>NC_140173.1:147432852-147489806 GCF_963971535.1 Notolepis coatsorum | reverse complement strand
CAATCAATCAATGCAGTACTGTAGCAATACAAATATTTACAATACCATTTTTTATTTATTTTTTATACTTAATGTCATCAACATGGAAGAAAGGGTATATAGTTCAACTAATATTTACCATCTGATGTTACTATTCCTTAGCATAGTAGGCGAAGTTCGAATCCCAAAAACAGGCTTCGGGAGGAAACAGCCCTAGTGTGCAGTAGGCTGGGCAGTAGGAGGGGCAGTAGGAGGGGCAGTAGGAGGGCAGTAGGAGGGGCAGTAGGAGGGCAGTAGGAGGGCAGTAGGAGGGCAGTAGGAGGGCAGTAGGAGGGCAGTAGGAGGGCAGTAGGAGGGGCAGTAGGAGGGGCAGTAGGAGGGCAGTAGGAGGGGCAGTAGGAGGGGCAGTAGGAGGGGCAGTAGGAGGGCAGTAGGAGGGCAGTAGGAGGGCAGTAGGAGGGCAGTAGGAGGGCAGTAGGAGGGCAGTAGGAGGGGCAGTAGGAGGGCAGTAGGAGGGCAGTAGGAGGGCAGTAGGAGGGCAGTAGGAGGGCAGTAGGAGGGCAGTAGGAGGGGCAGTAGGAGGGCAGTAGGAGGGCAGTAGGAGGGCAGTAGGAGGGGCAGTAGGAGGGGCAGTAGGAGGGCAGTAGGAGGGCAGTAGGAGGGGCAGTAGGAGGGCAGTAGGAGGGCAGTAGGAGGGCAGTAGGAGGGCAGTTAGGAGGGCAGTAGGAGGGCAGTAGGAGGGCAGTAGGAGGGGCAGTAGGAGGGGCAGTAGGAGGGGCAGTAGGAGGGGCAGTAGGAGGGCAGTAGGAGGGCAGTAGGAGGGGCAGTAGGAGGGGCAGTAGGAGGGGCAGTAGGAGGGGCAGTAGGAGGGGCAGTAGGAGGGGCAGTAGGAGGGGCAGTAGGAGGGCAGTAGGAGGGGCAGTAGGAGGGGCAGTAGGAGGGCAGTAGGAGGGCAGTAGGAGGGGCAGTAGGAGGGGCAGTAGGAGGGCAGTAGGAGGGCAGTAGGAGGGGCAGTAGGAGGGGCAGTAGGAGGGCAGTAGGAGGGGCAGTAGGAGGGGCAGTAGGAGGGCAGTAGGAGGGGCAGTAGGAGGGGCAGTAGGAGGGCAGTAGGAGGGGCAGTAGGAGGGCAGTAGGAGGGCAGTAGGAGGGGCAGTAGGAGGGCAGTAGGAGGGCAGTAGGAGGGGCAGTAGGAGGGGCAGTAGGAGGGCAGTAGGAGGGCAGTAGGAGGGCAGTAGGAGGGGCAGTAGGAGGGCAGTAGGAGGGGCAGTAGGAGGGCAGTAGGAGGGGCAGTAGGAGGGGCAGTAGGAGGGCAGTAGGAGGGGCAGTAGGAGGGCAGTAGGAGGGGCAGTAGGAGGGCAGTAGGAGGGCAGTAGGAGGGCAGTAGGAGGGGCAGTAGGAGGGGCAGTAGGAGGGCAGTAGGAGGGGGCAGTAGGAGGGCAGTAGGAGGGGCAGTAGGAGGGCAGTAGGAGGGGCAGTAGGAGGGCAGTAGGAGGGCAGTAGGAGGGCAGTAGGAGGGCAGTAGGAGGGCAGTAGGAGGGGCAGTAGGAGGGGCAGTAGGAGGGGCAGTAGGAGGGGCAGTAGGAGGGGCAGTAGGAGGGCAGTAGGAGGGGCAGTAGGAGGGGCAGTAGGAGGGCAGTAGGAGGGGCAGTAGGAGGGCAGTAGGAGGGGCAGTAGGAGGGCAGTAGGAGGGGCAGTAGGAGGGGCAGTAGAGGGGCAGTAGGAGGGGCAGTAGGAGGGGCAGTAGGAGGGGCAGTAGGAGGGCAGTAGGAGGGGCAGTAGGAGGGGCAGTAGGAGGGGCAGTAGGAGGGCAGTAGGAGGGGCAGTAGGAGGGCAGTAGGAGGGCAGTAGGAGGGCAGTAGGAGGGGCAGTAGGCAGGGCAGTAGGAGGGCAGTAGGAGGGCAGTAGGAGGGCAGTAGGAGGGGCAGTAGGAGGGGCAGTAGGAGGGGCAGTAGGAGGGGCAGTAGGAGGGCAGTAGGAGGGCAGTAGGAGGGGCAGTAGGAGGGCAGTAGGAGGGGCAGTAGGAGGGCAGTAGGAGGGCAGTAGGAGGGCAGTAGGAGGGGCAGTAGGAGGGGCAGTAGGAGGGGCAGTAGGAGGGCAGTAGGAGGGGCAGTAGGAGGGGCAGTAGGAGGGGCAGTAGGAGGGCAGTAGGAGGGCAGTAGGAGGGCAGTAGGAGGGGCAGTAGGAGGGCAGTAGGAGGGGCAGTAGGAGGGGCAGTAGGAGGGCAGTAGGAGGGGCAGTAGGAGGGCAGTAGGAGGGGCAGTAGGAGGGCAGTAGGAGGGCAGTAGGAGGGGCAGTAGGAGGGGCAGTAGGAGGGCAGTAGGAGGGGCCAGTAGGAGGGGCAGTAGGAGGGCAGTAGGAGGGGCAGTAGGAGGGGCAGTAGGAGGGGCAGTAGGAGGGCAGTAGGAGGGCAGTAGGAGGGCAGTAGGAGGGCAGTAGGAGGGGCAGTAGGAGGGCAGTAGGAGGGGCAGTAGGAGGGCAGTAGGAGGGCAGTAGGAGGGCAGTAGGAGGGCAGTAGGAGGGCAGTAGGAGGGCAGTAGGAGGGCAGTAGGAGGGGCAGTAGGAGGGGCAGTAGGAGGGCAGTAGGAGGGGCAGTAGGAGGGCAGTAGGAGGGGCAGTAGGAGGGGCAGTAGGAGGGCAGTAGGAGGGGCAGTAGGAGGGCAGTAGGAGGGCAGTAGGAGGGGCAGTAGGAGGGCAGTAGGAGGGCAGTAGGAGGGGCAGTAGGAGGGCAGTAGGAGGGCAGTAGGAGGGGCAGTAGGAGGGCAGTAGGAGGGCAGTAGGAGGGGCAGTAGGAGGGCAGTAGGAGGGCAGTAGGAGGGCAGTAGGAGGGCAGTAGGAGGGCAGTAGGGCAGTAGGAGGGCAGTAGGAGGGCAGTAGGAGGGCAGTAGGAGGGGCAGTAGGAGGGCAGTAGGAGGGCAGTAGGAGGGCAGTAGGAGGGGCAGTAGGAGGGCAGTAGGAGGGCAGTAGGAGGGCAGTAGGAGGGGCAGTAGGAGGGGCAGTAGGAGGGCAGTAGGAGGGCAGTAGGAGGGCAG
The DNA here is from genome assembly GCF_963971535.1 of Notolepis coatsorum. NCBI lineage: Eukaryota > Metazoa > Chordata > Actinopteri > Aulopiformes > Paralepididae > Notolepis > Notolepis coatsorum. Next base: position 147,486,798 of record NC_140173.1, on the reverse strand, counting down.
TAGGAGGGCAGTAGGAGGGGCAGTAGGAGGGGCAGTAGGAGGGCAGTAGGAGGGGCAGTAGGAGGGGCAGTAGGAGGGCAGTAGGAGGGCAGTAGGAGGGCAGTAGGAGGGGCAGTAGGAGGGGCAGTAGGAGGGCAGTAGGAGGGCAGTAGGAGGGCAGTAGGAGGGCAGTAGGAGGGGCAGTAGGAGGGCAGTAGGAGGGGCAGTAGGAGGGCAGTAGGAGGGGCAGTAGGAGGGCAGTAGGAGGGCAGTAGGAGGGCAGTAGGAGGGGCAGTAGGAGGGCAGTAGGAGGGGCAGTAGGAGGGCAGTAGGAGGGGCAGTAGGAGAGGGCAGTAGGAGGGGCAGTAGGAGGGGCAGTAGGAGGGGCAGTAGGAGGGCAGTAGGAGGGGCAGTAGGAGGGGCAGTAGGAGGGGCAGTAGGAGGGCAGTAGGAGGGGCAGTAGGAGGGCAGTAGGAGGGGCAGTAGGAGGGGCAGTAGGAGGGCAGTAGGAGGGCAGTAGGAGGGCAGTAGGAGGGGCAGTAGGAGGGCAGTAGGAGGGCAGTAGGAGGGGCAGTAGGAGGGCAGTAGGAGGGGCAGTAGGAGGGCAGTAGGAGGGCAGTAGGAGGGCAGTAGGAGGGGCAGTAGGAGGGCAGTAGGAGGGCAGTAGGAGGGCAGTAGGAGGGCAGTAGGAGGGCAGTAGGAGGGGCAGTAGGAGGGGCAGTAGGAGGGCAGTAGGAGGGCAGTAGGAGGGCAGTAGGAGGGCAGTAGGAGGGCAGTAGGAGGGCAGTAGGAGGGGCAGTAGGAGGGCAGTAGGAGGGCAGTAGGAGGGGCAGTAGGAGGGCAGTAGGAGGGCAGTAGGAGGGGCAGTAGGAGGGCAGTAGGAGGGCAGTAGGAGGGCAGTAGGAGGGGCAGTAGGAGGGCAGTAGGAGGGCAGTAGGAGGGCAGTAGGAGGGGCAGTAGGAGGGCAGTAGGAGGGCAGTAGGAGGGCAGTAGGAGGGGCAGTAGGAGGGCAGTAGGAGGGCAGTAGGAGGGGCAGTAGGAGGGCAGTAGGAGGGCAGTAGGAGGGCAGTAGGAGGGCAGTAGGAGGGCAGTAGGAGGGGCAGTAGGAGGGCAGTAGGAGGGGCAGTAGGAGGGCAGTAGGAGGGCAGTAGGAGGGGCAGTAGGAGGGGCAGTAGGAGGGGCAGTAGGAGGGCAGTAGGAGGGCAGTAGGAGGGCAGTAGGAGGGCAGTAGGAGGGGCAGTAGGAGGGGCAGTAGGAGGGCAGTAGGAGGGCAGTAGGGGGGCAGTAGGAGGGGCAGTAGGAGGGGCAGTAGGAGGGGCAGTAGGAGGGCAGTAGGAGGGGCAGTAGGAGGGGCAGTAGGAGGGCAGTAGGAGGGCAGTAGGAGGGGCAGTAGGAGGGGCAGTAGGAGGGGCAGTAGGAGGGGCAGTAGGAGGGGCAGTAGGAGGGGCAGTAGGAGGGGCAGTAGGAGGGCAGTAGGAGGGCAGTAGGAGGGGCAGTAGGAGGGGCAGTAGGAGGGGCAGTAGGAGGGGCAGTAGGAGGGCAGTAGGAGGGGCAGTAGGAGGGCAGTAGGAGGGGCAGTAGGAGGGCAGTAGGAGGGCAGTAGGAGGGGCAGTAGGAGGGGCAGTAGGAGGGCAGTAGGAGGGCAGTAGGAGGGGCAGTAAGGAGGGCAGTAGGAGGGGCAGTAGGAGGGCAGTAGGAGGGGCAGTAGGAGGGGCAGTAGGAGGGCAGTAGGAGGGCAGTAGGAGGGGCAGTAGGAGGGCAGTAGGAGGGCAGTAGGAGGGCAGTAGGAGGGGCAGTAGGAGGGCAGTAGGAGGGGCAGTAGGAGGGCAGTAGGAGGGCAGTAGGAGGGGCAGTAGGAGGGCAGTAGGAGGGCAGTAGGAGGGGCAGTAGGAGGGGCAGTAGGAGGGCAGTAGGAGGGCAGTAGGAGGGGCAGTAGGAGGGGCAGTAGGAGGGCAGTAGGAGGGCAGTAGGAGGGGCAGTAGGAGGGCAGTAGGAGGGCAGTAGGAGGGCAGTAGGAGGGCAGTAGGAGGGGCAGTAGGAGGGCAGTAGGAGGGCAGTAGGAGGGGCAGTAGGAGGGGCAGTAGGAGGGCAGTAGGAGGGCAGTAGGAGGGGCAGTAGGAGGGCAGTAGGAGGGCAGTAGGAGGGGCAGTAGGAGGGCAGTAGGAGGGCAGTAGAGGGGCAGTAGGAGGGCAGTAGGAGGGGCAGTAGGAGGGCAGTAGGAGGGGCAGTAGGAGGGGCAGTAGGAGGGCAGTAGGAGGGCAGTAGGAGGGCAGTAGGAGGGGCAGTAGGAGGGCAGTAGGAGGGCAGTAGGAGGGGCAGTAGGAGGGGCAGTAGGAGGGGCAGTAGGAGGGGCAGTAGGAGGGGCAGTAGGAGGGCAGTAGGAGGGGCAGTAGGAGGGCAGTAGGAGGGCAGTAGGAGGGCAGTAGGAGGGGCAGTAGGAGGGCAGTAGGAGGGCAGTAGGAGGGGCAGTAGGAGGGCAGTAGGAGGGCAGTAGGAGGGGCAGTAGGAGGGGCAGTAGGAGGGCAGTAGGAGGGCAGTAGGAGGGCAGTAGGAGGGCAGTAGGAGGGGCAGTAGGAGGGCAGTAGGAGGGGCAGTAGGAGGGCAGTAGGAGGGGCAGTAGGAGGGCAGTAGGAGGGGCAGTAGGAGGGGCAGTAGGAGGGCAGTAGGAGGGCAGTAGGAGGGCAGTAGGAGGGGCAGTAGGAGGGGCAGTAGGAGGGGCAGTAGGAGGGGCAGTAGGAGGGCAGTAGGAGGGGCAGTAGGAGGGGCAGTAGGAGGGGCAGTAGGAGGGGCAGTAGGAGGGCAGTAGGAGGGGCAGTAGGGAGGGGCAGTAGGAGGGGCAGTAGGAGGGCAGTAGGAGGGGCAGTAGGAGGGGCAGTAGGAGGGCAGTAGGAGGGGCAGTAGGAGGGCAGTAGGAGGGCAGTAGGAGGGGCAGTAGGAGGGCAGTAGGAGGGGCAGTAGGAGGGGCAGTAGGAGGGGCAGTAGGAGGGCAGTAGGAGGGCAGTAGGAGGGCAGTAGGAGGGCAGTAGGAGGGGCAGTAGGAGGGCAGTAGGAGGGCAGTAGGAGGGCAGTAGGAGGGCAGTAGGAGGGCAGTAGGAGGGCAGTAGGAGGGCAGTAGGAGGGGCAGTAGGAGGGCAGTAGGAGGGGCAGTAGGAGGGGCAGTAGGAGGGCAGTAGGAGGGCAGTAGGAGGGGCAGTAGGAGGGCAGTAGGAGGGGCAGTAGGAGGGGCAGTAGGAGGGGCAGTAGGAGGGCAGTAGGAGGGCAGTAGAGGGCAGTAGGAGGGCAGTAGGAGGGCAGTAGGAGGGGCAGTAGGAGGGCAAGGCAGTAGGAGGGCAGTAGGAGGGGCAGTAGGAGGGGCAGTAGGAGGGCAGTAGGAGGGCAGTAGGAGGGGCAGTAGGAGGGGCAGTAGGAGGGGCAGTAGGAGGGGCAGTAGGAGGGGCAGTAGGAGGGGCAGTAGGAGGGGCAGTAGGAGGGGCAGTAGGAGGGCAGTAGGAGGGCAGTAGGAGGGGCAGTAGGAGGGCAGTAGGAGGGCAGTAGGAGGGGCAGTAGGAGGGGCAGTAGGAGGGCAGTAGGAGGGGGCAGTAGGAGGGCAGTAGGAGGGCAGTAGGAGGGCAGTAGGAGGGCAGTAGGAGGGGCAGTAGGAGGGCAGTAGGAGGGGCAGTAGGAGGGGCAGTAGGAGGGCAGTAGGAGGGCAGTAGGAGGGGCAGTAGGAGGGGCAGTAGGAGGCAGTAGCAGTAGGAGGGCAGTAGGAGGGCAGTAGATGGCAGTAGGAGGGGCAGTAGGAGGGCAGTAGGAGGGCAGTAGGAGGGCAGTAGGAGGGCAGTAGGAGGGGCAGTAGGAGGGCAGTAGGAGGGCAGTAGGAGGGCAGTAGGAGGGCAGTAGGAGGGCAGTAGGAGGGGCAGTAGGAGGGCAGTAGGAGGGGCAGTAGGAGGGCAGTAGGAGGGCAGTAGGAGGGCAGTAGGAGGGCAGTAGGAGGGCAGTAGGAGGGCAGTAGGAGGGCAGTAGGAGGGGGCAGTAGGAGGGGCAGTAGGCTGGGCAGTAGGAGGGGCAGTAGGAGGGGCAGTAGATGGGCAGTAGGAGGGGCAGTAGGAGGGGCAGTAGGAGGGCAGTAGGAGGGGCAGTAGGGAGGGGCAGTAGGAGGGCAGTAGGAGGGCAGTAGGAGGGGCAGTAGGAGGGCAGTAGGAGGGCAGTAGGAGGGGCAGTAGGAGGGGCAGTAGGAGGGCAGTAGGAGGGCAGTAGGAGGGGCAGTAGGAGGGGCAGTAGGAGGGCAGTAGGAGGGGCAGTAGAAGGGGCAGTAGGAGGGCAGTAGGAGGGCAGTAGGAGGGGCAGTAGGAGGGCAGTAGGAGGGGCAGTAGGAGGGCAGTAGGAGGGCAGTAGGAGGGCAGTAGGAGGGGCAGTAGGAGGGCAGTAGGAGGGCAGTAGGAGGGCAGTAGGAGGGGCAGTAGGAGGGCAGTAGGAGGGCAGTAGGAGGGCAGTAGGAGGGCAGTAGGAGGGCAGTAGGAGGGCAGTAGGAGGGCAGTAGGAGGGGCAGTAGGAGGGGCAGTAGGCTGGGCAGTAGGAGGGCAGTAGGAGGGCAGTAGGAGGGCAGTAGGAGGGCAGTAGCAGGGCAGTAGGAGGGGCAGTAGGAGGGGCAGTAGGAGGGGCAGTAGGAGGGCAGTAGGAGGGGCAGTAGGAGGGCAGTAGGAGGGCAGTAGGAGGGGCAGTAGGAGGGGCAGTAGGAGGGCAGTAGGAGGGGCAGTAGGAGGGGCAGTAGGCAGGGCAGTAGGAGGGCAGTAGGAGGGGCAGTAGGAGGGGCAGTAGGAGGGGCAGTAGGAGGGCAGTAGGAGGGCAGTAGGAGGGGCAGTAGGAGGGGCAGTAGGAGGGGCAGTAGGAGGGCAGTAGGAGGGGCAGTAGGAGGGGCAGTAGGAGGGGCAGTAGGAGGGGCAGTAGGAGGGCAGTAGGAGGGGCAGTAGGAGGGCAGTAGGAGGGCAGTAGGAGGGGCAGTAGGAGGGCAGTAGGAGGGGCAGTAGGAGGGGCAGTAGGAGGGGCAGTAGGAGGGCAGTAGGAGGGGCAGTAGGAGGGCAGTAGGAGGGGCAGTAGGAGGGCAGTAGGAGGGCAGTAGGAGGGCAGTAGGAGGGCAGTAGGAGGGGCAGTAGGAGGGCAGTAGGAGGGCAGTAGGAGGGGCAGTAGGAGGGCAGTAGGAGGGCAGTAGGAGGGGCAGTAGGAGGGGCAGTAGGAGGGCAGTAGGAGGGCAGTAGGAGGGCAGTAGGAGGGGCAGTAGGAGGGGCAGTAGGAGGGGCAGTAGGAGGGCAGTAGGAGGGCAGTAGGAGGGCAGTAGGAGGGCAGTAGGAGGGGCAGTAGGAGGGCAGTAGGAGGGCAGTAGGAGGGCAGTAGGAGGGGCAGTAGGAGGGCAGTAGGAGGGCAGTAGGAGGGCAGTAGGAGGGGCAGTAGGAGGGGCAGTAGGCTGGCAGTAGGAGGGCAGTAGGAGGGCAGTAGGAGGGGCAGTAGGAGGGGCAGTAGGAGGGCAGTAGGAGGGCAGTAGGAGGGCAGTAGGAGGGCAGTAGGAGGGGCAGTAGGAGGGGCAGTAGGCTGGCAGTAGGCCGGGCAGTAGGAGGGCAGTAGGAGGGCAGTAGGAGGGCAGTAGGAGGGGCAGTAGGAGGGCAGTAGGAGGGCAGTAGGAGGGCAGTAGGAGGGGCAGTAGGAGGGGCAGTAGGAGGGGCAGTAGGAGGGCAGTAGGAGGGCAGTAGGAGGGCAGTAGGAGGGGCAGTAGGAGGGCAGTAGGAGGGCAGTAGGAGGGGCAGTAGGAGGGGCAGTAGGAGGGCAGTAGGAGGGGCAGTAGGAGGGCAGTAGGAGGGGCAGTAGGAGGGCAGTAGGAGGGCAGTAGGAGGGCAGTAGGAGGGCAGTAGGAGGGCAGTAGGAGGGGCAGTAGGAGGGCAGTAGGAGGGGCAGTAGGAGGGCAGTAGGAGGGCAGTAGGAGGGCAGTAGGAGGGCAGTAGGAGGGCAGTAGGAGGGCAGTAGGAGGGCAGTAGGAGGGCAGTAGGAGGGGCAGTAGGAGGGGCAGTAGGAGGGCAGTAGGAGGGCAGTAGGAGGGGCAGTAGGAGGGCAGTAGGAGGGCAGTAGGAGGGGCAGTAGAAGGGGCAGTAGGAGGGCAGTAGACTGGCAGTAGGAGGGGCAGTAGGAGGGCAGTAGGAGGGCAGTAGGAGGGGCAGTAGGAGGGCAGTAGGAGGGGCAGTAGGAGGGCAGTAGGAGGGCAGTAGGAGGGCAGTAGGAGGGGCAGTAGGAGGGCAGTAGGAGGGCAGTAGGAGGGCAGTAGGAGGGGCAGTAGGAGGGCAGTAGGAGGGCAGTAGGAGGGCAGTAGGAGGGCAGTAGGAGGGCAGTAGGAGGGCAGTAGGAGGGCAGTAGGAGGGGCAGTAGGAGGGGCAGTAGGATGGGCAGTAGGAGGGCAGTAGGAGGGCAGTAGGAGGGCAGTAGGAGGGGCAGTAGGAGGGGCAGTAGGAGGGCAGTAGGAGGGGCAGTAGGAGGGCAGTAGGAGGGCAGTAGGAGGGGCAGTAGGAGGGGCAGTAGGAGGGCAGTAGGAGGGGCAGTAGGAGGGGCAGTAGGCAGGGCAGTAGGAGGGCAGTAGGAGGGGCAGTAGGAGGGGCAGTAGGAGGGGCAGTAGGAGGGCAGTAGGAGGGCAGTAGGAGGGGCAGTAGGAGGGGCAGTAGGAGGGGCAGTAGGAGGGCAGTAGGAGGGGCAGTAGGAGGGGCAGTAGGAGGGGCAGTAGGAGGGGCAGTAGGAGGGCAGTAGGAGGGGCAGTAGGAGGGCAGTAGGAGGGCAGTAGGAGGGGCAGTAGGAGGGCAGTAGGAGGGGCAGTAGGAGGGCAGTAGGAGGGCAGTAGGAGGGGCAGTAGGAGGGCAGTAGGAGGGGCAGTAGGAGGGCAGTAGGAGGGGCAGTAGGAGGGCAGTAGGAGGGGCAGTAGGAGGGCAGTAGGAGGGCAGTAGGAGGGGCAGTAGGAGGGCAGTAGGAGGGCAGTAGGAGGGCAGTAGGAGGGCAGTAGGAGGGCAGTAGGAGGGGCAGTAGGAGGGGCAGTAGGAGGGCAGTAGAAGGGCAGTAGGAGGGGCAGTAGGAGGGCAGTAGGAGGGGCAGTAGGAGGGGCAGTAGGAGGGGCAGTAGGAGGGGCAGTAGGAGGGGCAGTAGGAGGGGCAGTAGGAGGGGCAGTAGGAGGGGCAGTAGGAGGGCAGTAGGAGGGCAGTAGGAGGGCAGTAGGAGGGGCAGTAGGAGGGGCAGTAGGAGGGGCAGTAGGAGGGCAGTAGGAGGGGCAGTAGGAGGGGCAGTAGGAGGGGCAGTAGGAGGGCAGTAGGAGGGGCAGTAGGAGGGCAGTAGGAGGGGCAGTAGGAGGGGCAGTAGGAGGGGCAGTAGGAGGGGCAGTAGGAGGGCAGTAGGAGGGGCAGTAGGAGGGCAGTAGGAGGGGCAGTAGGAGGGCAGTAGGAGGGGCAGTAGGAGGGGCAGTAGGAGGGGCAGTAGGAGGGCAGTAGGAGGGGCAGTAGGAGGGCAGTAGGAGGGGCATTAGGAGGGGCAGTAGGAGGGGCAGTAGGAGGGGCAGTAGGAGGGGCAGTAGGAGGGGCAGTAGGAGGGCAGTAGGAGGGGCAGTAGGAGGGCAGTAGGAGGGGCATTAGGAGGGGCAGTAGGAGGGGCAGTAGGAGGGGCAGTAGGAGGGGCAGTAGGAGGGGCAGTAGGAGGGCAGTAGGAGGGGCAGTAGGAGGGGCAGTAGGAGGGGCAGTAGGAGGGCAGTAGGAGGGCAGTAGGAGGGCAGTAGGAGGGGCAGTAGGAGGGGCATTAGGAGGGGCAGTAGGAGGGGCAGTAGGAGGGGCAGTAGGAGGGGCATTAGGAGGGGCAGTAGGAGGGGCAGTAGGAGGGCAGTAGAAGGGCAGTAGGAGGGCAGTAGGAGGGCAGTAGGAGGGCAGTAGGAGGGCAGTAGGAGGGGCAGTAGGAGGGCAGTAGGAGGGCAGTAGGAGGGCAGTAGGAGGGCAGTAGGAGGGGCATTAGGAGGGGCAGTAGGAGGGGCAGTAGGAGGGCAGTAGAAGGGCAGTAGGAGGGCAGTAGGAGGGGCAGTAGGAGGGCAGTAGAAGGGCAGTAGGAGGGGCATTAGGAGGGGCAGTAGGAGGGGCAGTAGGAGGGCAGTAGGAGGGCAGTAGGAGGGCAGTAGGAGGGGCAGTAGGAGGGCAGTAGGAGGGGCAGTAGGAGGGGCAGTAGGAGGGCAGTAGGAGGGGCAGTAACAGACAGTATGCAGATTGTCGTCCGTCCTCTGGTGTGGATCTGACTCCCCCCAAAAATACAGATCTTCAAAGAGGCTTTGATCCCAGTGTGGCCAGAGGATACAGATAGTGTTACTGAGCGCACAGACACACACACTCTCACGTACACACACACACACACACATGCATACAAACACACACGCACAGACACACACACACACTCTCACATACACACACACACACGCACATGCATACAAACACACACGCACAGACACACACACACTCTCACATACACACACACACACACACGCACATGCATACAAACACACACGCACAGACACACACACACACTCTCACATACACACACACACACACACGCACATGCATACAAACACACACGCACACACACAGCCACACACACACACACACGCACACTCTCACATACATACACTCAAACACACACACACTCATGCACACACCCTCACGTACACACACACAAACACACACGCATGTGCATGCAAACACACACACACACACGCGCACACACACACACACACGCATACACACACACACACACATGCATACAAAACACACACACACACACATGCATACAAACACACACACACACACATGCATACATTACAAACACACACACACATGCATACACACACGCACGCACACACACACGCGCACACACGCACGCGCGCACACACACACACACACACACACACAAAAACACAAACAAACACACACACACACACACACACACACAAACAACACACACACACACACACACACACACACACACACACACACACACACAAAAACACAAAAACACACAAACACACACACACACACACACACACAAAAACACAAAAACACACAAACACACACACACACACAAAAACACAAAAACACACAAACACACACACACACACACACACACACACAAACACACACACAAACACACACACACAAAGCCCCCCCGAGACGCCCCATACATTATCATGGTAAGACCATGTGTTGCCGTGTTAAGGAGCGCCGGCTAATGGAGCCGGGGAACAGCTTGAGGGTAATTGCCCGTGTGTTGTGCTGACAGGGGGGGGGGGGGGGTGGGGGGGTGGAGGGGGGGCTTTGAAGCTGCCTCGACCAAACCCTCACCCCCCCCCCCCCCCCCCCCCCCCCCACCCATCCACCCACCCACCCACCAGTGCACCCCGTTAACCCCGCGTCCCCGGATCCAAGCATCACACCCTGGCTGGCAGCGAGAGGACAGGAGCAGCAGCATCTCCCCTGCAGGGTGCAGGAAGGTGACTGATTACTTTATCATCTCAAGCTGTTTATGTCTCTCAAGATTCAAGATTCAAGAGGTTTATTTGTCACACAGGGCATACCAGGGCATACAGTGAAATGCGGGTGGTCATGCCCGCATCGATTGTGCGATAATACTAATAATAAAATAGACATAAAAAAAAAAAAAAAACGGGTAATAAGAAGACTTAAGATGTGCATGATAAAAATAGACATGCTAAATGTGTGTGTGTGTGTGTGTGTGTGTGTGTATAATAATTGTTAGACTAGAAGTGATAGACTTCAGGGCTCCCTATATAATAATAACTGTTAGACTAGAAGTCTTTATTTGTCATGCAGTTTAACACATACACGCGAGATGGGCGACCCACAGGAACACACACACACATGCACTGAGTCGCCGATGAAATGTCTCTCTGCACTTTTCCCATCCCGTCGTCCTCCCCCCCCCCATGGGCAGCCGGGAGCAGACAGGGCGCCAACGTGAGCCGCGCCCCGGGGACCAATCCAAGTGCTCCTGTCCGTCTTCGTCAAGGACGCCACAGCGTTAGCGATCTGTTGTTGTGCATGTTTTTCCATTGGGTTTATCTTATCGGGGGGGAAACCCTGGCGAGCACAGAGGGGCAGAACATGCAAACTCCACACAGAAAGGCCTGGGAGATACCCCACCTGGGTACCTGGCATCATGGAAACCTGGTCCCCAAGTGGGAATCGAACCCTGGACCTTCTTGCTGTGAGGCGACAGTGTTAACCACTGTGTGTGTGTCCTTAAAAATAAAATACCTCCATGCTTGAAGCTTCCTCAACCAGACCCTCCTTGCCAACCCTGCTGTCATCTATCAGTCTGCACATCATTCGTCTGGCAGTGAGGACATGCGGTTCCTTGCAGCAGGGGTGGAACAACGTGACTGATCACTTTAACTTAAGCTCTGTTATTATTTTTTTCTAATACCATTTACTTTTCAAGATTCAAGAGATGTATTCGTCACATACTGTTAATTCTATTATTATTTGTATTTTTTTGCACAATCAAGGCGGGCATGGCCACCTTCATTTCACTACATGTCTCGTCGTGACGAGACATGTAGTGAAATGAAGGTGGCCATGCCCGCCTTGATTGTGCAAAAAAATACAAATAATAATAGAATTAAAATAGAATAGATAATAGATAGACGTGATAAAAGGTACCAAGATAAAATACTATACAATGCTAAGCTTACGAATTAAAGGTAATGAGTCCTATATAATACAGTACTATATACTAGGGGCGACAGTGGCTCGGGAGGTAGAGCAGTCGTCTGGCAATCCGGAGGTTCCCGGTTCCATTCCCGCATGTCGATGTGTCCTTGAGCAAGACACTTAACCCCTATGTGCTCCCGATGAGCAGGTCGGCACCGTGCATGGTCGCCTCCGCCGTCGGTGTGTGAATGTGTGAGTGAACGGGTAAAATGTGAGGAACAAAATGTAAAGTGCTTTGGATAAAAGCTGCTATATAAAAAAGCAGCCATTTACTATACAATACTATACAATATACAGTTATACTATACTATACTATACTATACTAACTATACTAACTATACAATACAAAACATATGTAACTATACTATACTATACAATTTTTTTTTTTAAAGTGACATAACTACTACAACTACTTATTATTTACTTTGAATGGAGGACTGATGTTCAGGACTTGTGACTCGACTTGGACTTGAGCATTGACTCGGAAGGTGCAGATGAGGACTCGGACTTGTTAATTGATAAATACAATTATTTATTTTGTATGTAATCGGCCCTAATCATTTGGCATAAGATATTGACGGCTAGTGCATTTGTTTGGCTATTGTGTCACAAAGTAAATAAACTCCATTTTGAAACGGTGACCGCTGTGTCATTTATGTTTAATGTAAACCTTCTACCTTTTCTTATTTGTACGTCAGCTCTTTGACCTGGAGTGGACTCAACCTCGATGACTTGAGACTCGGACTGGGACTAGGGTGATGGGGACTCGACTCGGACTCTTCTTTGGTGACTTGGACTCGGACTCAAATGCCGGGGACTCAAGACTCGATTCTTTTTTAAGAATCTATTTAAAAAAAAAAATCAAATATGCAATAAAACAAACAAACATCAAGTACATATATATTAAAAAAAATTGTCATTTACAAAGGAGTGGGAAGAAGCATACACGTATTTAATCCCACCCCTATTTACTCATCAGAAGTTCAGAACATACTATATTTTATTTACTAATTCATACATTACTAGACTTATATTAAAAAAATGTACTTGGTTAACGAATAACGATACAATATATAGTTTAGTATTTTTTGCTTTGTACATTATTTGTGCAGTTTGATACATTACAATATCAGTACATTTTAATCATTTTGACTGTAAGAAAAGTGAATGAGTATATGTTTCAGATATCCAACCTTGTGAACGCTGCGCACAGCTCTTTTCTGTATAGGATGGTTAATGAGCATTTATAATTATTTCCCCAGACTTCAACGCAACTCTGACTCGAGATTCGGTGACTCGACTACAACACTGCGGTGGGAGTATTCTGCCCACCGCTGGCAGCTGACTCATCGATCTCTGGGTTCACTAATCAAGACTCCCCCCTGCCTCCCGTCAAGGCAGTGTTTACTAGGAAGCAGGTGTAAAGCTATTTGCTCTCAATATAACCCAGTCAGCGAGTCCAGCGGTGGCTGATGACATCAGACCTGCTGCTAAAGACCCACTCCGTTATCCAAGCGTGAAAAACAAACAAAGGCAGATACGACGAGGCCTAATATTATGTGACAGATGCATGAATATGAGCTTTAATAAATGGATTCCATGGCTGTAAATGTTTTGTTTACGGGTTGGTAGTGCTATTACTAGTATAGAGTCAACTTGAAATGATGTGAACTTAAATTTGGATGTTCAAATAAATCCCAGATTTTATTTTATATGATTTTTATTATGAAATTACAAGTATCGTCCATATAACAATCAAGCGTCATGACCCTGTATTCCAGAGGATTGCACCTAAAAGCATGACTTAAAACACTTATTTCAAAAGTGGTCCTCGATGGGAAACACAATATAAACACAATGCAACAAGACATAAAATAAATGCACTACACTAAGAGAAACTGGAAGATTTTCATAATCTCGAATCCTACACTTCTTCCCAAAGAAGCGCCTTTACTTTTGTTTAAAAAAAACCCTTTAGTCTGGCTTTGCTTGATGTGCATATAGGCAGGCTGTTCCATAAGGAGATACTTACCAGTGTAGAAAAAAAGGTTTCTGGCCGTCTTACTCTTAACACCAGGAACACAGCAGGACATAATGTTGGCTCTTGTGTCACGGTGGTGTTTATTTTTTACCACATTGTACACATTTGAGGACATGTACTGTGGGGCTCTACCATTAACTATATCATATTTGTTTTAATTGTTTAAATCATGGTTTAATTTGAATTGTTTAACTCCATCCTCGACAGGTAATAATAATAACCCTACTCTTTTCCTTTCAGTGGGACCGATACGAGTCCTGGGAGGAGCATTTAGCATGTAAATAATAATAATAATAAACTTGATTTATAAAGCACCCTTCATGCAATAGAAAGCAGCCCAGAGTGCTTTGACAACACAAACAATTAAATGTACGAATGAATAATAAAATGGGCATGACTGAAATAAAATAGAGTTAAATAAAAGTATTAAAACTAAAGGAATATACTAAATACAGTTAAAAGCCAAGTTAAAAAGATGTGTTTTCAGATGATGTTGTAAAAAGGTCCACTAATTTCTGTGGGTAGAGTGTTCCACAGTTTCGGTGCGTAATAAAAAGGAGGCTGATTCTGCACTTTTTCTGTGGGGCACTTTAGGGACAATTAAAAGACTTGCTTCAGTGGACCTAAGTGTTCTTGACGGGGTGTAAAACAGCATGACCTTGTTCTGTGCAACCTGTAATTTGTTCTTAAAGGAAAACTCCAACATTTTGGGAAATTAGCTTATTTGCCATCTACCCTGGAGTTAGACAAGAAGATACATAAATTTTTCTTCTCTGTGCATGCAGTAGGGGTAGGAAGACGTTGGGAACTAGGCTAATGGAGGAACCTACTTCCAGTGACTGACGCTAAGCTAGGCTAACGGTGCGCGTCTTCCTACTCCTACTGCATGCATAGAGAAGAAAAAAATATGTATCTTAACACTCCAACATTTTGGGAACCCTGGAGTTAGACAAGAAGATACATACCTTTTTCTTCTCTGTGCATGCAGTAGGAGTAGGAAGACGTTGGGAACTAGGCTAATGGAGGAACCTACTTCCAGTGACTGACGCTAAGCTATGCTAACGGTGCATGTCTTCCTACTCCTACTGCATGCACAGAGAAGAAAAAGGGTATGTATAATTTCCCAAAATGTTGGAGTTTTCCTTTAAACTTTTGAGATTGGGGCTTTAAATTGTGACTTAGTTAGGAACTGTCATTTTTACATACATTGAAGGTCAAATGTACACAATCTTTGTATAATATGAAGTGTGTGATAATAACTCACCAAAATGTAAATGTCATGGTATGCTATAAGCCCCCATTATGTAGCAGGGTGGATTATCCCTGCTTCGTGGGAACGGTTGCTGGCAGTCACAAGGTAGCTGGACACAGTAGAGCTCCGTCTGACTGCACCCTTGTCTTTGGGCCTGGAGCGTCAAACTGGGACCCGGTAGTGGGAGTGAATGGGGCCCGGGATTTACCAACCTGGTTTGGTACTCTGGTCCTCCTCGCCTCTCCGGGGCGGTCAGCAGCACTCCCCAACTCGCTCTCACTTCCCTGATTACCTCCGTGGGCCCTCCCACACCTAGTGACTGATATGCCTAAATATATTCGTCCCTCCCGCAAGCAGTACCCTCCCTTGACGACCACTAGAAACCTTACAATGAAAAGGGGAGAGTTGGGTAGGAAGGGGTTAATTGTATTAACGTTACCCACACCAAAAGAGTTGTTAAACGGCTCATGAATGGACACGCACACAGAACTCCCATCTAATTCTTTAATGCTAATTGTACTGGTCAGTTACAATGATTTAATAAGAGTGGTCAAATGGACTGAAGTCGCACTATAGTTCCGTTCGTAACTCAATACCTCATAAAGACGTATATTATACACCCACCTCTGGGTTAGTATCAGGGATAATATACTTCAATGTGTTTGACTCATCACCCACGTCTGGGTCAGCACCCTGTATAATACCTCTGACAGGCTTTAATTATACAGCAAGAATAATACCTCTCTAGGCTTTACTTATAAGGCACCAGGTCTGTAACCTCCCCACAGGGAAAGGGTTAATTAGATGGGAAAATATTATTAAAGAACAAACACGTTATCACACTTAAAGGAAACCAAAAATGTGGGCCCACTGTACCAGAACAAAAGTCCTATGCTAATGCCGGCATGTAATGTTTGGGGTACCCCTTATGAACTGTAGTTGGCAACCATTAGCTTCGCCCGCAGGCTGCACCACACTGTGTACTGTGTAATAGATCCGGAGCATTGATGCTCAATTGTACTCAACCCAAAATGGCGGCCGCGCCGCACCACCACCGTCCGGGTGGCAAGATGGCGTCGAACGCTCTCGTCGCGGGTGCTAGCAGGCGGGGCTGGAGCAGAGGGGCAGTAGTGAGCTGAGAGCGTGTGCTGGGTGTTGGCGACCTCTGCCGGTCGGGACGGCCTCCCGTGTCGGCCTGAAGACAGCCGGTGTAGAACGGTTGTAGACAGCCGGTGCAGAGTCGACGGCGCGCAACCATAAACTGGCCCTCACTCACACTGAAGCTACACTCTGGGTCCCAAACAGCCCACCTGCTACACGATTACTGTGGCGCAACGTGGTTGACTATGCCACCGGTCTTCTTTAGCGCCTCGCGCTCGGGTTGCACTGGAGTCGATATAGCCGTTAGCCGCATGCTAATTATACCGTCACACTGCTACTATAACCCGATAACTATGGACGTCAGTCCTGGGGCTCAGTCTCTCTTACTCACGCACTATCACGGATACTCTTATGATAACCCGTCGCTCGCTCCGGCGGGGCTCTCCGGTGGTTCTTTAACGGGGCTATTCCAAAGCACCTCCCGTTGTAGCTGCGACCGTTCACGGCGACATCCCAAGCCGAAGAGGGCTTCCGGTTCTTCCTTCCTCCAGGTGACTCCCTCTTCCTCGTTGCCTGCCTCTCTCCCGTACGCTTATAGCTTATCCGCAACAGTAAGTGACTTCTGGGGTAGGCCTGATTGGCCCCGACAGGCACGTGACGCGCAACTTTCTCTGCCGCACGGCACGCTCCGCGGAGCGGCAGAGCTTGCGGAATGATGTAACCGTCCAAATACGCTATGACTTTCATTCGGCGCTTCAGCTCACCTGGCAGAGCAGCGGTCCTGCGATCCTGCGGTCCGTTGTTGAGGAGTTCGAATCCCATTGAATTTATTTTTTTTAATGTGATTTTTTTTTTAACGTGTATTCTTTCGCCGGTTAAGGTTAGGCATGGTTAAGGTTAAGGTTAAGGTTAGGCATTGTTTCGGAGTTGGTTAAGGTTAGAACGGTTAAGTTTAGGCGCTGTTAAGGAGCTGGTTAAGGTTAGAGTTTGTGTTAGAGAATGGCAATATTCTTTCTATGGTTAAGGTTAGGCATGGTTAAGGTTAAGGTTAAGGTTAGGCATTGTTTCGGAGTTGGTTAAGGTTAGAACGGTTAAGTTTAGGCGCTGTTAAGGAGCTGGTTAAGGTTAGAGTTTGTGTTAGAGAATGGCAATAGACAGCCTATTTCCGCGCGACAGCTCTCAGCAGCCTCGTTGCGCGTCCTGAGTTTGCCGCGTCACGTGCCTGTCGGGGCCAATCAGGCCTACCCCGGAAGTCACTTACTGTTGTGGAACAGTTACACGCCTCCCGTACACTCTCTGCCTGCAACCGCCCCCTGCTGGTACCGCCTACTAGTCACACAGGGAAAAGGATAGTAGAATAGAATCCAGTAATGCCGTTTATAATCCATATTTCGGCCGGTAGAAGAAGGAGACACCCGCGTCATTGTTCGTGAGAATATCAATGGAAACTAGTCAACATGTCTTTGTGCACAAAGGGGAGATAAAAGGCAAGTCAGCACATCTGAATAATAGCCATATTTTCAGGTTGCTACCATTAGAAAAGTCTTATTCCAGTGCTAGTAAACAATAACAACATGAAAAAGCATTTTTACAGCTGGTTAAAAACACATATGTCCTTTTCTTCTTTTGTGGTGGTGGCTTGGATTCAGATTCAGATTCAGATAATTTTATTGTCACAGTTTTTAAAATGTACATACATTGTAAACATGGTACACAACATACAGTATATTTCTATATCTATACAGAATATAACAATAAGCCATAACTATAAATATAAACTACAACAATAAACTAAATAAGCTATAAATAAACTATAAACTAAACTATAGAACTAAACATAATACGCAGTATATTCTATCTATACAAACGTATACAATACAGGGTATCTGTTAGCAGCAGCGTGTGTGTGTAATACGTGTGCTTGTGTGATGGGAAACCCATTTAGTTTACATTCCGATCACGGTTTGGGCCTTTATTCCGAGGGCCCCCAGCCTCCTGTGAGGTGATAATGGCTGCATCAGGGTGGAAACAGGTGTGAAGGTATTTTGCTCTCAACATAACTCGCTTAGTGAAGCCAGCGGCGGGGGACGACATCAACGCTGGGCGGGGGATCGAAAAGCGTGATTAGAGGCAGGAGCTAAATCTGTCCGTGTCGGGGATTAGTCCTCTGACAGGGAGTTTGTCTCACCCGTCTCGGTTTTACCATGGAGGAGGGGTGGGGGGGGGGGGGGGGGGGGGGGTCTAGGAGTAAAAACCAAACCATGGAGATAGCCTAGCTTAGCACAGACGAATGAAAGCAGATCAGCTATAGCCTAGTGTAACGGTGTGAAGAATGATGTTCAGCTATATGTTAGTAATACCGTTTTAGTATATTGTTAAATTGTGAATAATTTGGGACAACCAGCCATTGTAAATAAAAGTCCTTTTATTTAATGTGTGTGCACCACCTACAGGTGTGGAAAAACTCAAGGCTTTTGTCGCGCGATTCATAACACCGGTGCATTATTGTGATTAACCTACAGCAGGAGGATGTCTTCAGCTGTGGGTAAGATGCTCTGCTGCTCGCTCCGTATAGAAAAACTGTTAATGCTATCATTTAAGTGATCACAGTGTGGAAAAGTCATCATCAGTATCATTTTATGACTCACTGTAACTTATGTAGACCACAATTATTTCGCCGATAATTTGTGTAAATACCTTTATTACTGACTGAGAGGTGACGGAAGTGCACGCGGCTTTTATGCACTATTTGTTATGCTTTTATGTTGCTAGTTGCTAATGTGAATTTTTTCTGTTCTGTAGCTTGATGTGAGCGAGGAGCGAGCTCAGCTGCCGACAGTCTTGCAGTATTTAACCTGCTGGTTGTGTGTGTCCCATTCACAGGTACGGTTATATGAATTTTTTTTTAGGTTAGTTTAATTGATAGTTTTGTTAACGTGACTGCTGTTACTTCTTGTAAACTGAGGGTGGCAGCATAACGCCATTCATATCCTTGTAAACTAAATGATGGGCATTTTGAGTATGTGGAGACTGTTTGGTACTGTTAGGATTGTATTTCATTGTCTTAGCTGTCATGTAGCACTTTATTGTTTGGGTTGTTTCATTTATTTCTTAACATATGGCTACACAGTATGTGTGAAGTGTTTACTTTTTCTCCTCTTTTAAAATTTGTCTCCTATCCCAATTCCATTGTGCCAATTCTCCCCTCCCCTGTCTTGAACGTTGCTCTCATATGCCCCCCACTGTCCGGTTGTAGGGAGGATAGAAGCCTTTGCATCACGTGTCCCCTCCGATACACGAGGTCACATCTTTTCACCTGCCAGCGCGGACTCTCATTGGCGAGGTGTAACGTGTGGGAGGCTCACACTACTACCCCCGCTATTTCCTGTCTCTGCTGTGCAGGCGTCCCCCAACCGACCTGTAGGAGTCGCTGTCCACAACGTCCAGATTACCACCCATCGACTTCACACCCGCTGACTCTGCCAATTGAGTTAGTATGACGGCCGGCCCAAGCCGGAGGCAACGCCGACAGCCGGAGTCGAACCCTGTGTCTCTTGCGTTGGTGACGTGCGCAATGTCTGCTGCGCCACCCAGCCGCCCATGAAGTGTTTACTTTTGATATTTATTTTATTATGTTAATTGTTACTATACGATCACAATAGTTTTAAGCACAGCAGCAAGATGTTTTCAGCTGTGGCTTGATGCGAGCTGGAGCGAGCTGCCGACTGGCATTAACCTGCTGGTTGTGTGTGTCCCATTCACAGCTCAGTAAAAGAGAAGCGCTCCATCCATCTCGACTCCCGTGTCCGTTATTCATGCAGGACAGAAACACAGTGGTCACACACACTATAGCTTAAAGGGGAACTCCAACATTTTGGGAAATTAGCTTATTTAACATCTTCCCTGGAGTTAGACAAGAAGATACATACCTTTTTTGTCTCTGTGCGTGCATTTTAGCTTTGGGAATAGACGCTCCGTTAGCATAGCTTAGCTTCATCACTGGAAGTGGGGGAGGGTTAGAGCCTTACAGTGCCTTAGAGTGTATTGCAAGGTCTGACATTGACCAAACTTGATATGCATGACCTTGGTGGGCTCTAGGTCAACTCCTGAAAAGGGGGTCAATGTCAGACCTTGCAATCAAAAGTTAGGGGGCGCACTGAAATTATGGCAAGGGTTATTAGCCCCCTAACTTTTGATTGCAAAGTCTGACATTGACCCCCTTTTCAGGAGTTGACCTAGAGCCCACCAAGGTCATGCATATCAAGTTTGGTCAATGTCAGACCTTGCAATACACTGTAAGGCACTGTAAGGCTCTAACCCTCCCCCACTTCCAGTGATGAAGCTAAGCTATGCTAACGGAGCGTCTATTCCCAAAGCTAAAATGCACGCACAGAGACAAAAAAGGTATGTATCTTCTTGTCTAACTCCAGGGAAGATGTTAAATAAGCTAATTTCCCAAAATGTTGGAGTTTTCCTTTAAAGCTAGAGCTAGTTTTTAGAGGTGTTTTTGGCCAACGGCTAGGCTAGCTGATCCGTATTACGCGTCCGTTCAGGCTAGCTATAGGCTAGCTCGCAGCTGGATAACTTTCCATTGAGCGCACAGAGAGGAAATGCGTATCTGTCTTCTTGTCTGACCCTGGACAAGACGGTAAGTGCATTTCTCATAACGTTGGCGTGTTCCTTTAAGTTAAGTTTTACTTTATTAATCCCTGCAGGGACATTTCTTCTTTCCACTTGACCCATCCTAACTACTCAGGACGGAGCAGTGGGCGGCCAGAGACAGCGGCCCCAGGGACCAACTCTGGTTGTAAAGGCAGTGCTTTAGTCGGAGGGGACGGCAGGAGTTACCCAGCATGCATTGCAATAAAGGCCACTTATTCACTATCTCTCGCTGGGGGATGGAGATCGATCGCAGCGATACTACACTTCCACTGCTGACACAGATTCTTAGTCCTATACTTTAATAACCATCCAATTCGTTGATTGTACTGGTATACGCTCATGCCTTGTCTCCATTAGCTATATAGCCATGCTGGACAACCTTTCAAAAACCTTTCAAAATTCACACCAACAACATGGGTGAACACAAGCTACTTGGCTCAGATCTGTCCAGGTTGTGAAAGGTGTCCGTCTCAGCCGGGGTCCAGCCAGGTTTGACCAGGTGCTAAAGACAATTGGAGACACGCACTGTGTGCCAGACAGACCACAGCACGGCTAAACCCTGGCTAGTGGAGACAAGGCCACAGCACGGCTAAACCCTGGCTAGTGGAGACGAGGCCACACCACGGCTAAACCCTGGCTAGTGGAGACGAGGCCACAGCACGGCTAAACCCTGGCTAGTGGAGACAAGGCCACAGCACGGCTAAACCCTGGCTAGTGGAGACGAGGCCACAGCACGGCTAAACCCTGGCTAGTGGAGACGAGGCCACAGCACGGCTAAACCCTGGCTAGTGGAGACGAGGCCACAGCACGGCTAAACCCTGGCTAGTGGAGACGAGGCCACAGCACGGCTAAACCCTGGCTAGTGGAGACGAGGCCACAGCACGGCTAAACCCTGGCTAGTGGAGACGAGGCCACAGCACGGCTAAACCCTGGCTAGTGGAGACGAGGCCACAGCACGGCTAAACCCTGGCTAGTGGAGACAAGGCCACAGCACGGCTAAACCCTGGCTAGTGGAGACGAGGCCACAGCACGGCTGAACCCTGGCTAGTGGAGACAAGGCCACAGCACGGCTGAACCCTGGCTAGTGGAGACGAGGCCACAGCACGGCTAAACCCTGGCTAGTGGAGACGAGGCCACAGCACGGCTAAACCCTGGCTAGTGGAGACGAGGCCACAGCATGGCTAAACCCTGGCTAGTGGAGACAAGGCCACAGCACGGCTGGACCCTGGCTAGTGGAGACAAGGCCACAGCACGGCTAAACCCTGGCTAGTGGAGACGAGGCCACAGCACGGCTAAACCCTGGCTAGTGGAGACAAGGCCAGAGCACGGCTAAACCCTGCCTAGTGGAGACAAGGCCAGAGCACGGCTAAACCCTGGCTAGTGGAGACGAGGCCACAGCACGACTAAACCCTGGCTAGTGGAGACAAGGCCACAGCACGGCTAAACCCTGGCTAGTGGAGACAAGGCCACAGCACGGTAGAGACACGGCCTTAGACTGCACAATAAAGATTTGTTTGTGTTTTCCTATTGGGGACATAGTTTTAGCCTGATATCAAGTTCAAGTTCTTTATTTGTCAAATACACAACAATACAGGGGCATTGCAGGTAATGAAATGTTTGTGTTTCGAGCTCAGACTCAACAGTGCACAATTAAGAAACAACAATGAATACAAGAATGGTAACAAGTACTAGTAGTAAGATCAAATAAAATAGTCAATTATTTACAGAAAGTGTCTTGCGTGGAGTGTATGTGCATTTTAAGGTGCAGTGCAGGGTGCTTGTCTGTGTGTGTGTCTGTGTGTGTGTTCAAGTTCAAGTTTTTTTAAAAGTACAGAATACTTTTATACAAAATGCTTCTTACTGTTTCGCTCCAGAGACTGTGCTAGACAAGATAAGTATGAAATAAAATAGTATAGCATGTAAAATAGAAGTAAAAATAGAGGTCACAGTGTTCAGTATAGACATATGTACAATGTTCGATGCAGAATAGAAGTAACTGAGTTACCATACAATATACAATATACTATGCAATGTACTAATATACAATACTATATAGTGCAGAGCAGAAATGGGATGAGGTACAATTTAGGTACAATTTACAGTAAGGTGTACGAGTTTATCCTTTACCAATAAATATAAAGTGTAAAGTGTGTTTAGGTGTTCTAAAGTGTGGAGAGTGGGTGCTGCAGTGTGTTGTTTGTTTAAAGTGAGTGTGTGCGTGTGGATGTGTGTGCTGTGTGCATTTGATGGTTGTTTATTGTTTATAGTGTTTATTGTTCGTTGAGCAGCCTGATGGCCTGGGGATAGAAGCTTCTTCTGAGTCTTTCTGTGCTCGCCTTAAGACTCCGGTATCGCTTGCCTGACCGCAGCAGTTCAAAGAGGCAGTTGTTCGGGTGGCTGGAGTCCTTGATGATTCTCTTAGCCTTCCCCCTGCACCGCTTGTTGTAAATGTTCTGGAGGGTGGGAAGCCCCCCTCCAATTGTGCGTTCGGCTGAACGTGTCACTCTTTGTAGTCTGCTACGGTCTTGTGCAGTGCTATTCCCAAACCAGGAGGTGATGTTGCCAGTCAGGATGCTCTCGATTGTACATGAGTAGAAGTTCCTAAGGATCTTCTGACTGACTTGGAACTTCCTTAGGCGCCTGAGGAAGTAGAGGCGTTGTCGTGCCTTCTTCACAACACTGTCAATGTGTGTGGTCCATGTCAAGTCCTCGGATATGTGGGCTCCGAGGTACTTGAAACTGTTCACTCTCTCAACCGGTGCCCCGTCGATGCTGAGGGGGCTGTAGTCCTTGACCCCCGACCTCCTGAAGTCCACAATCATCTCTTTTGTTTTGCTGACGTTCAGAGGGGAGGCAGTTCTCCTGACACCACTGTGACAGATTCTCTACCTCTTCCAGGTAGGCCCTCTCGTCGTTGGCAGAGATCAGGCCCACCACTACTGTGTCGTCAGCAAATTTGATGATTGTGTTGTTGTTCCGCTGTGCCACGCAGTCATGTGTGTACAGGGAGTAGAGGAGGGGGCTCAGAACACAGCCCTGGGGGGCCCCTATGTTGAGCGTGATGGATGAGGAGGTGCAGTTGCCTGCTCTTACCACCTGGGGTCTGCCCGTCAGGAAGTCCAAGACCAAGACCTGTGTGTGTGTGTGTGTGTGTGTGTGTGTGTGTGTGTGTGTGTGTGTGTGTGTGTGTGTGTGTGTGTGTGTGTGTGTGTGTGTGTGTGTGTGTGTGTGTGTGTGTGTGTGTGTGTGTGTGTGTGTGTGTGTGTGTGTGTGTGTGTGTGTGTGTTCAATAACAATAAGTAGTAGTAATAAGATCAAATCAAATATAAATATATATTCAGCAACCCCAGTGTTGTTATCTGTAAAACCCTACTTGAGAGAAAACACAATTTGAGAGAAAAGACTTTCTGACATTTGCCACTGATTGGAATTGCGGCTCGCAGCTATGCATAATGCACAAACGATACAGTATACATAGCGGCGTAAACAAAACACAGAAATACACTCGGAGAGAGGCGTCAGAAATGGAACAATGGAACGTACAGTAAATTGGATAATTATTCATGGGGTGTGTGCCGACAAACAAGAAGCAGACATCGCATTCGCCCCCAGGCGCCCCCACTATATTAACGACAGCATTAGGAAGACAAATGGGTCGACAAACGAGGATCCTTGTATACTGAAACGGTTCCTTTGATCTCCAGGACGTCAACAATGAAGGCAGCAGCAGCCCTGACTCTGTCTTCACCGTGTCAGATTAACTACAGCTGATGTTCATCTGAAAAGCTGCCAATGCCTGTCATGAAAGAATAATAGTATTGATATATTCGTTTTTTTACGCATACATGCCAACTACCGGTAGGGAAGAATAATTCACTAGAATTCATAGCTTCATTCTATTGTATTGCTATTGTCTATTGCAGCGTTTCCCAAACTCTGGGTCGCGACCCAAAATGGGTCGCGCGTCTGTTTTTATTGGGTTGCCAATCAAAAATTATAAAATTTAAATTATAAAATGTATTATTATTATTATTTTTTTCTAAATGCTCAGCATGTGCCATAGATGAAATATTATACCCCTTCTAGCATGATGTCAGGTCAGTAGAATTTTTAAATAAGTCAGTACAAATTAATCAGAATGTTGCTCAATGTTGGGGTTTACGGTTGAGGGACTGAGGGAGGGGGTAAGACATGGAGAGTTGAAAAAGGGGTGAGAAATAGAAAGGAGAGTACATTTACATTTACATTTAGTCATTTAGCTGACGCTTTTATCCAAAGCGACTTACAAGTTCTGTACGACAAGACAGCAAGAAGGGTACAACTCTATCAGCTGAGTAACAATGTTCATCAAGTGTTGCGTGTTACAGTGTAGGTTAGTTTATTAGGACAAGTGCATGACAGTAAGGTTAGTCAGGGTTAGATTTTTTTTTTTTTTTTTTTTTTTTTTTTAATCATTTCAGATAATGGTTGAAGAAGTGAGTCTTTAGTCGACGGCGAAAGATTGCATGTTTGTTCATTTAAAAGTGTTACAAAATTGTATGTACATATGTTATGAGGTGGTGAGCAACTTAACATTACACTCTGATTATTGCTGTGATGTACTTTTATAATTAAATAAATACATTTCATATACATTTGAAATTCATGGTTTGTTGTGTTCTTTATCAGTCGTTTATAAATGTATGCTATGGCAATTCATGGTGTATTTTTGTAAGTTTGGGTCCCGGGGAAACACCAAATTTCTCTTTTGGGTCTCGAGCTGAAAAAGTTTGGGAACCCCTGCTCTATAGACCTGTGTTTGGGAAACGCTTTGTATTGCTGACTCTGTAGCCGTTGTGAACCTGCAAGTCATGTAATGCTCTGTTGTAATTGGTCTTAAAGGGGAACTTCACCAAAAAAATAAAAACAATGCAGATTTATTTTTTGCGCACATTCATTTGGTTATTGAGCGTAAATTAGTTTGTATACGGCCACCAGGACATTGAAACCTTGTGTTAATTACAGCTCAATTAAATTATTGATGAAAATGGTTAAATGGTTGATGAAAAAAATAGCAATACCTTGTCTTACAGTATATAGCGTCTGCCACCTCATCATTTCATTGAGCTGTAATGAACACAACACAAGGAGTATATGTCCCTGATGACATCACTGGTGGCCATATTCAAACTAATTTACTCTCAATAACTGTCAAACTGAATGCATGTGTGCAAAACTGTTAAAATAATCTGTGTGCAAAATAAATCAGCATAGTTTTTTTTTCATTTAAGCTTGCACTTAATGCAAATAAAACTAAACTCAAGAGGTTCTCTAGGGCTAGACATGCTGTTTATAATCAAAGTCAAAGTGAAGTTTATTGTCATTTATCCATTGACATGGAAGCACGAGCTGCAGCACTCAGGTCTCGGTTACAGCCATTTGATGCTCGATATACACTAAACAAATAGATAAAAATACTGATCCGCATGACAGACATACAAACTGATTCAATAAAAATCCAGTAGAAACTAATCATTCAATAAAAACAGTGAATTGATTCAGTAGCAAACTAATCCAAAATAAGAAACCTAGTCCTAATTCAGTAAAACTGATTCAAT
This sequence comes from Notolepis coatsorum, assembly GCF_963971535.1. Lineage (NCBI taxonomy): Eukaryota > Metazoa > Chordata > Actinopteri > Aulopiformes > Paralepididae > Notolepis > Notolepis coatsorum. The sequence continues at coordinate 147,461,406 of NC_140173.1, read as the reverse complement.
TCAATAAGTCCAATAGATTGACTGATTAAAAGATTAAAAGAGATAGGTGCCATAAAGTGCTATACAGTGCAGTGCAGTGTGCAGAGGCATGGTAGTGATGAACTGCGGTGAACGATGCCCCAGTTACGGTGATAGGGACACTGTACAGCTGCGAGTGCCGTCCTTCGGATGAGATGCTAAACCGAGGTCCTGGCTGAATTCGGTCGTTAAAGAACCCAGGATACCAATCGTAAAGACGTTCGTGGCCAAAATCCCAAACAGGTCTCTGACATCAAGGCCACCTAATCATCCCTCCCCCCTTAATTGATTGATATCAATCCCTGTCTCTTGCCAGTGTGTGTAGTGTGATGTGTGCCTGGTGCCAGTGTATGGTAGTCAGTGTGTAGTGTGATGTGTGCCTGGTGCCAGTGTATGGTAGTCAGTGTGTAGTGTGATGTGTGCCTGGTGCCAGTGTATGGTAGTCAGTGTGTAGTGTGATGTGTGCCTGGTGCCAGTGTATGGTAGCCAGTGTGTAGTGTGATGTGTGCCTGGTGCCAGTGTATGGTAGCCAGTGTGTAGTGTGATGTGTGCCTGGTGCCAGTGTATGGTAGTCAGTGTGTAGTGTGATGTGTGCCTGGTGCCAGTGTATGGTAGCCAGTGTGTATTGTGATGTGTGCCTGGTGCCAGTGTATGGTAGCCAGTGTGTAGTGTGATGTGTGCCTGGTGCCAGTGTATGGTAGTCAGTGTGTAGTGTGATGTGTGCCTGGTGCCAGTGTATGGTAGCCAGTGTGTAGTGTGATGTGTGCCTGGTGCCAGTGTATGGTAGCCAGTGTGTAGTGTGATGTGTTCCTGGTGCCAGTGTATGGTAGTCAGTGTGTAGTGTGTGATGTGTGCCTGGTGCCAGTGTATGGTAGCCAGTGTGTAGTGTGATGTGTGCCTGGTGCCAGTGTATGGTAGTCAGTGTGTAGTGTGATGTGTGCCGGGTGCCAGTCTATGGTAGTCATTGTGTAGTGTGATCTGTGCCTGGTGCCAGTGTATGGTAGCCAGTGTGTAGTGTGATGTGTGCCTGGTGCCAGTGTATGGTAGTCATTGTGTAGTGTGATGCGTGTCTGGTGCCAGTGTATGGTAGTCAGTGTGTAGTGTGATGTGTGCCTGGTGCCAGTGTATGGTAGCCAGTGTGTAGTGTGATGTGTGCCTGGTGCCAGTGTATGGTAATCATTGTGTAGTGTGATGTGTGCCTGGTGCCAGTGTATGGTAGCCAGTGTGTAGTGTGATGTGTGCCAGTGTATGGTAGCCAGTGTGTAGTGTGATGTGTGCCAGTGTATGGTAGCCAGTGTGTAGTGTGATGTGTGCCTGGTGCCAGTGTATGGTAGTCAGTGTGTAGTGTGATGTGTGCCTGGTGCCAGTGTATGGTAGCCAGTGTGTAGTGTGATGTGTGCCTGGTGCCAGTGTATGGTAGCCAGTGTGTAGTGTGATGTGTGCCCTGGTGCCAGTGTATGGTAATCATTGTGTAGTGTGATGTGTGCCTGGTGCCAGTGTATGGTAGCCATTGTGTAGTGTGATGTGTGCCTGGTGCCAGTGTATGGTAGCCAGTGTGTAGTGTGATGTGTGCCTGGTGCCAGTGTATGGCAGCCATTGAGCCCATAGCCCAAGGTTGGGTGCTACCAGTGGTGGTGACTGAGGCAATTTCCACCCTACATTGCGGGGAGCGCTTTGAGTGTGAGAAAAGCTAAATGTAATTAATTAATTAATTAATTGTCTTGAATTATGGATTATGGAGATGTGATTTATAGACATGCTACTGCTTCCATTCCAATCCCCTGTATATTCTGTACATCACTCAGCCCTCAGATGTATCACTGGTGTAAAAAGTACCCAGAAATTATACTTAAGTGAAAGTATGGGTACCGTCTCAAAATCTTACTCAAGTAAAAGTCAGAGTATCTGGCTAAAAACACACTTGAATAAAAGTTTAAAGGTTTCTACTTTTAAATGTACTTAAGTACTAAAAAGTAAAAGTACAAACTTTTTTTCTGACTGTCTATTCTTCAGATAGCAGGTGTTTAATCAAAGATCCCCGCTTTCTAGTCTTGCACAAGGACCAATCAGCATGGGTATGGGCGGGTTCATTTTCCATTGATCGGGATTTGATTGGCTGTTTTTAAATAAAGTGCAGCCGCAGGATTAATAACCTTAACGTTAGTTCGGCCAGAGAAACAACTATACTAATTAAAATAGTTGGACCTGCGAGATTTGTACTTTGTACTTTGTAGGTCTGCATTTTAAATGTAAGGAGTCAAAAGTATGTTTTTTTCTCCTCTGAAATGTAATTGAGTAAAAGTACAAGTATACAAACCTAATAATACTCGAGTAAAGTACAAATCCCCCAAAAACAGTACTTAAGTATTGTAACAAAGTACAATAACTCAAGTCCTTTACACCCCTGGTGATAGTTATAGTGCTCACCATTGTGTCCTGTACAATAAGGTTGGGTGGTCCTCTCTGACAGAGAGATGTGATTTGCACTGGCAGCTATTTCTATATGAAGCCAATGTCGGCGATCTCCCCCCTTATATCACTTCCTTATTGCAGGGGTTCCCAAACTTTTCAGGCCAGGACCCAGAAAATAAGGCGTCAGAGAGCCGCGGCCCAATGCACATCGTCTGGCTTTTTTTTTTTTTTTTTTTTGTCATGCGACCGATTTTTTAAGCCAAATATCACTTCAATCCTATTAAGTTAGTTCAAGTTAGTTATTCATTTATATGTGCTATTTATGAGAGGGCTAACTTGTTGCAAAATAATAATAATAATAATAATAGCCTCATTAAAATACTATTGTTGCTTCGGTTGTTTTCAGCGTTTTATGTGCATAATCTGTTATTTAGTTAGAAATGTTCGTTGAAATAAGTAGATTTTTCGTTTTTGTTTATTTATTAAGTTAATATAAAACATATAGTCACATTTTAGAATACAATAGAATAGAATTTTAGAATACAACTAGAAACACTGTCCTGGCCTGCTTCTAAGTTCAGTGGCCTGACAAAAAAAATAAAAAAAATAAAAATTTAAATTTTTTTTTTTTTTTTTTTTTTAATCATCTCGCGGCCCACCCATGGCTGCTCGCGGCCCACCTTTGGGTCGCGACCCCGACTTTGGGAACCACTGCCTTATTGGACTGGACCTCTGGACCTTATCATACTCACTCAAATGATTGGCTTTTACACTTCAAACCCCCAGAGTTGACTCTGAACTTGGGAAATCTGCTTCTATAGCTCGTGTGCCCCCCAGACATGTGGAACGTCTTGCAATGTAGTACATTCAAACTCAATACCTCCGTATCCTTTTGGACGGTTTAAATCTTTAACGACCGACCATCTCGCCCCTGCAGTCTGCAGTCGTTTCTAATCTTTTTATTGACTGACTCTCTGTGGGTTTGTTTTGTATTTATCGTGCGCCGTCTTTCCCCCCCGACACATCGTCTGAAATGAGAGTTTGAACTGTCAATGATTTTTCCGAGAGTAAATTATAGGTTTGAATGGATGAAAATAGTGATTTGTCGTTCGTTACAGATCGAGTTAAAGCACAGCGATTAACTTAATGAGGCAAGCAAGCAAGGGCACGAATGAAAGAGAAGGTTTCTCAAGATAGCTATAACAGCTCATGTTTGGCATAAGATCTTTAGAGCCCAAAGGAGTTCAAAACCAAACCACAAAAACATCCTGTGACCCTCAGCATACTCACCTCTTTAAATGATGAATGGTAAATGGCTGCATTTATATAACGCTTTTATCCAAAGCACTTTAAATCTTTTCCCCGTCACATTTTCCCCCGCTCACTCACACATTCACACACCAACGGCGGAGGCGACCATGCAAGGTGCCAACCTGCTCATCGGGAGCTGTTAGGGGGTTAAGTGTCTTGCTCAAGGACACTTCGACACGCTGCCCTGGAGGAGCGGGACTCGAACCAGGAAAAACTCCGGATTACCAGACGACTGCTCTACCTCCTGAGCCACTGTCGCCGCTTCTTTAAAGGGGAACTATCTTATAAATGGCATTTTTCAGTGTTTAGCATTGTTTCCTAGCTATGTGGACTTATATTAATAGGATCTATGTCTCTAATTCTCATATTGGCGCATTCTTCCAATTCTCCCCTCACAATATTCACCCTCACTGAACCGAGTCATCTGAAAATTTGCATATCTGTGATGTCAGAGATTTCTCAGCTGCATAATAATGTGGCAGTTGGTGTGGCAGTTGGCACCAGGCCACACAGTGGTTGGAGCCCAGCCTCAAAACGGCTTAAGATTTTGAGGTAGAAAAATGCTGTTTTTGAGTACTTGATTAGAAATACAAAAAAAAAAAAAAAAAAAAATACGTACAGAGGTGTTCCATAGACTCACAGGAATTGTGTAAAAGTGCCCAAACACAAAACACATGCCTTTGAACCCCTAACTTCCTATATTTAATGTTGTGTGTCTGTCTACCATGTTGGTCTCTTGTCTGTTATTATGTAAAGCGACCTTAAAGAGACACACGCACGCACGCACGCACACACACACACACACACACACACACACACACACGCACGCACGCACGCACACACACACACACGCACGCACGCACACACACACACACACACACACACACACACACACACACACACACACGCACACGCACGCACGCACACACGCACACACACACGCACGCACGCACGCACGCACACACACACACACCCTACTGCACTAATAATAGCACACCTGAACAGCCTTCTCCTCGCCGTGTGCAGCGGCGACACATAAGTCAAATGAAACACCTTGAACCAGAGGGATAACATCCTGTGGGACTGTACCGACAGACACATCAGTTCTCTGCAAGGTTCCTCCTGTCGAGGGCAGTCCTCTCCCCTGTAAGATACAGTAGTACTAGTAAGGAGGACGAGAGGGACACAGAGTGGGGGAGACACAGGAGAGAAGGGTCTTTATTGAGACAGTAGGAAGGCTGAGAGGGAGACAGAGTAGGGGAGACACAGGAGAGAAGGTTCTTTATTGAGACAGCAGGAATGCTGAGAGGGAGACAGAGGAGAGAAGGTTCTTTATTGAGACAGTAGGAAGGCTGAGAGGGAGACAGAGTAGGAGAGACACAGGAGAGAAGGTTCTTTATTGAGACAGTAGGAAGGCTGAGAGGGAGACAGAGTAGGAGAGACACAGGAGAGAAGGTTCTTTATTGAGACAGCAGGAATGCTGAGAGGGAGACACAGGAGAGAGTGTTCTTTATTGAGACAGTAGGAAGGCTGAGAGGGAGACAGAGTAGGGGAGACACAGGAGAGAAGGTTCTTTACTGAGACAGTAGGAAGGCTGAGAGGGAGACACAGGAGAGGAGACACAGGAGAGAAGGTTCTTTATTGAGACAGTAGGAAGGCTGAGAGGGAGATAGAGTAGAGGAGACACAGGAGAGAAGGTTCTTTATTGAGACAGTAGGAAGGCTGAGAGGGAGACAGAGTAGAGGAGACACAGGAGAGAAGGTTCTTTATTGAGACAGTAGGAAGGATGAGGGGGAGACAGAGTAGAGAAGGGTCTTTATTGAGACAGTAGGACGGATGAGAGGGAGACAGAGTAGAGAAGGGTCTTTATTGAGACAGTAGGAAGGCTGAGAGGGAGACAGAGTAGAGGAGACACAGGAGAGAAGGTTCTTTATTGAGACAGTAGGAAGGCTGAGAGGGAGACAGAGTAGAGGAGACACAGGAGAGAAGGTTCTTTATTGAGACAGTAGGAAGGCTGAGAGGGAGACAGAGTAGAGGAGACACAGGAGAGAAGGTTCTTTATTGAGACAGTAGGAAGGCTGAGAGGGAGACACAGAGTAGGAGAGACACAGGAGAGAAGGTTCTTTATTGAGACAGTAGGAAGGCTGAGAGGGAGACACAGGAGAGAGTGTTCTTTATTGAGACAGTAGGAAGGCTGAGAGGGAGACAGAGTAGGGGAGACACAGGAGAGAAGGTTCTTTACTGAGACAGTAGGAAGGCTGAGAGGGAGACACAGGAGAGAAGGTTCTTTATTGAGACAGTAGGAAGGCTGAGAGGGAGACACAGGAGAGAGTGTTCTTTATTGAGACAGTAGGAAGGCTGAGAGGGAGACAGAGTAGAGGAGACACAGGAGAGAAGGTTCTTTATTGAGACAGTAGGAAGGCTGAGAGGGAGACAGGAGAGAAGGTTCTTTATTGAGACAGTAGGAAGGCTGAGAGGGAGACAGAAGAGAAGGTTCTTTATTGAAACAGTAGGAAGGATGAGAGGGAGACACAGGAGAGAATGCTCTTTATTAAGACAGTAGGAAGGCTGAGAGGGAGACACAGGAGAGAATGCTCTTTATTGAGACAGTAGGAAGGCTGAGAGGGAGACACAGGAGAGAATGCTCTTTATTGAGACAGTAGGAAGGCTGAGAGGGAGACACAGGAGAGAATGCTCTTTATTGAGACAGTAGGAAGGCTGAGAGGGAGACAGAGTAGAGGAGACACAGGAGAGAAGGTTCTTTATTGAGACAGTAGGAAGGCTGAGAGGGAGACACAGGAGAGAATGCTCTTTATTGAGACAGTAGGAAGGCTGAGAGGGAGACAGAGTAGTGGAGACACAGGAGAGAAGGTTCTTTATTGAGACAGTAGGAAGGCTGAGAGGGAGACACAGGAGAGAAGGTTCTTTATTGAGACAGTAGGACGGATGAGAGGGAGACAGAGTAGGGGAGACACAGGAGAGAAGGCTCTTTATTGAGACAGTAGGAAGGCTGAGAGGGAGACAGAGTAGGGGAGACACAGGAGAGAAGGTTCTTTATTGAGACAGTAGGAAGGCTGAGAGGGAGACAGAGTAGGGGAGACACAGGAGAGAAGGTTCTTTATTGAGACAGTAGGAAGGATGAGAGGGAGACAGAGTAGAGGAGACACAGGAGACACACACCACAGAGCACACACACACCACAGATCACGCACGCACGCACACACACACACACGCAACACACACACACACACACACACACACACACACACACACACACACACACACACACACACACACACACCACAGAGCACACACACACACCACAGAGTACAGACACACACCACAGAGCCAGAGGAGTGACAGGAGGCTCGCGTGTCTCCTCCTGAATGTCACAGACCTAAACGAGACGTGACGGAGAGCTAAGAGCTCTCACCTGTGGGCCTGTTCTGTCCGTCAGGAAACACAGCGAGTCACAGCCAGGAGAAATCACAAGCTACAAGCTACTGGACGTCCCCCGTAACAAACAAGTTACTGCAATGTACTGTTCACTACTGCATGATTTTACTCTGTCTATTCTATTTTACTCTGTCAAACTATTTTATTGCACTGCACTATTGCACTATTTTACTCTGTCTATTCTATTTTAGTCACTGAACCTATAAAGGAACGACGATGTTGTCCTAACTAGACAACGGGTCGAAGCCCCTGGACAGAAGCATATCTCTGTACTGAGGGCTGTGTGCTCCAGGCTTCTCTTGGTGACGGCTGCAGTATCTCTGTACTGAGGGCTGTGTGCTCCAGGCTTCTCTTGGTGACGGCTGCAGTATCTCTGTACTGAGGGCTGTGTGCTCCAGGCTTCTCTTGGTGACGGCTGCAGTATCTCTGTACTGAGTGCTGTGTGCTCCAGGCTTCTCTTGGTGACGGCTGCAGTATATCTCTGTACTGAGGGCTGTGTGCTCCAGGCTTCTCTTGGTGACGGCTGCACTGTACTGAGGGCTGTGTGCTCCAGGCTTCTCCTGGTGTCAAAACAGTACAGTACATATCATTGTTTTTGTAAACAAAGAGGCCTATTGGGATGTTAGATCCTAATATGAACAACTACAGATGCAGCACTGAAAAATCGAACCTCTTCTGCTGCCGGTCTGCTGCTCCTCTGCCACTTTAGAACTGGCACTCAGGTGTTATATATTTCTGGTGTTCTTCTGCTGCTCCTCTTTTTTTTCTTTTTTTTCTTTTTTTTTTTGGCACTCTGACTTGACTGCCCATATATTAGTGTTGCAATGTATGATAAGTAAACAGTGAAAAAAGCTAAGGAATCGGATGGAGCTGGGGGCATTTGGGACGAATACAAATTTAAGATGAAAATCTCCCCAGCCTGTGGGGGGGGGGGGCAGTGGAGGTGTGAAATCTGGCCCCGGTCCAGAACAATATAGGAGTCACAACATCAGTTTGGAGTGGAGTGGTGGAGGAGTGGTGGAGGCGCAGGAGAGGTTTGATTTTTCAGTGCTGGATCTGTATGTGATTTAATGTTCTATGCCTTACCTTGACTTTGTCTATTTTGACGCCATCTATTTTATGCTTATGTTGTGTCTGCACTTTGTGCATTGCTGCTCTTGATCTGCCAATTTTGTGCTCATTTTATGCCTATTTTTATTTTATTTTTTAATCAATATTGTCACATATTGGCATTTTGTTCTATGTTCTATTATTCTATAATCTATGTACCTACCCTACCTGACTTGATTTCCATAAAAGAAAATGCTTTATCACAAATTACCACAAATGTATGCCAGTATCATGATTTAGATTGGATTATACCGTGATGGTAAAACTGAAAAGGCCATCAATCTACCATCAAATCTTTTGACCACAAATGACGGAAGGATAAAGAGGGTAATTTTAATGTCATTAAACCGAATCAGGCCCAGCATATTTTGGAGTCCCAAGTGTCCTACGACCAGAGCCAACGCTGAAGAACAAGGCCTTGAGTTATGCTCTCATATCGTGACTTCCATTAATTTGTCTGACAATGCGTTTGTTGTCGTCGGAACCATAATAAACAACCCTGGAGATTTATGGCTCAAAATGTCATGCTGTCGAACTTTTGTGTGCCGACTGTATTTCATTATTGAAGTGGCAAGGACTCAGGAGGTAGAACGGTTGTCTTGTAAACAGAAGGTTCCCGGTTTGATTCCCGGCAGCGTGTCGGAGTGTGTCCTCTAGCGAGACACTGAACCCCTAACTGAAGGACACTATAAAAGAAGGAAGTGTCATTATGTCAGAATAGGGAGGTGTAGTCTGACGTCCCTTTAGTTTCCCGCACGGTCCACCCGTATAGGGATTCATCATTGGGAACATTTATTATCGGCTATTGTAATAATTCTGCCTCATGGACATTGGCAAGCTTTCCGTTTTTGCACAAAATGAGTTCCCTTCTATCACCAACATTATTGTTTAAGCATAATTTTGGTTGAAATTAAATGTGTTATAATAAGGTTGTTTCATTTGTCCTTAAAAAATAACTACACTTACCAGCCTCAGTGCTGTCGCCTAATACACGTCACGGCCATTGACAGTTGCGCTGATACCGAGCTAACTAGTTATCAGTGAAATCTAAAATACCTCACGTTAGTTAACAATATCCGATCAGATTTTTTTTGCAGCCTGGGGTTAATGTAAATAGTTAATGTAATTTTAAATAGCGTATTTTTGTACATAGCATTGCTAACACATTGCATTAAGCTAATGTTAACGTTCACTTTACCCATAGCTAAGGTTACCTAGCTAAATGTACTAGCCATTAGCAATGTCGTGTCCATAAGCGCCAAAGTGAAGTGTATAGTTCCTCAGTGAACGAAAACGTAAACATTGTTATTTAGCTACTTTTACGATTAATTGAGAATTGTTTTCATGTTGAGCTATAGATTGTGGATGAATACACACAGAAAGGTACACCATGCCAATGTTCATGCTTTATTTGTTTTAAACGAGACAATTTAGAAATGTATCCATTGAGAATACATCGCCATTTCGAGTGGGGTGGACCGCGCAGGAAACAACAATGATGTAACCACTACACCTCCCTAATAGCTCCGTATGAACACAGTCCCTTGACCATAAAGTTGTCATGTAATATTCATATTACCTCTACTCACTGTAAAACACCCCTGACAGGCGATCAATCACAAACAGCAAACACTGGACACCATTTACCACCATATAACTCTGTATCATAGCATGTACAATATTGCTGTATATACCGTATATACTGTATACATTTATATATTATATTTGACCGCATATATATATAAGATATTCCTTTATTGATCCCCTTGTGGAAATTCCTACATCCTAATTATACCTACTTATACACCTATATAACTCTGTGTGATAGCATTTACAATGATGCTGTATATATATATCTTTTTACATATATTTATTTTTACATACCTGTAGATTGATTGAATTGATTGATTGAAAACTTTATTAACAGATTGCAGAATGGGTACAGTACAGTACAGCTCAATACATACAATTGTTAAGGGGATGCAGACCAGAGAAAGACTTTCGTCTTGTTTACATCAGGGTCCCCCATTTTCAATTCATCGTAACATATGTGACATACATGACATACCGATAGACAGTACTGCTACATCTATACATTTATGACATACCAGATTTGCAATTACAGTACTGTTTGTGATACAAAAAGAGTCCAGAAAGAAAAGAGTATATACATTAGACGTAGAAACTGTACATTGGATTGGGTAGGTGGGGGTGGGGGGGGACTGTACATTGGAGGTGGATGGGTGGGTGGGGGGGGGGGGGGGGGTGGGGGGGGGTTGGGTAGGAGTGGGGGGGGGGGGGGGGTTGGGTAGGAGGGGTGGGTGGGGGACACTGTACACCTGTACAAACAAACACTGTACATTGGATTATTGACAAGACCATACTTGGTAATTTACTGTACATTGGAGGGGGTTGTGTTCGAACATTTACAGGGGCCAGTTTCGAGTTGCAGTCTCCCTTAGGTGTTTTTTGAGAGTGTTTTTGAAAGTGGGTAGTGATTCACATTCCTTTACAGCTTTGGGTAGGGCGTTCCACATTGATGTGGCATAATTGCGAAACGTGTTTAGTCCCTTGTTTGAGCCGAATCTGGGTTTAACATGATTTGTGGAGCTCCCTCTGGTGTTGTGATTGTGGTATTCACTGACCTTTGGGAAGTATTTTGTCATGTACATGGGTACCTTGGTCGTGTAGTGTATCTTGTAGACCAGGCCCATTGCAAGTTGCTGTACTCTGTCGTCTACTCTAAGCCATCCTAGGTTGTCAAAGTGGGCAGGGGTGAGGTGGGTTCTAGGAGTAAGGTCAAGCAGTAGTCTGACCAGTTTGTTTTGAGATGTTTGTAATTTTGTTTTTAGCGCCTTTGAGGTGCTTTGGTACCATGAGGTGCAAGCATAGTCGTAGTACCCTTGAATGAGTGCTCCTGCTAGAGTCTTCAGGGTATTCTTGTTTACCAGTGAGGAGATCCGGTACAAGAATCGAGTTCGTTGGTTGACTTTTTTTATTACATTGGATGCCATTTTGTCACAGGAAAGATTTTCCTCTAGGATGGAACCCAGGTAGGTAATATCTTCTTTCCTTGTGACAATATTGTCACCCACTGTAACTGAGAAGCCGTCGGTCTTGCTGAGTTTGTTATTTGAACCGAAGAGAATGGACTCTGTTTTGCCCATGTGTAATGATGTTTGTTATCAGCGAGCCATATGCAGATTTTGCCTAGTTCTGAGCTGAGGGTTTTTTCAACCTGTAACTTGTTCTTGTCAGAGACCAGCAGGGCTGAGTCGTCCGCAAACAGGAACAAGTTGCAGTCACAAGCTGACGACATGTCATTTGCATAAATTAGGAACAGTAGCGGACCTAGTATGCTTCCTTGTGGAACACCACAGCTTACTGTGAGGGGGGGGGATAGGGTACCGTTTACCTCCACCATCTGCTCTCTCCCCTCCAGGTAGGATTGCATCCAGCTCACTGATAGACTATCAAAACCAATTGCTTTTAGCTTGTCAATCAGAATGGTGTGATTGACAGTGTCGAAGGCCTTTTGTAGGTCCAGCATGACCATGCCGCACATTGCCGCAGTATTTGCCCGCGTCCACCTCTTGTTTGATGCGGTCGTTTAAATAGAGAAGGCATGTGTCAGTGGAGTGGGATGTTCTGAAGCCAGATTGGAATTCGTAGATTAGATTTTTTTCCGCAAGGTATTTTTCGATTACTATATACTATATACTATATAGATACTATATGTATATCTGTACATATCCCTTACCATACTCTAGTTAAGCTGCTGGCCAGTATGACTTACTACCATAGTGTCTTTATACCTGTATCATTGTAGAAATTAATACTACAACTCTATACATACATCTGATTAGCACTGTTACTCAGTAGTACTAATTTATATAATAATAATAATAATTCATTTAATTTATATAGCGCTTCTCAATAACCCGAAGTCGCTGAATATATATATCTTATATTCCAGTTTAATCACCTGTACATTGTATATTACTATTGTACTTACAGTACATTTGCACTCTGGCTGGATGCCAAACTTCTTTTTGTTGTACTGTACTTGTAGGCGAGTCAATATATGGTTTAACCCCAAAAAAATGTATACAAAAGGTTTTTCAATGGATTCTGGTAGTATTGGGCGTGCTAAATAACATACTAAAAGTCGACCAAAATCGACCCCTCCGAAAGCCGTCATTTCCAAGATGGCGTCCCAGATGGCGCCGGGGCGATTAAAATGGCTATATCTCAAATTAAGAAAATGGTGCAAAGGATTTCTCAACTGATTCTGGTACCTCTGGGCATGCTCACTAACATACAAAAGATCTAGGAAAATACACCTTCCAGAAAGGCTTCATTTTCAAGATGGCGTCCAAAATTGCGGCTGGCCAAGCTTAAAATGGCTATATATATATGTCAATATAAAAATTATATAAATGATTTTGTCATTTGATTCTGGTACCCCAAGTACCCCTAGACATACTTAGGAACATACTAAAGTTTTAGGGAAATACACCTTCCGAAGAGGCTTAATTTTCAAAATGGTGTCCAAAATGACGACTGGGAGCTTAGAATGCCTGTATCTCAAATGGGAAAACATTTCTAAAGGATTTATAAACTGATTCTGGCACCTCTATACATTAATAACGAGCAAAATATCTAGCTAAATATATCTGCTAGGAATGCATCATTTGCATCATCAAAATGGCTGCCTGTAGCTTATTTTGGCTAAAATTAAAATTGGTTATTATATTCAACCTAGAAAGCTGGCTTTGGTGTTGAACACAAAATAAATGACCCACTTATTGTGGTCTTTAGGCCTACTCATCATCATCTTCAGGATCCTCTGGGAGAAACTTGTTATGTGGATTGTCACATTCATGAAGTTGACATGGTCCACAGACAGTAGTACAAGGTAGTCCATATTTTCTGCATGAGCAGCGAAGTGTCTTGCAGGCAGTGGTACAGTTACAATGAATGACCTTCAAGAGACTGTCTGGAGCAGCATTCATTGTTGACATGAGTGGGACAAATCTATTGTCCTGCAGGTTCCAGCCCCAGTCTAGAGCATCTATACCATCATCTGTTCCCATCCAGACCATGACCTGGTAGTATGCTCTACGACAGTGGAATTTGGTAGCAGATTCAGTTGGTGGTAGACGTTCAGGCGTTACCGTTGATGAAGCTGAGACAACCTTCTTGCTGAAAATGTTATATCTCATTTTTGCAAGCGAATCTGTGCACTTTCCACCAAAAAAGACAGCCATTGCTTGGCACCCAAGGTCATCGATCACATCTGTTGTCTGGTTTCGTACAGTGAATGCATTGGCACAAGCCTGAAGGACAGGATCCCCTTTTACAAGTTTTTGGAATGCTGTCTTTTTGCCAACTCCGAAGATCCGGGAAGTTGTGTCACAGCCAGTCACAGCATGGATGAACAGCAACTGAGAACACACATCCTGTCCGAGTACTTCTTTCAAATGGTTTATGGCGTACACTTTAAAACTGCCATCAGCTTTCGACTTGTCTGATCTGAAATAAAGGCCCTTGCTATCTCTCTGTGCATAGTAAAGAAGTAAGACGAGGAGATCAGTATCTTCTCCAATCAGTGTCGTGGTGTGAAGAAGAGATGATCCCACTGCGGCCCTTACTATGTCTACATCAGCATCTCCAAGTGAATTGACCACAGTGCAATCCCGTTCTTTCAGTTCATCACTTATCATGTGGATCAGTTTCTGTTTATTCAGATCTCTTGACAGGAACTCCTCCTTCTTACCTGAGAACTCTGTCTCAGCAGTGCAGTTGACAATGGGATGAATATTGTTTCCTCTTCTTTGATGTGTGTTGTCTTTAATGGATGGCCCATCCTCATAGCCATCAAACACAATGGTTGTAGCTGAGCCATAATGTTGGATGGTGAAGTCTGCATATGACTGTGCAATTTTACCATAGCTTTGTCCGTGCTTCCATTGTATTCGGTGAAGGAGTGAACCACCATCAAGAACATAATGCTCCGTTTCTGGTACAGAATCTACGATTGCATCACTTGTATGATCACAGATCGCGTGCGCTAGTTGTGGTTTATCAGCTTTGCGGAAGACGTTTCCGGCTTCAAAGAGGGCAGGAGGGAAAGGACTGAGTTCGTAACGCATAACCTCCTCCAATGACAGCTCTCCAGTTTGGGAGACAATAAGGAAACGTTGAAAAAGAAGTGCAGAATCAATGATTCGATCAGGAGCAACCTTGATAGACGATTTTTGTCCAAGGGTTATGGCTTTATCCTTTCTACTAAATGAAAATGTGAATGCCGGCTGTCCGATCATTTTGTGCATGATGTTGCGTCCAACAGAGTCATAATCATGCACGTTCACTCCATCCTCAGCGACAACACCTGTAACAACATTCCTTAAAGAAGAGTCTGGAGAGAAAGGTGAACATATAGCAAGTTTTGAAGTGATCTTCTCCAGGTCAGCAGCATCCCTTTTCATCCTTGCCTCTGTTGAATCCTTGTGCTGTTCTGATGTTGTGTATGTCTGGTTTGAGAACTCCTGCATTGCGGTGTTATACTCTGATGTTATGCCCTTTGACATTGTCCAAAGGGATCTCTGATTGTTGGTCATTCCACTTCCATGTGTCATCCCTCCTGTAGTCTTCAATGACCTCATCAATGTTGTTTCGATTACAAGATCTGAGCTGAGGCCTGCCCATGATTGGCTGCTGCGACGGATAACATGAAAACCCTTTTCAAATTGTCTGAAGACATCTGGGTGGTTGATGTGAAGCTGACTCATCTCTTGGACATAAAAGTGTGCCGATTTCAAGTAATTGTAATGCCCAGCCGCAGCGAATATCGGCATGCATTCAGAAACAGCGCGTAGGTGCAAAAGCCAGGAACCTGTGCGATCTGCTGTTATCAGTGACCTAGCAACTTCTAACATGTGTTGGTAATTTAGCCACAACTGACTAGTTTTGGATCTAGCACACAGTTCCATCTTCCTTTTTCCCAGCTCTTCATTTATTGTAATGATGGTCTCTGATGTGAACACTGTTTCCAATGGCATTTCACCCTTAACTATTGAGGTATACATTGCTTCAGACTGTTCAACCATTGCTGCAAATTCATGACTCATCTACCATTTCTGATATTATCATGCGGTTAAGACATTTGTCAACCAGAAGATGGCCACGGAATGCTCTCTGAACTGATTTGCCTGTCATCATATGGGCTACTGAGTTCTCCCCATAGACTACCCCTAGAATGTCCTTAAGTCCTGTACCGTCCATCAGTGTACCAATTGCTCCTAGCAAATTCATAAATGTGTGAAATCCTCCTAGGAGCAGGACAAAGGACTTGAGGTGACTGCACTGTGGTGAATCTAGGATTATCTCTGCTGCTTTCCAATATAGGGGTTGGTCAAATGTAACTACTGGGGCAAGGTGGTGTTTGGATGCCAGACCACAAATGAACTCCAGTGTTGACAGAATGCATGTTTTGTCTCCGGAGTACATGTCTATCATTGGTAAGTATCTCACTGAAGACTGCCCTGGTTGTTCATCTCCCTTATGAATAATGTGCATCATCCCCTGCCAACCAGGTGCAGGCTGTTTGAAATTGAACGATAACTCCCAAAGCAGATCAACCATCTTGTTACATTCTGCGAGTCTTGGAAGTTCTTTAAATGTGGTGTCTCTGCAAAAGTGTTTGGCAAAGTGATAATCTATTATCACAACTTTTGACCTCTGCACAAGATTCAGTTCATTAATTCTGAACCTCGGAATCCTTTGGTCTGTCTTCTGTCCTGGTGTCAAGGCAGCTATCATGCCCATCCCATGAAATGTCCCTTTCCCATCAATTGTTAGAATATTATGATCTACATTGTCTGCAGCAAATAAGACGGTCGTGTTCAACACATCAATATCCTTACCAAGCATGTTTGGTGCAGTACAATTTGCAGCATTCATTTCAAACCTCTGCAGTTCAGAATAGGAAGAGCAGAATCCCATCTTATTCAGCATATCTACAATGAACCGAGACCGGTTTAAGTGGTGCATTTGCACTGCTAGGCCAATTTGCAAAGGGGCAAGGACAGCTCGTGGTCGGACTGCCTGTATGATTGCGTGGCCAATACTAGCAATTTTCTGGTCTGTCTCTTTACCGACAAACAAAGCTTTTAACACAATGTGGAGTGATTGTGGAATATAATCAAGGGCATTCTGTAGTTTTAGTGTCTCTGTAGTCGGGTACTCATTAACAGGTGGAACATTAGTCATTATGTCACTTTTTATGAGTTTTGCAGCTGTTTCAAGTAAGTGTCTCTTCTCAGACTCTTCATCACTGTTTTGTTTTGTGTTGTTATAGTAGGATCTGAGTGTCTGATGTTTTCTCTCTTATTGTAACAATACAATCCAAGCCATCTCCTTCTGCAATAAATATGCTATTTGCATATCGTTGCATCAGCAATGTTTTTAGGTATTGATTACTATATGGGATGGAATCGGCCTTAGACAAATACTCTTGCATTTTACACCTAAGTGCAGAAACGGTCAGCTGTCCATCATCATTCGTTTCAAAGTAATCACACATTTTTGAGAAGGCTTGTTCTTGGTCCTCATTCTTTGGCCTTCCAGACTTTCTCCGCTTTGGATTACAATCAGGCTGAAATTCCATGGGAACATCACGGTCACACCGGAAATGTGTGCTACAAGCATTATGATACACACAGTCTGCAGCATGTAGATCACTATTATAGTATTCAATTCTACCTTTGACTTTGAATGACCACTCATCATTTCGTTTATCACAGCTTTGCAATATAAACTTTGCAAAGTTGTCTGTTTTCACGTAACTGTAGTCGGCACGTCCTTCATGAACATTTGTGCCGCAGAAAAGGCAATCAGTTTGGCTATTGAATAGAGCTTCAGACTGCCTAGTACTAGTCCTTTTATTAGTGGTACTTGATTCACCGCTCTGTTTCCTCTGTAAATGTAAATCAATATCTCGGCTATGTATGTACATTTTGCGGCATTCTGAATGTACTTTCATGCCAGCAGTCACATGAACAGTGTCACCTCTTTTAACACTAGCTTTATTGATCCCATCAGCACCTTTCTGACGAATCTCAACAAAATCACTTCCATCTTCCAATTTACAAATGGGACAGATCTGGGCACTGAATTCACTCATCACTTTAGAAATCAGATAATGGTCAAAAAGAAGGATTCAACTATGCTAGCTTGAGAGCTGGAGAGTGCAAACACCTCTGGCAAAGACTAGGATGAAACTGGGGCTTAAATAACACTGCCAGGCCAGACACGCCCAGGCATGCCCAAACACAGGACTAGGTCAGAAAAGAAAGAAAGAAACTGATTCAGAAAAAGAAGGCTTCAACTATGGTAGTTTGGGAGCTGGAGAGTGCAAACACCTCTAACTATAACAACTATAATGGTCAAAAAGAAGGCTTCAACTATGCTAGCTTGAGAGCTGAGAGTGCAAACACCTCTGTCAAAGACTAGAATGAAACTGGGGCTTAAATAACACTGCCAGGTCAGACACGCCCAGACATGCCCAAACACAGGACTTGGTCAGAAACAAAAAAAATTTAATAAACTGATTCAGAAAAAGAAGGCTTCAACGATGGTAGTTTGGGAGCTGGAGAGTGCAAACACCTCTAACTATAACAACTATAATGGTCAAAAAGAAGGCTTCAACTATGCTAGCTTGAGAGCTGGAGAGTGCAAACACCTTTTTTAGTAAGCTATTTGTATTTGTATAGTCATTTTAAGCTCCTGGGCGCCAGTTTGGACGCCATCTTGAAAATTATGCCTTTCCGGAAGGTGTATTTTCCTAGATTTTTAGTATGTTCACAAACATGTCTAGAGGTACCAGAATCAAGTGAAAAATCATAGTTATATATTTTTTTCTATTGAGATATATAGCCATTTTAAGCTTGGTCTGCCGCCATTTTGGACTCCATCTTGAAAATTAAGCCTTTCTGGAAGGTGTATTTTCCTAGATTTTTAGTATGTTAGTGAACATGCCCAGAGGTACCAGAATCAGTTGAGAAATCCTTTGCACCATATTCTCAATTTGAGATATAGCCATTTTAATATCTCCACCGCCATCTGGGACGCCATCTTGGAAATGGCGGCTTTCGGGGGGGTCGATTTTGGTCGACTTTTAGTATGTTATTTAGCACGCCCAATACTATCGGAATCCATCGAAAAACCTTTTGTATCAATTTTTTTTGGGTTAAGTGCTTTTTTTTCATAGATTGACTCGCCTATTGTGCTGTATGATGACAATACTTTTGAATGTAATCGAATATGATCTAATCTAATCATTTGATGCCCTGATGGACATATAATAATAATAATAATAATAATAATAATAATAATAATAATAATAATAATAATAATAATAATAATAATAATAATAATAATAATAATAATAATAATAATAATAATAATAATAATAATAATAATAATAATAATAATAATAACTTTATTCATATAGCACCTTTCATACATGGATTGCAGCTCAAAGTGCTTCACAGCAAATAGCATACAATGAACATAATGCATACAATTAGCATACAGTTGACAGAATAAAAGCAATGCATAATGTGCAGACATAAGAATAGGTATAAAAGACAATACAAGTAGTGCAATGTAGAAAGTGCAGACATAAGAATAGGCATAATAAAGTACAATAAGTACAGTGTTGCTTGAACGCATGTGCAGATGATAATGATGATAGTGAGAAGAAGGGTATTGTCATGTTACAAGCGGACAGAAAAGTGGCAATTTTAGTTTTCGTTTTTGAGGACTGCATACTTTCTTTGCAAACCAAAATACTATACTTAATACTTATAGCACATGCTAGAGCAGGGACGTGCACAGGACTTTAGAGGGGCAGGTGCTCAAAGGCTGAAAAGGGCACTGGGCCTGTGCTATTTTTGGGGGCCCTTTTTCTACGGGGAGGGGCCTTTTTATGCTTTTTGGGGGGTTTCGGTGATCAAATATTGAATATTGAACTATAATAAGGCTCACATCGCAGCGACAACCAGAACCTGCCGATTCCTCCTGAGCAACGTCAGAAGGATACGCCCCTTCCTGACAAAAGAAGCCACCCAACTCCTCGTCCAATCAACAGTCATCTCCCGCCTCGACTACTGCAACGCACTGCTCGCTGGCCTCCCGGCCACTGCCACTAAGCCTCTTCAACTCATTCAGAACGCAGCGGCCCGCCTGATCTCAAACCTACCGAAGTCGGCCCATGTCACCCCACTTCTTAGGGACCTGCACTGGCTCCCCATTGCTGCACGAATCCGCTTCAAGGCCCTCGACCTAGCATACCGTGCGGCAAAGGGAACTGCTCCCGCCTACCTCCGGTCAATGGTCTCTAACTACACACCCTCAAGACCCCTACGCTCTGCATCTTCTGGCCGCCTCAGACCTACTCCTATCCAAGCTCCGGGAGGGTCATCAAAGAGAAGTCGCCTATTCTCAGTCCTTGCCCCACAATGGTGGAATGAACTACCCACCCCAGTTAGGACAGCCGAAACACGTCCAATCTTTCGCCGTCGACTAAAGACGCACTTCTTCAACCATTATCTGAATAAAAAAAAAAAAAAAAAATCTAACCCTAACTAACCATACTGTCATGCACTTGTCCTAATAAACTAACCTACACTGTAGCACTCAACACTTTGATGAACATTGTTACTCAGCTGATAGAGTTGTGCTCTTCCTGATGGCTTGTCGTACAGAACTTGTAAGTCGCTTTGGATAAAAGCGTCAGCTAAATGACTAAATGAAATGTAATGTAATGTACTTATGTAGTTTTTTTTAAATCATTTTATTTGTTCTTTTTTAATGTCAACATATTATTTAAATTATTCAAATGGAACTCAAACATGTTCCGTTGTGATGTAGGCAGTGTGCCTGTATCCGTTTCGCAACCATTCCCATTTCCGGGGTAGGCCTGATTGGCCGCCGCGGCCACGTGGGCAGGCGCGGCCACGCCCCGCGGCAGCCCCGCCGCTTTACGCCTTCAGGCCAACGCCGCAGCAGCAAATTGTCATCACTTTCCCCACTGAGTTACCATACGCTATACAGTTACCATACGCTATACAATATACTATGCAAGGCACTAAGGCACTATGCAATGTACTAATATACAATACGGCTCACTTTTCCCACTTCAATGACAGAGCCGGTGTTTAATAATATTGTCGCGGCGGAGCTCCGTCGCGGCAGCATTATGTAGCAGTAATCCCCCCTTTTTTACTATCGACAACTAGCTCAACTGGCAGCGCTGCCTTGCTGTGGATCCTGCGGTCCGTAGGTGACAAGTTCAATTCCCTTAGATATATATATATTTTTTTAACATGCATTCTTTCGCCGGTTAAGTTTAGGCATGTTAACTTTAAGCATAGTATATTGTATGGTACAGTAACAGTCTCTGGAGCGCAACAGTAAGAAGCATTTGCACTGCAACGCATACACCTTACTGTAAATTGTACCTCATACCATTTCTGCTTTGCACTATAGCGTATTGTATATCGTCACCCTCTTAAAATAATAGCCTAAGTCATTTTTTGGATTTAATTTTTTTTTACCTAACTCATATCTTCATGATGCTGGTCACCCTCTGGTACAATCGCCTACATCCTTAATTGAAAGGATCATGCTGTTTCTACCCTGGAAGAATATTGCCTATGTCAAGAGTGTGACTTAGGCAGTTTTATCTTTTGCCTAAGTCACAAGACATGCGACTTAGGCAATTTTACAACTTTTCAAGATGGCAGATGCTTCGAGAAGCAAGAAAAGCTACAGTCTGGATGAAGTAATTTCCATGATTCAGGGCTCGTCCCCTATTGGTAAGTGATAAGGTTTACTATAATATAGGCCAGGCTATACATGTTGTGTAGTTATTTAGTCTTTTACTGTCACAAATTATAGTTTAATTACAAACACAAAATAGTGAATGAATCCAAGCAGAAACGTCTCAAAGGAATGCCATACAAGGGCAAAGGTGGCAACAAAATACCTGCGAAGGCTAAGGGTCCTCACTGCAATTCAAAGTTCTGTCAACAAGTCAAGACTCGAGACTGCCAATCCATTACAGAAGAACAGAGGCAGTGGATATTTCAGAATGTTTGGTCGATGAACACCTGGGAAGACCGTCGGTTATACATCAAAACTTTGGTCACTTAACACACGTTATTGGTAAGAGATTTGCAAATAATCTCATACCTCATTGCACCTCACCACCACAAGGTGGCACCACAAGCTAAGCTATTGTTGTAACTCAGTTACCTTCTCTACTGCATTGTATATACTGTATATATGTATATTGAACATTTTTGTTTTGTTTACACTTGTTTACATACTTGACTTTCTATTTATACTTATATTATACTTATTTTATACCATCTTTTTATTTCATCTAGCACACTCTCAGGAGCAAAACAGAAAGAAGCATTTCATACAAAGTATTCTGTATTTCTGTATGACAACTAATAAAGAAACTTGAACTTGAAACGTGTAACTCGAAGCTATCGACAGGCAACAAATAGGGCTTTAATTCGATATATATTGTATTAAAAAATATTCACACACGAGCCGCTAGAGGTCGCCAAATTGCCGGTGGGGAAATCATCCTCAAGAGGGCCCACATGTGGGCCCCCATGTGTTAAGAAGAGGATATATAATGATGGACAGATGATAATGACGAGTTGACGACAGTGAGAAGAGGGGTATTGTCATGTTTTAAGAAGAGGATATATGATGATGGACACGCTACTCTCTCCCTCCATTACAAGCGATGCTCATTAGTTCTAAAAGTCCATTTCACGCCTCATGCATACTTCATACTAGCTGTACCGCTGTTCCAGGAAGAACCAAAACCCCTAGGGCTTTTGCAGCAATCACGTTTAAACTATAATGCACTCGTAATGTGCTTGTGATGGCTATACTGCGTTGTGAGCAGCACTTAAAGGTGCGTGTCGCCTCTCCATCTCCTCACAAGACAGGAAGACGTGTTTCTGGCCTCCTCTCCCGGGCGCTGACAGGCAGGCAGAGGGGGAAAGTAACTATTTACTTTTGCTGGAAGGAAAACCATTTTCAACCGAACCGTGATCCCCCCCCCCCCCCCCCCCCACACACGCGTTGCACATGTAACAGGCACAACCTAGTACCTGCCACGAAACTTCGACCGCGCCTTGAGTGGGAGTCGAACCCCGGGCGTCCGCACGGGGGGGGGGAAGCAACACAAACCGCTGCGCCAAGAGAGGAATTCCTCGCTAAGCGCTGAGCTTGAATGCCTCTGGGGAGTGAGTTTTACTTCCATGCACCGTAGTCACACTATCGCGGTGCATATCCGTTACACACACACATGAACGAATGGGGGTATATACTTTGATAGTTCCTTCATGAAAAGGTCTGTGGATTATTTTTAGTAACTGGGTCATGATTTCTGGAAAGAGACATTGCTTTTGACTCTTGTTTTTTTTTAAACACTCCATTGTTGAGTGACAGCAGACATCTCTACGGCAGATATCGTACAAACTAAGCAAATCACACCAAAACTATCTGGATGGATATATAGCACTCCAGGTAAGGGTGTATATGTTTATATTTTTATATATGGGTGAACTGCCCCTTTAAAGGTGCTGTGAGTGGTATTTATTTTGTTAAAATAAGTGTTAAATAGCTCTACATTCCGACAGACATCACTGGTATAGAGTGTCTGGTCAGTAACATGGGTCTCTCAGTCCCTCCGCTCTGCAGTAAATACAAAATACATTTTCTGGTATCCCGTTCCCACTTTATCCAATTAGGAGAGAGAACTCCACACTGCAAAAATGGTCTGACAAAAATAAGAAATAAAAAATAGTTCTATGAAAAAATTTGCTTGAAACAAGTACAATTATCTGCCAATGTGGTAGGCAAATAAGAGACCCATGTTACTGACCAGACACTCTATATCAGTGATGACTGTTTACTGCAGAGCAGGAGGGACTGGGAGACCCATGTTACTGACCAGACACTCTATATCAGTGATGGCTGTTTACTGCAGAGTGGAGGGACTGGGAGACCCATGTTACTGACCAGACACTCTATATCAGTGATGGCTGTTTACTGCAGAGTGGAGGGACTGGGAGACCCATGTTACTGACCAGACACTCTATATCAGTGATGACTGTTTACTGCAGAGCAGGAGGGACTGGGAGACCCATGTTACTGACCAGACACTCTATATCAGTGATGGCTGTTTACTGCAGAGTGGAGGGACTGGGAGACCCATGTTACTGACCAGACACTCTATATCAGTGATGACTGTTTACTGCAGAGCAGGAGGGACTGGGAGACCCATTGTTACATCCCAATGTATATATTCCCCAGTGTGTGTCTCCATGTGTGTGTGTTCTCCATTTTGTTTCCTCCCTCCAGCCATTGTTCCCTTCCCCATTGGTCCCTGCCAGGCCAATCCTTCCATTATTGCAACACAGCAGTGATTGGTGGTTGGCTTTCCAGACTCTAACACTCAATCCACACCCCCCAATCATGGATCACCCCACACCTGTTAAAACATGGCTTTCTCCCTTCAGTCTTTCTCTCTCTCTGGCATGAGGCTAGGCATGTTGTGATTTTGGTAAACCTGTAACTTTGACAGTAGTGCATCTTGTTTATTGGCCTTTGGTGCTTAGTAGTAATTTCCTTGTGTGTGTATGGCTACAGAGAGAGCATTGTTAAGTTATAGTTTGTTTTTGTATATATTCTGCTTTTGTTTCTGTATAATTAATGTGTTTTTCTCTCTTTCTCAGGAAGCACAGATGGGGTGAGCTGCCATTTCCTTTGGACATTGTTTTCTCCTGTTTTGGTTAGGTAAGAGTAGTTTAGGTAATGTAATCTCTTTTACCATAGATTAGATTGTGTTTATTTGGAGTATAGTGGTGTTTGTTTGTTGTTTTGGCCTGGGCTCACCCCTGAGCTACATGTGCTTCCTTTGCATTTACCAATAAATATCATTGTTGTTTACAAACGTGGTCCATCTTTTCTGTCAACCAACTGTTATGTTACAGCCCTTTACCCTTAGACACACAGGGGTCGTAACACCCATGTTACTGACCAGACACTCTATATCAGTGATGGCTGTTTACTGCAGAGTGGAGGGACTGGGAGACCCATGTTACTGACCAGACACTCTATATCAGTGATGACTGTTTACTGCAGAGCAGGAGGGACTGGGAGACCCATGTTACTGACCAGACACTCTACTGTATATCAGTGATGGCTGTTTACTGCAGAGCAGGAGGGACTGGGAGACCCATGTTACTGACCAGACACTCTACTGTATATCAGTGATGGCTGTTTACTGCAGATCAGGAGAGACTGGGAGACCCATGTTACTGACCAGACACTCTATATCAGTGATGGCTGTTTACTGCAGATTGGAGGGACTGGGAGACCCATGTTACTGACCAGACACTCTATATCAGTGATGGCTGTTTACTGCAGAGTGGAGGGACTGGGAGACCCATGTTACTGACCAGACACTCTATATCAGTGATGGCTGTTTACTGCAGAGCAGGAGGGACTGGGAGACCCATGTTACTGACCAGACACTCTATATCAGTGCTGTTTACTGCAGAGCAGAGGGACTGGGAGACCCATGTTACTGATCGGACACTCTATATCAGTGATGGCTGTTTACTGCAGAGCAGGAGGGACTGGGAGACCCATGTTACTGACCAGACACTCTATATCAGTGCTGTTTACTGCAGAGCAGAGGGACTGGGAGACCCATGTTACTGACCAGACACTATATCAGTGATGGCTGTTTACTGCAGAGCAGGAGGGACTGGGAGACCCATGTTACTGACCAGACACTCTATATCAGTGATGGCTGTTTACTGCAGAGCGGGGGGACTGGGAGACCCATGTTACTGACCAGACACTCTATATCAGTGATGGCTGTTTACTGCAGAGCAGGAGGGACTGGGAGACCCATGTTACTGACCAGACACTCTATATCAGTGATGGCTGTTTACTGCAGAGCAGGAGGGACTGGGAGACCCATGTTACTGACCAGACACTCTGTATCAGTGATGGCTGTTTACTGCAGAGCAGGAGGGACTGAGAGACCCATGTTACTGACCAGACACTATATCAGTGATGGCTGTCGGAATGTAGAGCTATTCAACACTTATTTTAACAAAAAAACAACACTCAAGTTCAAGTTCTTTAATAGTTGTCATACAGAAGTACAGAATACTTTCATACAAAATGCTTCTTACTGTTACGCTCCAGAGACTGTGCTAGACAAGATAGTATCAAATAACATAATAACATAATATAGCATGAATTTAGAAGAAGAAAATGAGGTCACAGTGTTCGGTATAGACATATGTACAATGTTCTGAGTTACCATATAATATACAATACACAATACTATGCAGTGTACTAATGTACAGTACTATCTAGTGCAAAGCAGAAATGGGATGAGGTACAATTTTAGGTACAATTTACAGTAAGGTGTACGAGTTGTAGTGCAATCCTTCATCCATAAATATAAAGTGTGGGGAGTGGGTGCTACAGTGTGTTTGTTTAAAGTGGGTGTGTGCTATAAAGTGTGTGGAGTGGGTGCTACAGTGTGTTTGTTTAAAGTGAGTGTGTGCGTGTGGATGTGTGTGCTATGTGTGTTTGGTGGTTGTTGTTGTGTAGTGTTCATTCATTGTTCGTTTAGCAGCCTGATGGCCTGGGGATAGAAGCTACTTCTGAGTCTTTCTGTGCTCGCCTTGAGACTCCTGTATCGCTTGCCTGACGGCAGCAGTTCAAAGAGGCAGTTGTTCGGGTGGCTCGAGTCCTTAATAATTCTCTTAGCCTTCCCCTTGCAACGCTTGTAGTAAATGTTCTGGAGGGTGGGGAGCCCCCCTCCAATTGTGCGTTCGGCTGAACGTGTCACTCTTTGTAGTCTGCTTTGGTCTTTTGCAGTGCTATTCCCAAACCAGGAGGTGATGTTGCCGGTCAAGATGCTCTCTATTGTACATGAGTAGAAGTTCTTAAGGATCTTCTGGCTGACTTGGAACTTCCTTAGGCGCCTGAGGAAGTAGAGGCGTTGTCGTGCCTTCTTCACCACACTGTTAATGTGTGTGGTCCATGTCAAGTCCTCGGATATGTAGGCTCCGAGGTACTTGAAGCTGTTGACTCTCTCAACCGGTGCCCCGTCGATGCTGAGGGGGCTGTAGTCCTTGACCCCCGACCTCCTGAAGTCCACAATCATCTCCTTTGTTTTGCTGACGTTCAGGGAGAGGCTGTTTTCCTGGCACCATCCCGCCAGGACCTTGACCTCTTCCAGGTAGGCCCTCTCGTCGTTGGCAGAGATCAGGCCCACCACCACTGTGTCGTCAGCAAATTTGACGATTGTATTGCTACTCCGCTGAGCCACACAGTCGTGTGTGTACAGGGAGTAGAGGAGGGGACTCAGAACACAGCCCTGGGGGGCCCCTATGTTGAGGGTGATGGATGAGGAGGTGCAGTTGCCTGCTCTCACCACCTGGGGTCTGCCAGTCAGGAAGTCCAAGACCCACTGGCAGAGGTCATAGCCCAAGCCCAGGTCCCTGAGCTTGGCTATGAGTATGGAGGGGACTATGGTATTGAATGCCGAGCTGTAGTCGATGAATAGCATTCTCACATAGTTCCCCTGCCTCTTGTCCAGGTGTGATGCTGCTGTGTGCAGCACATGGGATATGGCGTCCTCCGTGGACCTGTTGGGGCGGTATGCAAATTGCAGGGGGTCCATGTTGATGGGGAGGGAGGAGCAGATGTAGCCCTTTACTAGCTTCTCAAAGCACTTCATGGCTATGGAGGTGAGAGCTACAGGGCGGTAGTCGTTGAGGCAAGCAGGCTTGGATTTTTTGGGTACAGGGATAATAGTGGACTTCTTCAGGCAGGTGGGGATGACAGCCTGTTCTAAGGACAGGTTAAATATGTCAGTGAATACTGGGGCCAGTTGGTCGGCACAGACTTTTAGGACGCGGCCGGGGATGCCGTCCGGACCTGCTGCCTTCCTGATATTCACTTTTTTAAAGGTCCGCCTCACCTCATGCTCTGTTACCCTGAACACTGCGCCTCCATCAGCAGCCGACCCCCCCCCCCCCATTGCCGAGGCTTGTGAGCTGGTGTTGTTATTACCAGCATCAAACCTCGCATAGAAGGTATTGAGGTCGTTTGCTAAGGAGATGTCACTGTTCAGTTTGAGGGAGGCGCCTTTGTAGTCTGTCATCGTTTTGAGCCCCTGCCACATAGCTCTAGAGTCAGCTTGTTCAAACTGGAGTTCAATTTTATCCCTGTAGCGCCGTTTGGCCTCTGACACTGTCCTCCTTACGTTGTGTCGCGCCACCTTGTGGTCATTCATGTTGCCTGCCACTAGGCCGTCATTGTATGCTTTGGTGCGCTCTCTCAGAGCTTCACGGACGGATTTGTCTACCCAGGGTTTTTGATTTGGGTAAACTTTCATTTTGGTAGTGGGGATTGTTTCTTTCACCCTAGTACAGACATAGTCCAGCACTGTCTCCGTGTAGGCATTAATGTTATCTGTGTCGCGGAACACAATCCAGTCTGTGTTGTGAAACACTGACCGGATCGTATCCTCTGACGTCACATCCCATTTCTGCACCTCTCGCGAGACTACGGGAGTACTTTTAATTCTTTGTCTGTACTTTGGTGTAAGGAAAATGGATGCGTGATCTGACTTGCCAAAGCCACTATCAGAATGAGCCTTGTAGCCACCTTTAAATTGCGTGTAACAGTGATCTAGGATGTTACCGCCTCTGGTGTTGCAAGTCACATGCTGATAGAAATCAGGCAATACCTTTCTCAGATTGGCGCTATTGAAATCTCCCAGTACTAAAATGGCGGCGTTAACGTTCGCCACTTGTATTTTATTTACCTCGTCGTGTAGTCTGGAGAGCGCAACCTTGTTGCTGGCTTGCGGTGGAATATACACTCCGACCAGGACGATCGCCGTTAACTCCCTCGGGAGGAAGAAAGGACGACACTTGATGGTTATATATTCCAGTTCTGGGGAGCAGTGGTTGGATAGTTCCTTCACGTTCGTTGGATCACTCCAATTTTTGTTAAGCATGAAGGCAATACCTCCTCCACGTTGTTTACCGGACTCTGATTGTGTCCGATCCTTCCTATGGATAAAGAAGTGATCCGCTGGTTGAATCGCGT
>NC_140173.1:147348942-147430152 GCF_963971535.1 Notolepis coatsorum | reverse complement strand
AACATCTGCATGAATAAATAAATAAATAAAGGCCGCCCGGTTTGAAAATGAAATAAAACAAACGCCGCATCATTTGTCTCTGTCCCCCTCCTGTAGACGGCGACTTTGACGTCCTGAGACAGACGTTGTCCCAGAGACTGTCCTCCGGTGGTGGAAGCGGAGACGTGCGGCCTCTCTCTCCTCCTCCGTCCTCCGCGGCCGGCGGTCAGGACTGGCTCAGCAGCAAGCAACGTTCCCACTCCTTCACGTCAGGTCAGTCCTCACTGTCCCCACCAGGGCTTGACATTAACACCGGCCACCGGCCAAATGCTGGTAGAATTCGGCTGTGGCCGGTAACTCCGTCATTCTACCGGCCACAGTGGCCGGTGACTTTTTTTCTATGAAAAAAAACCATTGTAGTCTACAAAAGGCATCGGCAATAATTAAGTCAATCCAAGTGATACTACATAATACTACAACTCCCGCAACAATTCGGAAAAGTGCATTACCGGCCAGATCCTGGTAGTGGTGCTGTCTCGAGAAAGGAGTACTCCTTGTTTTCAGACCGGATGTAAAGAAATGTCATTCAGGCCTACTTTTTCTGTTAGCGTGAAGCTATGCCTTCATCAGATCGCATGGAATACCTTTTGCGACGCCGAATTCAGTATGCAGTAAAGGAATATAGCATCAGCCAATGGACATATCGATCTACCAGATGCCGATCAATAACTGGGAAATCCTTTTTGGGATCCAACCGGCCACAGGTAAGAACGATTTCACGTAGATTTCATGCTGATCAGGCCTTGTTAGCATAGCCAACCAGCCGATGAATGAATGAAAACTTTATTTAACAGATTGCAGAATGGGTACAATACAGTACGGCTCAATACACACAATTGTTAAGGGGATGCAGACCAGAGAAAGACTTTCGTCTTGTTTACATCAGGGTCCCCCATGTTCAATTCATAATGACATTTATGACATACACAAGTAACACGATAGTAACAGATATACAGTAGTGTTACATTTGTGACATACACGATATGCAAATATCTACAGTACTGTGAAAACAGAGATCCTCTCTGATCCTCTCTGAATGAGTGAATGTGAGGCATAACTTGTAAAGTGGGTCAGATAAAAGCGCTATTTAAACGCACTCCATTTAGCATAATTGACGGCGCTGTAAGAGTACAACACCGCCTCAATATGCGTCCGTCTCGCTCCGAAGTTTCAAATGTAGTCCCACGGCGTTGGAATACACGGCGTACTGTAATGTGAGCGCACCGTACACAGCTGCCGGTGACACCTGCTGGTGAAACACAGAAACACGTCACGCAGGCACTTAGGACGCGACCTGTAGTACCACGAGTACATGATGCATGATTTAGAACCGGTGTTCTCCGTGGGAATGGACCTATCTCAAACCCTGCCCTCTTTCTTGATCCTCCAATCACAACTGTCGCTTACCTCGGACAAAGTTTGTCCGAGGTAAGCGACAGTTGTGATTGGAGGATCAAGAAAAGAGGGCAGGGTTTGAGATAGGTCTATTGATGAACCTCTCACTTTGGTAGTGTTGTTAGTGGGGATGTTAGACCTGGGCTACACAGTTTCAGTTAAACATTATATATAACTACCACATGCCTTCGAAATCACGAGGGGAACAATGACTTTTTTTTTTGAGGGAATCCTATTTTATCGTGTTTTATTCTTGTTTTCTTTTCTTAACTTGTTTATTGCGATGTTATGTCATTTCTCCTCTTGTGATTTTATTGCTGTATTGTTGGACTTTACTTGACATGTATTATTATTACGTTGTGTTTATTATTAATCACTTTGTAACTATGTTCTGAAAATTGCAATGTAAATCAAAATAATAATGATACGATATTCCTTTATTGATCCCCTTAGTATTGAGTGTAAGGCATTATAGAGGCATGGGGAGGGGGGGGGTACAGGTATGGGCAGGGTGATGGTAGAAAGACATAAATACAGGCGATACAATTTGATCTGAATATAAAAATATGAGAAAACATAAACAGTGTCAACAATATAATTAACTCTGAATATAAAGATATAAGGGAAAAGAAATAAACAGTGCAAACAAAGGTGCAGGTGAGGGTCTGTAATGCCCTATCGGTTATATGATACGTTACAATTAGGGATGTTCGATATTGGCTTTTTACCGATACCGATATACCGATATTGTCCAACTCTTAATTTCCGATACCGATATCAACCGATACCGATATATGCAGGTTTCCCCCCCAAAAAATGGAATAATTTCAGGTAATTAACATTACATATCTCTTGTTGTGGAATTAACACAACATTATGCAAACTTTTGACAATAAATAAAATCAGAATTTGTTCTTACTTGCTTGCCTGGGTAAATAAAGGTTATAGAAATGCAAAACAAAAAAACTAAAGATTTTTATTTTTTTAAAACCGATACAGATATTTTCCGATATCACATTTGAATGCCGATATCGGCCGATAATATATCGGTAGGCCGATAATATCGGACATCCCTAGTTACAATAAATATAGGCAATGTAGAATTATTCATTGGTATTAATGTTATTATTATTTACCCTCCCGTCTCCCATCCTATCTCCTCACAGCGACGTACCAGCGGATCAGGCCCCCGAGCCGCCAGCCCCCCGTGGTTGGGGGCGGAGCCCCGGAGGTTGGGGGCGGAGCCCCGGAGGTGGGCTCCAGTTATTCCGTAACTCTAGTAATAGGAGACAAGCCGTCCGACAGCCGCCCGCCCACCGCGACCAGCAGGAACTCTGAGCCTCCTCCTCGGCTCGGCGCGGCCGGCTGGCAGCAGGACACTTACGCCATGCAGGACGATGCCACCCTGAGGAGCTACGCCAGCCTGCCGCGCCCACCGCGCAACAAGTCCGTCTTCCAGAAGTTCTTTGGGAAGAAGCAGTGATGATGTCATGGATGGGGCGGTTTCGGGGGGCACTGAAACCCCACCCCTCCCCCCGTATAGACGATTTCGACGAACGACATCCGATGAACAGACTATACATTTGATTTCCCGTCAGCTATAGAGGCTCACTTTCAACTTGACGACGTCGTAGTCGTTCTAAACGGGGGGCCGAGTTTATTCCCCGTCGTCGCAGAGTCGGTTAACACTTTGTCGTGTGGCAGGGGAAAGGGTTAACCTTCTTGTATTGTCGCGGTGAAAGGGTTAACCCTTTGGTAGAGTGGTAGTGAAAGGGTTAAGGTGCTAAGAAATGGTATTTTTGGTGTGAAAATAATGTGTTCAAATAATAGCTCTACACTCCCGATAGCCATCACTGGTACAGTAGAGAGTGTTTGTCTCTCAGTCCCTCCTGCTCTGCAGTAAACAGGGAATACATTGTCTGGTATCCTGTTCCCACTTTATCCAATTAGGAGAGAGAACTCTCACTGCAAAAATAAGAAATTTGTAATAGTTGTGTAAGCAAATATGTGCTTGAAACAAGTAAAATACCAGTGCAGTAAGCACATTTGGCTTGGCAAGATTTCTTGACATAAGTTTAAAAAAATATATATATCTAGGGTTCTCTTTTCTTTTTACTGCAGAGTGGAGGGACTGGGAGACCCATGTTACTGACCAGACACTCTATATCAGTGATGTCTGTTTACTGCAGAGCGGAGGGACTGGGAGACCCATGTTACTGACCAGACACTCTATATCAGTGATGGCTGTTTACTGCAGAGTGGAGGGACTGAGAGACCCATGTTACTGACCAGACACTCTGTATCAGTGATGGCTGTTTACTGCAGAGCAGGAGGGACTGGGAGACCCATGTTACTGACCAGACACTCTATATCAGTGATGGCTGTTTACTGCAGAGCAGGAGGGACTGAGAGACCCATGTTACTGACCAGACACTTTATATCAGTGATGGCTGTTTACTGCAGAGCAGGAGGGACTGGGAGACCCATGTTACTGACCAGACACTCTATATCAGTGATGGCTGTTTACTGCAGAGCAGGAGGGACTGGGAGACCCATGTTACTGACCAGACACTCTATACCAGTGATGGCTGTTTACTGCAGAGCAGGAGGGACTGGGAGACCCATGTTACTGACCAGACACTCTGTATCAGTGATGGCTGTTTACTGCAGAGCAGGAGGGACTGGGAGACCCATGTTACTGACCAGACACTCTATATCAGTGATGGCTGTTTACTGCAGAGCAGGAGGGACTGGGAGACCCATGTTACTGACCAGACACTCTATATCAGTGATGGCTGTTTACTGCAGAGCAGGAGGGACTGGGAGACCCATGTTACTGACCAGACACTCTATATCAGTGATGGCTGTTTACTGCAGAGCAGGAGGGACTGGGAGACCCATGTTACTGACCAGACACTCTGTATCAGTGATGGCTGTTTACTGCAGAGCAGGAGGGACTGGGAGACCCATGTTACTGACCAAACACTCTATATCAGTGATGGCTGTCGGAATGTAGAGATATTTAACACTTATTTTACACAATTCCAGTGAAGCCATCTATTGATATTAGCAAACACCACAATAAGAAATAAACTTGGGTCCAAGCTTTTCCCTATAGCAACACAATTCCGCTGTAACCGCCTATAAGGCAGTGGTCATTAGGCTGATAGGTCGGTACAGTATACACCACATGCCCAAGAAAGAGAAGGGTCCTCTCTGTATATACCTGCCCGTACCCTCAACTTCACTACTGGGAAGTGAGCCGGATATTGAGTTCTGGATAAACTCCGTGGATTTGTAGAGAAGGTTCACAGATGTTTTGTGTCACGTACAGTGAGAAGGTTCACAGATGTTTTGTGTCACGTACAGTGAGAAGGTTCACAGATGTTTTTTTTTAATGTAATGTGCAGGGCACATCTTTGTTGAAGAACCAAATCACTGCAGACTGTATTTATGTTTGGAAGAATGATCGCAGTTTTATTTTTTACGATTCAAATGAAAAGACACTCGCCTGTTCCGAGACGGCTTCGTGGTATTCCGTGTTTTACGTTGATTTACATTTTTCTTGCGTGTGTGTGTTTGTGAACGGAACAACAATATTGTGTGCGAGTGTGCAACGTGTAGCTGTAGATCAGATCTGATTAATTAATTAATCAATTAGACGCACCGGTTTCCCACCAGTCTCGTTTTCTCTCGCCTGTACATTGTTTTATTTTTTTTGTATTCTTGGGTTTCTGTATTGTTTGGTAAACAATCGATTGTACACGTACAGTAGACTCCTCTCCGTTGGGAGACCTTGTCACGTTGAAAGGTAATATTTGAAGTAAACGCTGTTAACCGTCTCTTTGTTATTACCTACTTACCTTAGTGTATATTGAACTGACACCATTTAAATGGTATTGTGTTCTCTCACATACACTGTGTGTTTCATGCATCATGGCCCACATTATCACCTGGTTACCTATCACATCATGGCCCACATTATTATTATTTTTTTTTTTTTTTATTATTGTTATTCGCACTTACAAACATACATTCTGGGATAAAATAAGTAAATAGAAGAACAGTTCAAATGTGCAGGAAAGGTAAAAAAAAACCCAAGGGCTTATAAGCGACCTCCCCTCTTAAACCTATATAGGATAACTACACAAAAATATCCCTCTCCCCACATACACACAGATACATACAATACAGCATTATACAACTATTATAATGTTGGGATTTTTTTTTAAAAGACTTTACACAAATACACATGGATACTAGACTACAGGATCTGTAGTTCTTTTTTAAGCTTACTTTTAAATATATTTAAAGTGGAACATGTTTCTATTAGATTTTGTATATCATTCCACATCACTGCACCTTGATAAACAAATGAGAATTTGGCAACAGAGGTCCTACAGAAAGGAATGCATAAGTCTTTATTTCTTCTTGTGAGATGTGCATGATAATGAGAATTAAAATCAAAATAAGTTTGAAAAAAATTAGGCAAAGATAAAGGAAGACCAATTACTTTGTACATAAGAATCCCTGTTTGATACTTGTTGACCTCATAAATTGTGAGTAGTTGCAGTTGTTTAAATAATGGTTTGGTTGGGGCTAAATAAGAAGAGTTGATCTTCCAAGAGATCACCTGGTTACCTATCATATCATGGCCCACATGATCACCTGGTTACCTATCACATCATGGCCCACATTATCACCTGGTTACCTATCACATCATGGCCCACATCATCACCTGGTTACCTATCATATCATGGCCCACATGATCACCTGGTTACCTATCACATCATGGCCCACATTATCACCTGGTTACCTATCACATCATGGCCCACATTATCACCTGGTTACCTATCACATCATGGCCCACATCATCACCTGGTTACCTATCACATCATGGCCCACATTATCACCTGGTTACCTATCACATCATGGCCCACATCATCACCTGGTTACCTATCACATCATGGCCCACATTATCACCTGGTTACCTATCACATCATGGCCCACATCATCACCTGGTTACCTATCACATCATGGCCCACATTATCACCTGGTTACCTATCACATCATGCACCACATTATCACCTGGTTACCTATCACATCATGGCCCACATTATCACCTGGTTACCTATCACATCATGGCCCACATTATCACCTGGTTACCTATCACATCATGGCCCACATTATCACCTGGTTACCTATCACATCATGGCCCACATCATCACCTGGTTACCTATCACATCATGGCCCACATTATCACCTGGTTACCTATCACATCATGCACCACATTATCACCTGGTTACCTATCACATCATGGCCCACATTATCACCTGGTTACCTATCACATCATGGCCCACATTATCACCTGGTTACCTATCACATCATGGCCCACATTATCACCTGGTTACCTATCACATCATGGCCCACATTATCACCTGGTTACCTATCACACTGTGTTTAACAAAACACCACCTATTATTATTACCTTTATTTAGTCAGATAAAACATTAAAAACAGGTTTCTTATTTACAATGTCTGGTCCAAGAGGCCCCAACAGATTATTATAAAAAAAGATTATATATTAAAAATAAAAACACAGTTAAGAATCTTACACATAAACAAATAAACACATGCACAGCCTATGTACAAAAAATATAAACAGTGGAGGAGTAGGGGGGGGGGGGGGCGTAAGTGTGTGTGTGTGTGTGTGTGTGTGTGTGTGTGTGTGTGTGTGTGTGTGTGTGTGTGTGTGTGTGTGTGTGTGTGTGTGTGTGTGTGTGTGTATGGGTGTGTGTGTGTGTGTGCATGTCTAGCTGTATGAAGATGAATGAGTGCTTGTATGCTGTGTGTGAGAGGGTGTATGCAAGTGTGAAACTGGGTTATCAGCAAGAGCAGGAGGGATCTACTAAGAGCTACCACACTCTGTTCCATACACCCTGCCCCACAACATCTGGCTACCACCTACACCACACCATGTTTAGCAGTTTGACACTGCATGTGTTGATATTAATATCATTAACACAGTTTCTCTTTTCATTACTAATTTTGCAAGGGATGGTCATATTCATAATAAAACCACTGATAGAAACACCCAGATACTTCATTATTTCAGTGTGATCAGTGGATGACATGTTTGAGGCAGTGGACCAATCGGTCGCCAGGTTGAATCTCTGAGTAACACTTCACTATTATAGTCAATGAATGGTGGCCCTTGAGCAAGGCATCTAACCCCCAACTACTCCAGTGGAGCTGCTCAGTGGCCAACATTGTGTAGTACCATGTGTGAATGTGTGGAACTTTGCAGCAGGGCATTGCTGGAAAAGAGCAAGTGAGAGTTAGGGGTTCAATTCCCACATACCCACAATAAGAAATGTATAGGCTCATAGTCTGCTTGACCTACCGCGTGTATCAGTTAGTATGTAATGTATTATACGTGAGGTATAATAATAGATTTCATTTATATGGCACACTTTAATAAACTCAGTGAGCTCTCAATGTGCTTCACAGCAGAAGGAAAACAAAATTAAAAATTGAATAAAAAGGTTTAAAACAAGAAAACGTTCAATTGAATAAAAATTAAAAGATAAGAATAAAAAGGTTTAAAACATAAAAACATTTAAAATGAATAAAATAAAATAAACAAAACATAGGAGCAGATAAAAAAAAAAAAAAAAAAAAAAAGGCCCTATTGGAATGCAGAGCACGAACGAATGGGTTTTAAGGCTGGCCTTGAAGGTAGCAATGGAGACTGAGGCCTTGATGGCCCCTGGCAGATGATTCCACGGGCGCGGCCCCCAGTGTGGAGAAAGCACGGTGCCCCATGGTCGACAGCCTGGTGCGTGGGATGGAGAGGAGGCTTTGTTGGCTGCCAGACCTGAGTGACCTGGACGGACGGAGGTTGAGGGGAGAGGAGTGACAATAAGTGATTGTCTCTTATACGCCAGTTGGTGAGTCATCCTGCACAGGAGGGGGGGGGGGGGGGGGGGGGGGTACGCGTATGTGCCTTCTACAACGCTGTTCGGTTTCCGGGTTCCTCTGATTGGCCACTAAGCCCACGTGACCCTATGCTAGCACGCCCCCCTTATCGCCGCCAGTTATCGCGTACGCCCGATACGCTGTTGCATTCGCAAATATGATAGCTCTGTCAATTGATAAGCGACGGCCATATTAGACACATAGCCATAATTTAAGATATAGTTTATGCATTTGCAAATATGAGAGCTCTGTCATTGAAGTGGGTGGTGGCAGCGTAACAGCGTTCACCCTGATGTAAAGTAGCGATATTTTATTGGTTTGTCATGACAAACCAATTACATAATCCAACATATGTGTAAAGAAACAACATATTCCAGTTAACGGTATATTTTTTTAATGATTCATTACGGTATAAATTAGGTTAACTGGAGCTGCGTATTGCTGGCTTTCATATTTGCGAATGCAACAGCGTTCACCCTGATGTAAACAAAACAAGTCACTGATAAGCGACGGCCATATTAGACACATAGCCATAATTTAAGATATAGTTTATGCATTCGCAAATATGAGAGCTCTGTCATTGAAGGCGCTTGTCGCGGCTCATGCGCATGCGCGGGCGTACGCGATAACTGGCGGCGATAAGGGGGGCGTGCTAGCATAGGGTCACGTGGGCTTAGTGGCCAATCAGAGGAACCCGGAAACCGAACAGCGTTGTAGAAGGCATAGACGCGGGGGGTACTAATGTTGCGTCCAATGAAACGCTTTCTAGACAGCACATTTACGGCACATTGTAGCTGATTGTAGCTCTTTAACTAAATGAACAAATGTTCAATGTTAGCTTGCTAGCTAACATTACTAATGTCGCGTAACGTTGCTAATGTATGTTGCTAACATTGGTCGAGTGTAATGCGCATTCAGCACTATTGGCTAGTAGTGTAAACGCCAAGGAATATCCCACAACAAGTCCCTCCCTAGCTTCCTGTTTTTACAGGAAACAGAAATACAGTATGTGCGCAATCAAATAGCCGTTTCATGGGGGCTTTAAGGGTTAAATTCCCAATGGGGGACAGACATGCTAAAAACATATGCACTCATGGCGCTTTGGATAAAAGCATCCACCAATCATAATGGCGGGTAAGTAAAGGTAAAACTCTTTGAACCAGATAGGAAGGGGATGAGATGAAGAGGTGGAGGAGATGGCAGCTGTTAGTACAGAGATTAAAGGGCCGGCCTCGGATTCAGTTTTTCAATTTTCTAGGAACATCGTCTCCCGATCCCTCTCTTTTTGCATATAAAAACCTGACGCTATTCAAAGACAAATCTATAATGAACTTTAGATTTATTCTGAAGTACCTCTGAGCTTTCTCTGCATACATTACTGCTGCATAATCAATTGACATTATGCATAAAGAGAGAGTGCAAATTGCTACTCCTAGCATAAAAAAGAAATAACCAA
Source organism: Notolepis coatsorum (assembly GCF_963971535.1). NCBI lineage: Eukaryota > Metazoa > Chordata > Actinopteri > Aulopiformes > Paralepididae > Notolepis > Notolepis coatsorum. Next base: position 147,420,284 of record NC_140173.1, on the reverse strand, counting down.
CTAACACTTGACATACTGTAGCCATAATAATCTGCGCTTCATACCAAGTAGCTTACATACTGTAACATGTAGAAACAATAAATATTAATAACATAATTTATACCTTGACGAGAAGGAAATAATCAATAGATGGGCAGAGTATGTGGAAACACTATACAAAGACCAGAACAGAACATCAGACACAGGAATTAGTCTAGAAGAGATAGAAAAAGTCCAGATCACGAAAAAAAGAAGTTGAAGAGGCTGTGAAGTCACTGGCCACGGACAGATCGCCCGGCGAGGATGAGATCCCTGCTGAACTGATTAAGAACTCTGGTGACAGATGCATCGAGCTCCTTGTGAAACTGGTAAACAACATCTATAACTCAGGAAATATTCCAAATGATTTCCTAAAATCAATGTTCATTCCGATCCCAAAGACCGGAAGAGCCACAGAATGCAACAATTACAGGACTATCAGTTTGATATCTCATGCATCAAAAGTACTCCTGAAAATCATCAAGAACAGAATAGAACCCATAATTGAACATCAGCTCTCGGATAGCCAAATGGGTTTTCGCAAAGGAAAAGGAACAAGAGATGCAATCTGCCAACTCAGAATCATTGGTGAAAAATCGATAGACCAACAGAAGAAGCTGTATATTTGCTTCATCGATTTCACGAAGGCCTTCGACAGAGTTGAACATACTGTACAACATTGATGAGAACAATGGAAGAATTCAAAATACCAGTTTCTGACCGAAGAATAATTGCCAACTTATACTGGAGGCAGAAGGCTAATGTTAGAATAGGAAAGGAGAAATCAAGAGACTTCCCGGTGGAGAAGGGTGTAAGACAAGGATGCATCTTGTCCCCTGTACTCTTTAATATGTACAGTGAATCACTGATGAAAAAAGGTCTGAGAGGAGGGAAAGTAGTAAAACTTGGCGAAGAGAACATCACCAATATAAGATACGCGGATGACACTGCTATAGTCTGTAACTGTCAAGAAGATCTACAGGACATGATGAATAAGCTGAATGTCGAATGCAAAAACGATGGAATGTTGCTAAACACAAAGAAAACTAAAGTAATGATCATTGAAAAAACACCAGGAACTGTTTGTAAAATACAGGTGGATGGAGAAAAACTTGAACAAGTGAAGGAGTACATGTACCTTGGAAGCTGGATCAGTGAAGGTGGAAGAGCTAACATGGACATTAAGAGAAGAACCGGAATTGCAAAGGGCGCATTCTGGAACCATAAGGAATTATTGAGAAGAAACATAAGTTGGAAAACGAAGACCAGCAGGATTTTGGAAACGCATATGATATGTCAGTCTTTTCATACGGAGCAGAAGCATGGACGCTGAATGAAGAGGCAAAGAGGATGATAGACTCTTTTGAAATGTGGACGCTGAGGAAGATGCATGGAAGGATAAGATCAAGAATGAGGAGGTACTGAGAAGAGCGGATATGCAAGGAGGACAGCTGCTGGAGAGAAAGATGGAGTTGTGCGGGCACGTTCTGAGAGGATCCAGCGGGGAGATGTTCAAGAAAGTGGCGATGGGGAAGGTGGAGGGAAAGAGAGGAAGTGGAAGACCAAGAAGAGGCTGGGTAGACGACGTCTGTGATTGGAGCGGAGTGAGAGGCGGAGTCACGGAGTTGGAGAGAAGAAGTGGGGACAGAATGGGTTGGAGAGTGATGATAGGCAACCTTCGGAACGAAGAAGCCACCTAATGATGATGATACCTTATAACATATAACTTTGATCTGCGCTTTTATCGGAAGCCCCTTTCAGTAAGATAAGTGCATACATATGTTTTTACATCCAGCAGTGTTACTAACTGTTTACATAAAGTAAATGGTAAATGGACTGCATTTACATAGCGCTTTACAATTTATATATATATAAAAATCTAAATCACGAATGAGGAACTATGGCTGAAAGGAAGACAGGAACCAGTAGAGAAGCAGATCCTGAGACTAAAGTGGGGATGGATAGGCCACACTTTGAGGAAACCGGCTACCAGTACTACACGCCAGGCCCGGACTTGGAATCCCCAGGGGAAGCGGAAGAGAGGGCGGCCTAAGAACACCTGGAGGCGGGACACTGAGGCGGAGCTCAAGAGACGAGGAACTACCTGGAGGCAGAAAGGAACTAGCTGGGGGGAGGCAGAAAGGAACTAGCTGGGGGGAGGCAGAAAGGAACTACCTGGGGGAGGCAGAAAGGAACTACCTGGGGGGAGGCAGAAAGGAACTAGCTGGGGGGAGGCAGAAAGGAACTAGCTGGGGGGAGGCAGAGAGGAACTAGCTGGGGGGAGGCAGAGAGGAACTAGCTGGGGGGAGGCAGAAAGGAACTAGCTGGGGGGAGGCAGAGAGGAACTACCTGGGGGGGAGGCAGAAAGGAACTACCTGGGGGGGGGCAGAAAGGAACTACCTGGGGGGAGGCAGAAAGGAACTAGCTGGGGGGGGGAGGCAGAAAGGAACTACCTGGGGGGAGGCAGAGAGGAACTACCTGGGGGGAGGCAGAAAGGAACTAGCTGGGGGGAGGCAGAAAGGAACTAGCTGGAGGCAGAAAGGAACTAGCTGGGGGGAGGCAGAAAGGAACTAGCTGGGGGGAGGCAGAAAGGAACTAGCTGGGGGGAGGCAGAAAGGAACTACCTGGGGGGAGGCAGAAAGGAACTACCTGGGGGGAGGCAGAAAGGAACTAGCTGGGGGGAGGCAGAAAGGAACTAGCTGGGGGGAGGCAGAAAGGAACTACCTGGGGGGAGGCAGAAAGGAACTACCTGGGGGGAGGCAGAAAGGAACTAGCTGGGGGGGGGCAGAAAGGAACTACCTGGGGGGAGGCAGAGAGGAACTAGCTGGGGGGAGGCAGAAAGGAACTAGCTGGGGGGAGGCAGAGAGGAACTACCTGGGGGGGAGGCAGAAAGGAACTACCTGGGGGGGGGGCAGAAAGGAACTACCTGGGGGGAGGCAGAAAGGAACTAGCTGGGGGGGGGAGGCAGAGAGGAACTAGCTGGGGGGGGCAGAAAGGAACTAGCTGGGGGGGGGGGCAGAAAGGAACTACCTGGGGGGAGGCAGAAAGGAACTAGCTGGGGGGGGGGCAGAAAGGAACTACCTGGGGGGAGGCAGAAAGGAACTACCTGGGGGGGGCAGAAAGGAACTAGCTGGGGGGAGGCAGAAAGGAACTAGCTGGGGGGAGGCAGAGAGGAACTAGCTGGGGGGAGGCAGAAAGGAACTAGCTGGGGGGGAGGCAGAAAGGAACTACCTGGGGGGAGGCAGAAAGGAACTACCTGGGGGGAGGCAGAAAGGAACTACCTGGGGGGAGGCAGAAAGGAACTACCTGGGGGGAGGCAGAAAGGAACTAGCTGGGGGGGAGGCAGAAAGGAACTAGCTGGGGGGAGGCAGAAAGGAACTACCTGGGGGGAGGCAGAAAGGAACTACCTGGGGGAGGCAGAAAGGAACTACCTGGGGGGAGGCAGAAAGGAACTAGCAGGGGGAGGCAGAGAGGAACTAGCTGGGGGGGAGGCAGAAAGGAACTACCTGGGGGGAGGCAGAGAGGAACTACCTGGGGGGAGGCAGAAAGGAACTAGCTGGGGGGAGGCAGAGAGGAACTAGCTGGGGGGAGGCAGAAAGGAACTAGCTGGGGGGAGGCAGAAAGGAACTAGCTGGGGGGGAGGCAGAAAGGAACTACCTGGGGGGAGGCAGAAAGGAACTAGCTGGGGGGAGGCAGAGAGGAACTACCTGGGGGGAGGCAGAGAGGAACTACCTGGGGGGAGGCAGAAAGGAACTAGCTGGGGGGAGGCAGAGAGGAACTAGCTGGGGGGGAGGCAGAAAGGAACTACCTGGGGGGAGGCAGAGAGGAACTACCTGGGGGGAGGCAGAAAGGAACTACCTGGGGGGAGGCAGAGAGGAACTAGCTGGGGGGGAGGCAGAAAGGAACTACCTGGGGGGAGGCAGAGAGGAACTAGCTGGGGGGAGGCAGAAAGGAACTACCTGGGGGGAGGCAGAGAGGAACTAGCTGGGGGGGGCAGAAAGGAACTACCTGGGGGGCAGAAAGGAACTAGCTGGGGGGAGGCAGAAAGGAACTACCTGGGGGGCAGAAAGGAACTAGCTGGGGGGAGGCAGAGAGGAACTACCTGGGGGGAGGCAGAGAGGAACTAGCTGGGGGGAGGCAGAGAGGAACTAGCTGGGGGGAGGCAGAAAGGAACTAGCTGGGGGGAGGCAGAAAGGAACTAGCTGGGGGGAGGCAGAAAGGAACTAGCTGGGGGGGGGAGGCAGAAAGGAACTAGCTGGGGGGAGGCAGAGAGGAACTACCTGGGGGGAGGCAGAGAGGAACTAGCTGGGGGGAGGCAGAGAGGAACTACCTGGGGGGAGGCAGAGAGGAACTAGCTGGGGGGAGGCAGAGAGGAACTACCTGGGGGAGGCAGAAAGGAACTAGCTGGGGGGAGGCAGAGAGGAACTAGCTGGGGGGGGGAGGCAGAAAGGAACTAGCTGGGGGGAGGCAGAGAGGAACTAGCTGGGGGGGGGAGGCAGAAAGGAACTAGCTGGGGGGAGGCAGAGAGGAACTACCTGGGGGGAGGCAGAGAGGAACTAGCTGGGGGGAGGCAGAGAGGAACTACCTGGGGGGAGGCAGAAAGGAACTACCTGGGGGGAGGCAGAGAGGAACTACCTGGGGGGAGGCAGAGAGGAACTAGCTGGGGGGAGGCAGAGAGGAACTACCTGGGGGAGGCAGAAAGGAACTAGCTGGGGGGAGGCAGAGAGGAACTACCTGGGGGGAGGCAGAAAGGAACTAGCAGGGGGGAGGCAGAAAGGAACTACCTGGGGGGGGCAGAGAGGAACTAGCTGGGGGGAGGCAGAAAGGAACTAGCTGGGGGGAGGCAGAAAGGAACTAGCTGGGGGGAGGCAGAGAGGAACTAGCTGGGGGGAGGCAGAAAGGAACTAGCTGGGGGGAGGCAGAGAGGAACTACCTGGGGGGAGGCAGAAAGGAACTAGCTGGGGGGGGGGGCAGAGAGGAACTAGCTGGGGGGAGGCAGAAAGGAACTAGCTGGGGGGGGGCAGAGAGGAACTAGCTGGGGGGGAGGCAGAAAGGAACTAGCTGGGGGGAGGCAGAAAGGAACTACCTGGGGGGAGGCAGAAAGGAACTAGCTGGGGGGGGGGGCAGAAAGGAACTAGCTGGGGGGAGGCAGAGAGGAACTACCTGGGGGGAGGCAGAAAGGAACTAGCTGGGGGGAGGCAGAAAGGAACTACCTGGGGGGAGGCAGAAAGGAACTAGCTGGGGGGAGGCAGAGAGGAACTAGCTGGGGGGAGGCAGAAAGGAACTACCTGGGGGGAGGCAGAGAGGAACTAGCTGGGGGGAGGCAGAGAGGAACTACCTGGGGGGAGGCAGAAAGGAACTACCTGGGGGGAGGCAGAAAGGAACTACCTGGGGGGAGGCAGAAAGGAACTAGCAGGGGGGGGGGCAGAAAGGAACTAGCTGGGGGGGAGGCAGAAAGGAACTAGCTGGGGGGAGGCAGAAAGGAACTAGCTGGGGGGGAGGCAGAAAGGAACTAGCTGGGGGGGAGGCAGAAAGGAACTAGCTGGGGGGAGGCAGAAAGGAACTAGCTGGGGGGAGGCAGAGAGGAACTACCTGGGGGGAGGCAGAAAGGAACTAGCTGGGGGGAGGCAGAAAGGAACTAGCTGGGGGGGAGGCAGAAAGGAACTAGCTGGGGGGAGGCAGAAAGGAACTACCTGGGGGGAGGCAGAAAGGAACTACCTGGGGGGAGGCAGAAAGGAACTAGCAGGGGGGAGGCAGAAAGGAACTACCTGGGGGGAGGCAGAAAGGAACTAGCTGGGGGGGGGCAGAAAGGAACTACCTGGGGGGAGGCAGAGAGGAACTAGCTGGGGGGAGGCAGAGAGGAACTAGCTGGGGGGAGGCAGAGAGGAACTAGCTGGGGGGAGGCAGAGAGGAACTACCTGGGGGGAGGCAGAAAGGAACTAGCTGGGGGGAGGCAGAAAGGAACTAGCTGGGGGGAGGCAGAAAGGAACTAACTGGGAGGCAGAGAGGAACTACCTGGGGGAGGCAGAGAGGAACTAGCAGGGGGGAGGCAGAAAGGAACTAGCTGGGGGGGGGCAGAGAGGAACTAACTGGGAGGCAGAAAGGAACTAGCTGGGGGGAGGCAGAGAGGAACTAGCTGGGGGGAGGCAGAAAGGAACTAGCTGGGGGGAGGCAGAGAGGAACTAGCTGGGGGGAGGCAGAGAGGAACTACCTGGGGGAGGCAGAGAGGAACTAGCTGGGGGGAGGCAGAAAGGAACTACCTGGGGGGAGGCAGAAAGGAACTAGCTGGGGGGAGGCAGAAAGGAACTAGCTGGGGGGAGGCAGAAAGGAACTACCTGGGGGGAGGCAGAGAGGAACTACCTGGGGGGAGGCAGAGAGGAACTAGCTGGGGGGAGGCAGAAAGGAACTACCTGGGGGGAGGCAGAGAGGAACTACCTGGGGGGGGGCAGAGAGGAACTTGCTGGGGGGAGGCAGAGAGGAACTAGCTGGGGGGGGGAAGAGAGGAACTAGCTGGGGGGAGGCAGAAAGGAACTAGCTGGGGGGGCAGAAAGGAACTAGCTGGGGGGGGCAGAAAGGAACTACCTGGGGGGCAGAAAGGAACTAGCTGGGGGGAGGCAGAGAGGAACTACCTGGGGGGAGGCAGAGAGGAACTAGCTGGGGGGGGGGGGCAGAAAGGAACTAGCTGGGGGGGGCAGAAAGGAACTACCTGGGGGGCAGAGAGGAACTAGCTGGGGGGAGGCAGAAAGGAACTAGCTGGGGGGAGGCAGAGAGGAACTAGCTGGGGGGAGGCAGAAAGGAACTACCTGGGGGGAGGCAGAAAGGAACTAGCTGGGGGGGGAGGCAGAAAGGAACTAGCTGGGGGGAGGCAGAGAGGAACTACCTGGGGGGAGGCAGAGAGGAACTAGCTGGGGGGAGGCAGAGAGGAACTACCTGGGGGGAGGCAGAAAGGAACTACCTGGGGGAGGCAGAAAGGAACTAGCTGGGGGGAGGCAGAGAGGAACTAGCTGGGGGGGGGAGGCAGAAAGGAACTAGCTGGGGGGAGGCAGAGAGGAACTAGCTGGGGGGGGGGAGGCAGAAAGGAACTAGCTAGGGGGAGGCAGAGAGGAACTAGCTGGGGGGGGAGGCAGAAAGGAACTAGCTGGGGGGAGGCAGAGAGGAACTACCTGGGGGGAGGCAGAGAGGAACTAGCTGGGGGGAGGCAGAGAGGAACTACCTGGGGGGAGGCAGAGAGGAACTAGCTGGGGGGAGGCAGAGAGGAACTACCTGGGGGAGGCAGAAAGGAACTAGCTGGGGGGAGGCAGAGAGGAACTACCTGGGGGGAGGCAGAAAGGAACTAGCAGGGGGGAGGCAGAAAGGAACTACCTGGGGGGGGGCAGAGAGGAACTAGCTGGGGGGAGGCAGAAAGGAACTAGCTGGGGGAGGCAGAAAGGAACTAGCTGGGGGGAGGCAGAGAGGAACTAGCTGGGGGGAGGCAGAGAGGAACTACCTGGGGGGAGGCAGAAAGGAACTAGCTGGGGGGAGGCAGAGAGGAACTAGCTGGGGGGAGGCAGAAAGGAACTACCTGGGGGGAGGCAGAAAGGAACTAGCTGGGGGGAGGCAGAGAGGAACTAGCTGGGGGGAGGCAGAGAGGAACTACCTGGGGGGAGGCAGAAAGGAACTAGCTGGGGGGAGGCAGAGAGGAACTACCTGGGGGGGAGGCAGAAAGGAACTAGCTGGGGGGAGGCAGAAAGGAACTAGCTGGGGGGAGGCAGAAAGGAACTAGCTGGGGGGAGGCAGAAAGGAACTAGCTGGGGGGAGGCAGAGAGGAACTAGCTGGGGGGAGGCAGAGAGGAACTAGCTGGGGGGAGGCAGAAAGGAACTAGCTGGGGGGAGGCAGAGAGGAACTACCTGGGGGGGAGGCAGAAAGGAACTACCTGGGGGGGGGCAGAAAGGAACTACCTGGGGGGAGGCAGAAAGGAACTAGCTGGGGGGGGGAGGCAGAAAGGAACTACCTGGGGGGAGGCAGAGAGGAACTACCTGGGGGGAGGCAGAAAGGAACTAGCTGGGGGGAGGCAGAAAGGAACTAGCTGGAGGCAGAAAGGAACTAGCTGGGGGGAGGCAGAAAGGAACTAGCTGGGGGGAGGCAGAAAGGAACTAGCTGGGGGGAGGTAGAAAGGAACTACCTGGGGGGAGGCAGAAAGGAACTACCTGGGGGGAGGCAGAAAGGAACTAGCTGGGGGGAGGCAGAAAGGAACTAGCTGGGGGGAGGCAGAAAGGAACTACCTGGGGGGAGGCAGAAAGGAACTACCTGGGGGGAGGCAGAAAGGAACTAGCTGGGGGGGGGCAGAAAGGAACTACCTGGGGGGAGGCAGAGAGGAACTAGCTGGGGGGAGGCAGAAAGGAACTAGCTGGGGGGAGGCAGAGAGGAACTACCTGGGGGGGAGGCAGAAAGGAACTACCTGGGGGGGGGGCAGAAAGGAACTACCTGGGGGGAGGCAGAAAGGAACTAGCTGGGGGGGGGAGGCAGAGAGGAACTAGCTGGGGGGGGGCAGAAAGGAACTAGCTGGGGGGGGGGGCAGAAAGGAACTACCTGGGGGGAGGCAGAAAGGAACTAGCTGGGGGGGGGGCAGAAAGGAACTACCTGGGGGGAGGCAGAAAGGAACTACCTGGGGGGGGCAGAAAGGAACTAGCTGGGGGGAGGCAGAAAGGAACTAGCTGGGGGGAGGCAGAGAGGAACTAGCTGGGGGGAGGCAGAAAGGAACTAGCTGGGGGGGAGGCAGAAAGGAACTACCTGGGGGGAGGCAGAAAGGAACTACCTGGGGGGAGGCAGAAAGGAACTACCTGGGGGGAGGCAGAAAGGAACTACCTGGGGGGAGGCAGAAAGGAACTAGCTGGGGGGGAGGCAGAAAGGAACTAGCTGGGGGGAGGCAGAAAGGAACTACCTGGGGGGAGGCAGAAAGGAACTACCTGGGGGAGGCAGAAAGGAACTACCTGGGGGGAGGCAGAAAGGAACTAGCAGGGGGAGGCAGAGAGGAACTAGCTGGGGGGGAGGCAGAAAGGAACTACCTGGGGGGAGGCAGAGAGGAACTACCTGGGGGGAGGCAGAAAGGAACTAGCTGGGGGGAGGCAGAGAGGAACTAGCTGGGGGGAGGCAGAAAGGAACTAGCTGGGGGGAGGCAGAAAGGAACTAGCTGGGGGGGAGGCAGAAAGGAACTACCTGGGGGGAGGCAGAAAGGAACTAGCTGGGGGGAGGCAGAGAGGAACTACCTGGGGGGAGGCAGAGAGGAACTACCTGGGGGGAGGCAGAAAGGAACTAGCTGGGGGGAGGCAGAGAGGAACTAGCTGGGGGGGAGGCAGAAAGGAACTACCTGGGGGGAGGCAGAGAGGAACTACCTGGGGGGAGGCAGAAAGGAACTACCTGGGGGGAGGCAGAGAGGAACTAGCTGGGGGGGAGGCAGAAAGGAACTACCTGGGGGGAGGCAGAGAGGAACTAGCTGGGGGGAGGCAGAAAGGAACTACCTGGGGGGAGGCAGAGAGGAACTAGCTGGGGGGGGCAGAAAGGAACTACCTGGGGGGCAGAAAGGAACTAGCTGGGGGGAGGCAGAAAGGAACTACCTGGGGGGCAGAAAGGAACTAGCTGGGGGGAGGCAGAGAGGAACTACCTGGGGGGAGGCAGAGAGGAACTAGCTGGGGGGAGGCAGAGAGGAACTAGCTGGGGGGAGGCAGAAAGGAACTAGCTGGGGGGAGGCAGAAAGGAACTAGCTGGGGGGAGGCAGAAAGGAACTAGCTGGGGGGGGGAGGCAGAAAGGAACTACCTGGGGGAGGCAGAAAGGAACTACCTGGGGGGAGGCAGAAAGGAACTAGCAGGGGGAGGCAGAGAGGAACTAGCTGGGGGGGAGGCAGAAAGGAACTACCTGGGGGGAGGCAGAGAGGAACTACCTGGGGGGAGGCAGAAAGGAACTAGCTGGGGGGAGGCAGAGAGGAACTAGCTGGGGGGAGGCAGAAAGGAACTAGCTGGGGGGAGGCAGAAAGGAACTAGCTGGGGGGGAGGCAGAAAGGAACTACCTGGGGGGAGGCAGAAAGGAACTAGCTGGGGGGAGGCAGAGAGGAACTACCTGGGGGGAGGCAGAGAGGAACTACCTGGGGGGAGGCAGAAAGGAACTAGCTGGGGGGAGGCAGAGAGGAACTAGCTGGGGGGGAGGCAGAAAGGAACTACCTGGGGGGAGGCAGAGAGGAACTACCTGGGGGGAGGCAGAAAGGAACTACCTGGGGGGAGGCAGAGAGGAACTAGCTGGGGGGGAGGCAGAAAGGAACTACCTGGGGGGAGGCAGAGAGGAACTAGCTGGGGGGAGGCAGAAAGGAACTACCTGGGGGGAGGCAGAGAGGAACTAGCTGGGGGGGGCAGAAAGGAACTACCTGGGGGGCAGAAAGGAACTAGCTGGGGGGAGGCAGAAAGGAACTACCTGGGGGGCAGAAAGGAACTAGCTGGGGGGAGGCAGAGAGGAACTACCTGGGGGGAGGCAGAGAGGAACTAGCTGGGGGGAGGCAGAGAGGAACTAGCTGGGGGGAGGCAGAAAGGAACTAGCTGGGGGGAGGCAGAAAGGAACTAGCTGGGGGGAGGCAGAAAGGAACTAGCTGGGGGGGGGAGGCAGAAAGGAACTAGCTGGGGGGAGGCAGAGAGGAACTACCTGGGGGGAGGCAGAGAGGAACTAGCTGGGGGGAGGCAGAGAGGAACTACCTGGGGGGAGGCAGAGAGGAACTAGCTGGGGGGAGGCAGAGAGGAACTACCTGGGGGAGGCAGAAAGGAACTAGCTGGGGGGAGGCAGAGAGGAACTAGCTGGGGGGGGGAGGCAGAAAGGAACTAGCTGGGGGGAGGCAGAGAGGAACTAGCTGGGGGGGGAGGCAGAAAGGAACTAGCTGGGGGGAGGCAGAGAGGAACTAGCTGGGGGGGGGAGGCAGAAAGGAACTAGCTGGGGGGAGGCAGAGAGGAACTACCTGGGGGGAGGCAGAGAGGAACTAGCTGGGGGGAGGCAGAGAGGAACTACCTGGGGGGAGGCAGAAAGGAACTACCTGGGGGGAGGCAGAGAGGAACTACCTGGGGGGAGGCAGAGAGGAACTAGCTGGGGGGAGGCAGAGAGGAACTACCTGGGGGAGGCAGAAAGGAACTAGCTGGGGGGAGGCAGAGAGGAACTACCTGGGGGGAGGCAGAAAGGAACTAGCAGGGGGGAGGCAGAAAGGAACTACCTGGGGGGGGGCAGAGAGGAACTAGCTGGGGGGAGGCAGAAAGGAACTAGCTGGGGGGAGGCAGAAAGGAACTAGCTGGGGGGAGGCAGAGAGGAACTAGCTGGGGGGAGGCAGAAAGGAACTAGCTGGGGGGAGGCAGAGAGGAACTACCTGGGGGGAGGCAGAAAGGAACTAGCTGGGGGGGGGGGGCAGAGAGGAACTAGCTGGGGGGAGGCAGAAAGGAACTAGCTGGGGGGGGGCAGAGAGGAACTAGCTGGGGGGGAGGCAGAAAGGAACTAGCTGGGGGGAGGCAGAAAGGAACTACCTGGGGGGAGGCAGAAAGGAACTAGCTGGGGGGGGGGGCAGAAAGGAACTAGCTGGGGGGAGGCAGAGAGGAACTACCTGGGGGGAGGCAGAAAGGAACTAGCTGGGGGGAGGCAGAAAGGAACTACCTGGGGGGAGGCAGAAAGGAACTAGCTGGGGGGAGGCAGAGAGGAACTAGCTGGGGGGAGGCAGAAAGGAACTACCTGGGGGGAGGCAGAGAGGAACTAGCTGGGGGGAGGCAGAGAGGAACTACCTGGGGGGAGGCAGAAAGGAACTACCTGGGGGGAGGCAGAAAGGAACTACCTGGGGGGAGGCAGAAAGGAACTAGCAGGGGGGGGGGGCAGAAAGGAACTAGCTGGGGGGGAGGCAGAAAGGAACTAGCTGGGGGGAGGCAGAAAGGAACTAGCTGGGGGGGAGGCAGAAAGGAACTAGCTGGGGGGGAGGCAGAAAGGAACTAGCTGGGGGGAGGCAGAAAGGAACTAGCTGGGGGGAGGCAGAGAGGAACTACCTGGGGGGAGGCAGAAAGGAACTAGCTGGGGGGAGGCAGAAAGGAACTAGCTGGGGGGGAGGCAGAAAGGAACTAGCTGGGGGGAGGCAGAAAGGAACTACCTGGGGGGAGGCAGAAAGGAACTACCTGGGGGGAGGCAGAAAGGAACTAGCAGGGGGGAGGCAGAAAGGAACTACCTGGGGGGAGGCAGAAAGGAACTAGCTGGGGGGGGGCAGAAAGGAACTACCTGGGGGGAGGCAGAGAGGAACTAGCTGGGGGGAGGCAGAGAGGAACTAGCTGGGGGGAGGCAGAGAGGAACTAGCTGGGGGGAGGCAGAGAGGAACTACCTGGGGGGAGGCAGAAAGGAACTAGCTGGGGGGAGGCAGAAAGGAACTAGCTGGGGGGAGGCAGAAAGGAACTAACTGGGAGGCAGAGAGGAACTACCTGGGGGAGGCAGAGAGGAACTAGCAGGGGGGAGGCAGAAAGGAACTAGCTGGGGGGGGGCAGAGAGGAACTAACTGGGAGGCAGAAAGGAACTAGCTGGGGGGAGGCAGAGAGGAACTAGCTGGGGGGAGGCAGAAAGGAACTAGCTGGGGGGAGGCAGAGAGGAACTAGCTGGGGGGAGGCAGAGAGGAACTACCTGGGGGAGGCAGAGAGGAACTAGCTGGGGGGAGGCAGAAAGGAACTACCTGGGGGGAGGCAGAAAGGAACTAGCTGGGGGGAGGCAGAAAGGAACTAGCTGGGGGGAGGCAGAAAGGAACTACCTGGGGGGAGGCAGAGAGGAACTACCTGGGGGGAGGCAGAGAGGAACTAGCTGGGGGGAGGCAGAAAGGAACTACCTGGGGGGAGGCAGAGAGGAACTACCTGGGGGGGGGCAGAGAGGAACTTGCTGGGGGGAGGCAGAGAGGAACTAGCTGGGGGGGGGGCAGAGAGGAACTAGCTGGGGGGAGGCAGAAAGGAACTAGCTGGGGGGGCAGAAAGGAACTAGCTGGGGGGGGCAGAAAGGAACTACCTGGGGGGCAGAAAGGAACTAGCTGGGGGGAGGCAGAGAGGAACTACCTGGGGGGAGGCAGAGAGGAACTAGCTGGGGGGGGGGGCAGAAAGGAACTAGCTGGGGGGGGCAGAAAGGAACTACCTGGGGGGCAGAGAGGAACTAGCTGGGGGGAGGCAGAAAGGAACTAGCTGGGGGGAGGCAGAGAGGAACTAGCTGGGGGGAGGCAGAAAGGAACTACCTGGGGGGAGGCAGAAAGGAACTAGCTGGGGGGGGGAGGCAGAAAGGAACTAGCTGGGGGGAGGCAGAGAGGAACTACCTGGGGGGAGGCAGAGAGGAACTAGCTGGGGGGAGGCAGAGAGGAACTACCTGGGGGGAGGCAGAGAGGAACTAGCTGGGGGGAGGCAGAGAGGAACTACCTGGGGGAGGCAGAAAGGAACTAGCTGGGGGGAGGCAGAGAGGAACTAGCTGGGGGGGGAGGCAGAAAGGAACTAGCTGGGGGGAGGCAGAGAGGAACTAGCTGGGGGGGGAGGCAGAAAGGAACTAGCTGGGGGGAGGCAGAGAGGAACTAGCTGGGGGGGGAGGCAGAAAGGAACTAGCTGGGGGGAGGCAGAGAGGAACTACCTGGGGGGAGGCAGAGAGGAACTAGCTGGGGGGAGGCAGAGAGGAACTACCTGGGGGGAGGCAGAGAGGAACTAGCTGGGGGGAGGCAGAGAGGAACTACCTGGGGGAGGCAGAAAGGAACTAGCTGGGGGGAGGCAGAGAGGAACTACCTGGGGGGAGGCAGAAAGGAACTAGCAGGGGGGAGGCAGAAAGGAACTACCTGGGGGGGGGCAGAGAGGAACTAGCTGGGGGGAGGCAGAAAGGAACTAGCTGGGGGAGGCAGAAAGGAACTAGCTGGGGGGAGGCAGAGAGGAACTAGCTGGGGGGAGGCAGAGAGGAACTACCTGGGGGGAGGCAGAAAGGAACTAGCTGGGGGGAGGCAGAGAGGAACTAGCTGGGGGGAGGCAGAAAGGAACTACCTGGGGGGAGGCAGAAAGGAACTAGCTGGGGGGAGGCAGAGAGGAACTAGCTGGGGGGAGGCAGAGAGGAACTAGCTGGGGGGGGGGGGCAGAGAGGAACTAGCTGGGGGGAGGCAGAAAGGAACTAGCTGGGGGGGGGCAGAGAGGAACTAGCTGGGGGGGAGGCAGAAAGGAACTAGCTGGGGGGAGGCAGAAAGGAACTACCTGGGGGGAGGCAGAAAGGAACTAGCTGGGGGGGGGGGCAGAAAGGAACTAGCTGGGGGGAGGCAGAGAGGAACTACCTGGGGGGAGGCAGAAAGGAACTAGCTGGGGGGAGGCAGAAAGGAACTACCTGGGGGGAGGCAGAAAGGAACTAGCTGGGGGGAGGCAGAAAGGAACTACCTGGGGGGAGGCAGAAAGGAACTACCTGGGGGGAGGCAGAAAGGAACTACCTGGGGGGAGGCAGAGAGGAACTAGCTGGGGGGAGGCAGAGAGGAACTACCTGGGGGGAGGCAGAAAGGAACTACCTGGGGGGAGGCAGAAAGGAACTACCTGGGGGGAGGCAGAAAGGAACTAGCAGGGGGGGGGGCAGAAAGGAACTAGCTGGGGGGGAGGCAGAAAGGAACTAGCTGGGGGGGGGCAGAAAGGAACTAGCTGGGGGGGAGGCAGAAAGGAACTAGCTGGGGGGGAGGCAGAAAGGAACTAGCTGGGGGGAGGCAGAAAGGAACTAGCTGGGGGGAGGCAGAGAGGAACTACCTGGGGGGAGGCAGAAAGGAACTAGCTGGGGGGAGGCAGAGAGGAACTACCTGGGGGGAGGCAGAAAGGAACTAGCTGGGGGGAGGCAGAGAGGAACTACCTGGGGGGAGGCAGAAAGGAACTAGCTGGGGGGGAGGCAGAAAGGAACTAGCTGGGGGGAGGCAGAAAGGAACTAGCTGGGGGGAGGCAGAAAGGAACTACCTGGGGGGAGGCAGAAAGGAACTACCTGGGGGGAGGCAGAAAGGAACTAGCAGGGGGGAGGCAGAAAGGAACTACCTGGGGGGAGGCAGAAAGGAACTAGCTGGGGGGGGGCAGAAAGGAACTACCTGGGGGGAGGCAGAGAGGAACTAGCTGGGGGGAGGCAGAGAGGAACTAGCTGGGGGGAGGCAGAGAGGAACTAGCTGGGGGGAGGCAGAAAGGAACTAGCTGGGGGGGAGGCAGAAAGGAACTAGCTGGGGGGAGGCAGAAAGGAACTAGCTGGGGGGAGGCAGAAAGGAACTACCTGGGGGGAGGCAGAGAGGAACTAGCTGGGGGGAGGCAGAGAGGAACTAGCTGGGGGGAGGCAGAGAGGAACTAGCTGGGGGGAGGCAGAGAGGAACTACCTGGGGGGAGGCAGAAAGGAACTAGCTGGGGGGAGGCAGAGAGGAACTACCTGGGGGAGGCAGAGAGGAACTAGCTGGGGGGAGGCAGAAAGGAACTAGCTGGGGGGAGGCAGAAAGGAACTAGCTGGGGGGAGGCAGAAAGGAACTAACTGGGAGGCAGAGAGGAACTACCTGGGGGAGGCAGAGAGGAACTAGCTGGGGGGAGGCAGAAAGGAACTAGCTGGGGGGGGGCAGAGAGGAACTAACTGGGAGGCAGAAAGGAACTAGCTGGGGGGAGGCAGAGAGGAACTAGCTGGGGGGAGGCAGAAAGGAACTAGCTGGGTGGAGGCAGAGAGGAACTACCTGGGGGGAGGCAGAGAGGAACTAGCTGGGGGGAGGCAGAGAGGAACTAGCTGGGGGGAGGCAGAGAGGAACTACCTGGGGGGAGGCAGAGAGGAACTAGCTGGGGGGAGGCAGAGAGGAACTAGCTGGGGGGAGGCAGAAAGGAACTAGCTGGGGGGGGAGGCAGAAAGGAACTAGCTGGGGGGAGGCAGAGAGGAACTAGCTGGGGGGGAGGCAGAGAGGAACTACCTGGGGGGAGGCAGAAAGGAACTAGCTGGGGGGGGGAGGCAGAAAGGAACTAGCTGGGGGGAGGCAGAGAGGAACTACCTGGGGGAGGCAGAGAGGAACTAGCTGGGGGGAGGCAGAGAGGAACTACCTGGGGGAGGCAGAGAGGAACTAGCTGGGGGAGGCAGAAAGGAACTAGCTGGGGGGAGGCAGAAAGGAACTACCTGGGGGGAGGCAGAAAGGAACTAGCTGGGGGGAGGCAGAAAGGAACTACCTGGGGGGAGGCAGAGAGGAACTACCTGGGGGGAGGCAGAGAGGAACTAGCTGGGGGGAGGCAGAGAGGAACTACCTGGGGGAGGCAGAGAGGAACTAGCTGGGGGGAGGCAGAAAGGAACTACCTGGGGGGAGGCAGAGAGGAACTACCTGGGGGGAGGCAGAAAGGAACTAGCTGGGGGGGGGGCAGAGAGGAACTAGCTGGGGGGAGGCAGAGAGGAACTAGCTGGGGGGGGGGCAGAGAGGAACTTGCTGGGGGGAGGCAGAGAGGAACTAGCTGGGGGGAGGCAGAGAGGAACTAGCTGGGGGGGGGGCAGAGAGGAACTTGCTGGGGGGAGGCAGAGAGGAACTAGCTGGGGGGGAGGCAGAGAGGAACTACCTGGGGGGAGGCAGAGAGGAACTACCTGGGGGGAGGCAGAAAGGAACTAGCTGGGGGGAGGCAGAGAGGAACTACCTGGGGGGAGGCAGAAAGGAACTACCTGGGGGGAGGCAGAAAGGAACTAGCTGGGGGGAGGCAGAAAGGAACTACCTGGGGGGAGGCAGAGAGGAACTAGCTGGGGGGGAGGCAGAAAGGAACTACCTGGGGGGAGGCAGAAAGGAACTACCTGGGGGGAGGCAGAGAGGAACTAGCTGGGGGGGAGGCAGAAAGGAACTAGCTGGGGGGAGGCAGAAAGGAACTAGCTGGGGGGAGGCAGAGAGGAACTAGCTGGGGGGAGGCAGAAAGGAACTACCTGGGGGGAGGCAGAAAGGAACTAGCTGGGGGGAGGCAGAAAGGAACTACCTGGGGGGAGGCAGAAAGGAACTAGCTGGGGGGAGGCAGAAAGGAACTAGCTGGGGGGAGGCAGAAAGGAACTACCTGGGGGGAGGCAGAAAGGAACTAGCTGGGGGGAGGCAGAAAGGAACTAGCTGGGGGGAGGCAGAGAGGAACTAGCTGGGGGGAGGCAGAAAGGAACTAGCTGGGGGGAGGCAGAGAGGAACTACCTGGGGGGAGGCAGAGAGGAACTACCTGGGGGGAGGCAGAGAGGAACTAGCTGGGGGGAGGCAGAGAGGAACTAGCTGGGGGGAGGCAGAGAGGAACTAGCTGGGGGGAGGCAGAGAGGAACTAGCTGGGGGGGAGGCAGAAAGGAACTAGCTGGGGGAGGCAGAGAGGAACTACCTGGGGGGAGGCAGAAAGGAACTAGCTGGGGGGGGGGCAGAGAGGAACTAGCTGGGGGAGGCAGAGAGGAACTACCTGGGGGGAGGCAGAAAGGAACTACCTGGGGGGAGGCAGAGAGGAACTACCTGGGGGGAGGCAGAGAGGAACTACCTGGGGGGAGGCAGAAAGGAACTACCTGGGGGAGGCAGAAAGGAACTAGCTGGGGGGAGGCAGAGAGGAACTAGCTGGGGGGGGGGGAGGCAGAAAGGAACTACCTGGGGGGAGGCAGAAAGGAACTAGCTGGGGGGAGGCAGAAAGGAACTAGCTGGGGGGAGGCAGAGAGGAACTAGCTGGGGGGAGGCAGAAAGGAACTACCTGGGGGGAGGCAGAGAGGAACTACCTGGGGGGAGGCAGAGAGGAACTACCTGGGGGGAGGCAGAGAGGAACTAGCTGGGGGGAGGCAGAGAGGAACTACCTGGGGGAGGCAGAGAGGAACTAGCTGGGGGGAGGCAGAGAGGAACTAGCTGGGGGGAGGCAGAGAGGAACTACCTGGGGGGAGGCAGAAAGGAACTACCTGGGGGGAGGCAGAAAGGAACTACCTGGGGGGAGGCAGAAAGGAACTAGCAGGGGGGGGGGCAGAAAGGAACTAGCTGGGGGGGAGGCAGAAAGGAACTAGCTGGGGGGGGGGGGCAGAAAGGAACTAGCTGGGGGGGAGGCAGAAAGGAACTAGCTGGGGGGGAGGCAGAAAGGAACTAGCTGGGGGGAGGCAGAGAGGAACTAGCTGGGGGGAGGCAGAGAGGAACTACCTGGGGGGAGGCAGAAAGGAACTAGCTGGGGGAGGCAGAAAGGAACTACCTGGGGGGAGGCAGAGAGGAACTAGCTGGGGGGAGGCAGAAAGGAACTAGCTGGGGGGAGGCAGAGAGGAACTACCTGGGGGGAGGCAGAAAGGAACTAGCTGGGGGGAGGCAGAAAGGAACTAGCTGGGGGGAGGCAGAGAGGAACTACCTGGGGGGAGGCAGAAAGGAACTAGCTGGGGGGAGGCAGAAAGGACGGCCCAAAGCCGTGTTGGATGGAGAAAAGTCGTAGATGGCCTATGCTCCATTGGGAGCGACGGGCCTAAGTAAGTAAGTTAGAATTTATGCCTCACATTCACTCATTCTCTCATACATTCACACGACGATGGCAGAGGTGCCAACCTGCTCGTCGGGAGCAGTTAGGGGTTAAGTGTCTTGCTCAAGGACATACTTCGACACGCGGTGCCCGTAGAGGAGCGGGAATCGAACCAGGAACCTTCCAATGAATTACCAGACAACCACTCTACCTCCATATAGTCCATAGATCCAGCAGTGTTACTAACTCAGCAGAAGTGGCCTAGATAGTCAGAATCAGAAAATTATATTTGTTATAATTTAATATATTTTATATCATATTAGTTTCATTAATGTTATATACATTTTACAAAGTCCGTTCATATCAGTTTATTAACATAATTTCATTGCTCTCTCCCTCATTTGCGCTGCATCAGATTTTCCACCTGTGATGTCTACCTCAGCAGTTTCTTTTCCTGAAGTGGCACGGAATTCGGCTCGTGCTATAGAGGGTTATCAGCTACTAAAGCAAAACTATAGCAACGTAGTAGATTTAGATTTTTGAGAGATTTGCATTTAGTTGTGTCGTTTTTTTGAATGCAGAATGACAGACGGATTTACTGGCAAAGTATTTTGGGAGAAAGACATTTCAAGAAAAGCTGGAGCCAGTGAGGACCAATCAGCAACTAGAAAGCTACAGTAGGCTGGTAAAGATATGCCTCCTAAAATGTCGAAACGGAAGTACAGGAAGTAGGGGAGAGTGGGGTGATAAGTTCCACTTTTTACTTAAAGTGCCTTTAAAGCAAGTAATGCCCCCAACTAAAATATGTACATATAGTTTAGGATGTTGTGCATCCCTGGGGACAATCACTTTGGATCTTAAATAAACTGTTTCAGAAATATAGCTTTAGAAAAAAAATTGGTTTTGTGGCACAACTTGCCCCCGGTGCGGGGTAAGTTGTGACATTAGAGAGAATACACTGGGGTAAATTGTGCCATTGATAATTTTACATAAAACAGATCATTTGAATCTAAAAAGCGGTAAAAGCATCCTGCAGATCTTCATCTCCTTTCCAACCTGACATATAGTCTTTCCCTGTTGCACCTCTTTCACTGCTCTTTCCAACTTCTCAAGAGGAGTTGAAACCCTGTCTGTCTTCCGTTTGTATATCTGCGTGGCATGATGGATTTTGGTCTAAAATTAAGAATATCACATAGTTTTAGTGATCAAATGCAAGAATGCAATGTACAATAACAATAAAATACAATAAAGTAATATATATAGTTAATAAAATAAGTTGGGGCAACTTAACAAAGAGAATATCTGGCACAACTTAACCCAGGCCCTTTGGCACAAATCACCCCAAGCCTACCATTTTGAAAAAAATGCATCCCCCAGCTGTTTTGAGCTAGCATCATGCTAACTGTATAGACTCATGGTGTAGCTTACTAAAACATGTGTAAACTGTTTTCAAAGTTGTCTATAATTGTTCAAACACAGCAATCAAAAAACCTTGATTATACAAATTTTACTTTGGAGGGCAAAAAACAGTTTTTTGAACTTAAATGTGCTTACCTCTCAAGCCAGGTGTCTCCCTTCTCTGCAGGTTGAGTGAAATGGATGCCTCTTCAAAAATATGTTGTCACATGACCAACTTCTTCTATGGTTTTCTAGATAACAGGGGTGGAACTACATGCCCCTTGGCACTACTCACCCCACTCTCCCCTACTACAGGCTACAGGCTTTCCGGTTTCGACAAAACAATTATAGAAACGTGTGAAGTGCACAATATGTCCTCGTTTAAGCCACTGCCACGGCTTTGGCTGAAGAATTTACTACATGACCGGGACGGTCTAGCTTGTCTGCCGACAGGATTCGGGAAAAGTTTGGTCCGTTCGGAGGCAGCTTCCAGGGGAAGTACACACACCGGAAATTCTACCCCATAGACACTTTCGGCCGTAGTTCTTTACCTTTAAAACTGGGAATGAGGTTAGGCTACATCATCTAGAAAGCTACATCAACTAGAAAGCTACAGCAACTAGAAAGCTACACCTGGCTACATCAACTAGAAAGATACATCAACTAGAAAGATACATCAACTAGAAAGATACATCAACTAGAAAGATACATCAACTAGAAAGCTACACCTGGCTACAGCAACTAGAAAGCTACACCTGGCGCTACATCAATTAGAAAGCTACACCTGGCTACATCAACTAGAAAGCTACACCTGGCGCTACATCAATTAGAAAGCTACACCTGGCTACATCAACTAGAAAGCTACACCTGGCTACATCAACTAGAAAGCTACACCTGGCTACAGCAACTAGAAAGCTACACCTGGCTACAGCAACTAGAAAGCTACACCTGGCTACAGCAACTAGAAAGCTACACCTGGCTACAGCTACTAGAAAGCTACACCTGGCTACATCAACTAGAAAGCTACACCTGGCTACATCAACTAGAAAGCTACACCTGGCTACAGCAACTAGAAAGCTACACCTGGCTACATCAACTAGAAAGATACACCTGGCTACATCAACTAGAAAGCTACACCTGGCTACAGCAACTAGAAAGCTACACCTGGCTACATCAACTAGAAAGCTACACCTGGCTACAGCAACTAGAAAGCTACACCTGGCTACAGCAACTAGAAAGCTACACCTGGCTACAGCAACTAGAAAGCTACACCTGGCTACAGCAACTAGAAAGCTACACCTGGCTACAGCAACTAGAAAGATACACCTGGCTACAGCAACTAGAAAGCTACACCTGGCTACAGCAACTAGAAAGCTACACCTGGCTACAGCAACTAGAAAGATACACCTGGCTACATCAACTAGAAAGCTACACCTGGCTACATCAACTAGAAAGCTACACCTGGCTACATCAACTAGAAAGATACACCTGGCTACAGCAACTAGAAAGATACACCTGGCTACATCAACTAGAAAGATACACCTGGCTACATCAACTAGAAAGCTACACCATGGCTACATCAACTAGAAAGCTACACCTGGCTACAGCAACTAGAAAGCTACACCTGGCTACATCAACTAGAAAGCTACACCTGGCTACAGCAACTAGAAAGGGGAGCGTATCTATTTTCCCCGGGTCCTATGTTCCCTGCTCCCGATAAAAAGGGTCCTATGTACCCCGGGAGATGCTAACCTTGCTACCGCTAACTATCTACGGATATGACTGGGAGAAGCTATCATTGCTACCACTAATTGTATCTATGGATATGACTGGGAGAAGCTATCATTGCTACCACTAATTGTATCTATGGATATGACTGGGAGAAGCTAACGTTTAACTGTATCTACTGATATGACTGGGTAACGTTGCTACCACTAACTGGCAAGTGCTCTCACCACTAGACTAAGCCACCCACCCATCCATATACAAACCCATAGGACCCGGGGAACATGGGACCCGGGGAACATGCCCCCCTAGAAAGCTACACCTGGTTTACAGCATCGGAGGAACATTGGAAACTGTATTGCTGGGAATGGCTGTCATTTGCAACAGACAGATTTGACTGGACCGATCATATTATGACAGGTGCGTGTGTTTGTTTCTCACTAAATGCAGCTGAAGCCGTGTCCACTTCAATATAGTATTTCAACCACTATGTTAGCCCTTTTCGTGGTGTAATTGGGTTTTTCCCAATTTAGAACATTTTATTTTTGAGTTCAGTAAATAAATGCTTCGATTTATTTTTCAAGTGACAAGACGTTTTTGAATGTGAGTTGAAGTGAGGGCGAAGAAGAAGAAGAGGGTGAAGTGGATTTCCTTTGCAAAAGACATGAATAATGTTGTCAATATGCTCTGCTGGTGATTATGTTTTCATCTGTGTCTGCTGTCACCAAATGTGTTTTCACCGGTGGTAAAGTGTGCCATCACCGAATATGTTTTCAGGTGCGTCTGTCACCAAATCATGTTGTCATCCGTCAAGGGTGCGCCGTCACCGAATGTGTTTACAGTTTCATCTGTTATATGGAGTTCTGACACCAGATGTTTTCTGGTATGAATGATGTTCAGATCCAGTGGCCTGGCTGTGCAAGGCGGCATGTGTGTGTTTAAATTAAGATAAGATATTCCTTTATTGATCCCCTCGTAGATCAATACCCAGCAGTCTGGCTGGAATCTGTAGGGAAGCCTGTTGAAATCTTGATTGTGTTTTACAGTATTTTTTTGCTTGCTCGGTGGTCGTATGACTATAAATGTAACTGGTTGTTGTGAGTTTGTTCTTGTTTCTTGGTAATGACATTGATTTGGGCTATGATGTCTATTTTGTGATGCAGCATCCTGTCATAATGCTTAATAGTGGTGCATACCATCATGTCTCCCATGTCTCATAACTCTCAAGTGTTGAGCCTTAATGTTAAATCACTTTATTCCACTCGATAATCTACTGTCCCTGTGAATATGGGGTGGTTACGTCGAATGACTGTAGCCTAATAGCCCTAGTTTCATGGTGAGGTTAAAGTGGGTTAAATTGCTTAATTGATATCACTGAAGACCTTCATTCATACTTTCACTAACTCATTCGCGCACAGTCAGCCACTCTGCCCCTAGTGGCGGCTCAAAGGCACAACAACGTGTTCAATCAAAAAGCCTGGTGGACTTGATGAATGCGTCGCATCTATGATGTTTTTTGTGTCCTCGTCCTCCACAGTTGGTAGCTCCAGTAGGAATATAGACCTGTTCGCTGTCCACGTCAGACTCAAGTGTGCGCGCACATCACCGGGGCAGAAAAGGAAACGTAATCCTGGTCAGAACAACGGGCAGACTACAATATATTTGCATTTGTTAGCCATGCTAGTGATCTAAACCAGTGGTTCCCAAAGTCGGGGTCGCGACCCAAAGGTGGGCCACGAGCAGCCACAGGAGGGCCGTGAGATGATTTCCAAAAAAAAAAAAAAAAAGTTATTTATTTTTTGTTGTTGTCAGGCCACTGAACTTAGAAGCAGGCCGAAACGCTGAACGAAAAGCTGAACACAAGTTGGTTGCCTTTGATATTCACGCGGCCAAGACAGTGTTTCTAGTTGTATTCTAAAATTCTATTCTATTGTATTCTAAAATGTGACTATATGGTTTTATATTAACCTAATAAATAAACAAAAACGAAAAATCTACTTATTTCAACGAACATTTCAAACTAAATAACAGATTATGCACATAAAACGCTGAAAACAACCAAAGCAACAATAGTATTTTAATGATGCTATTATTATTATTATCATTATTATTTTGCAACAAGTTAGCCCTCTCATAAATAGCACATATAAATGAATAACTAACTTGAACTAACTTAATAGGATTGAAGTGATATTTGGCTTAAAAAATCGATCGCCTGGCAAAAAATAAATAAAAAAAAAGCCTGACGATGTGCATTGGGCCGCGGCTCTTATTTTCTGGGTCCCGGCCTGAAAAGTTTGGGAACCCCTGATCTAAACAATCAATCCATGCCAAAGCTAGATAATGTTAAGGACACTTCGACACGCTGCCGGGAGGAGTGGGAATCTAACCGGGAACCTTTCGATTACCAGACGACCGCTCTACCTCCTGAGCCATTGTCGCCCCCCCCCAGTATGCACACTCCACTATATAATATACCAGTATCGCTATTATGTAAAAATTACTCTCAGAAGCAGCAGCGATCAATGCTCTTTGATTGTGGTTGTACAGAGTTTAAGCTACGTATCGCTGAGTGTCCATGTAGTGCCGTAACTAACCACTGGGGTAGACGTACCGAATTGACTTTGGGGTCAAAGGTTGTCGACGTGTCGGTCGAGCTGAGAAGTGAAGAGGGAGGAATGGAAGATGGAGGTGGAGAAGATAATCTGCAAAGGCCTGCAAGATGTATTGATTTCTCAGAAATGTTTCATATATTCAATACATGTTGCATTTCTTGTAGAGACAATTATGGACACACACACACACACACACACACACGCACGCATGCACGCACACATTCCATGTCAGCTAACACCAGACTCAGGATACCATGAGCGTACAGGAATTAATCTGGGCGACGAGTTCGCAACCCAGACAGAAATAAAAACAGATAAAGGAGAGAATGAACATTATTCCGTTGCTATGGGAGACATGGGCAACGGTTAACCCTTTCAGGTATTCATTTAAAAAATATACAGTATGTTTTCCCGCAATTCTGTCTTAGTATTCTAGCATAGCTTTCAATGACCAGTAGAATAGATTAGATTGTACATGCTATCATAGAGTTATATGGGGTAGGTAGTTATGATTACAGTGTAGGACAGTTGTGGACATTGAAAGCAGTAGGCAGGTATAAATCGAGTATAGGCAACAGAGTCTATGTTACATCATCATTAGAATGCTCAGTTCCCCAAATATACAAACATATACAGTACAAACATACTGTACCGTGTTCGAGCCAATCAGCGATACCAACTGAGTCACGTGACTAAATGGCCCCCTACCTGCGCGAGCTGCTGCGCTACAAGAATACGACAGGGTTCTATGGAGAAACCATGACACTCCACTCCCCTGACTAAAAGTTATTTCAAACAAAAACAGCTGGATGTCATTTTGCCAAATCAGCACGGCTGTGAGTGTGAGTCTTTCACCTTTTACACGTCTAGCTTTGGCATGGATTGATTGTTTAGATCGCTAGCATGGCTAACAAATGCAAATATAGTGTAGTCTGCCCCGTTGTTCTGACCTGGATTATGTTCCTTTCTGCCCCTGCTGTGATGCGCGCGCACACACTTGAGTCTGACGAACAGGTCTATTCAACCTCACATAATGAGACTGTCCACCTGAAAGCCTTAACTAACACAAAAGAATAAAAGATCCAATCCAGCAGTACGTTCAAGGTGAGTTGATATCGATAAAGAATTAGCGGTACATTAGCTCCTAATGTGTTGCTATTTGCTGTTCATCAGCCCAGGCACTCTGCCAGCCTCTCTACAAGTGCCGTATTTCACCGGCTCAATACGCCTGCCCCCCCCCCCCCACGCAACTACACCGACATGATCAATACTCGACTCCGATCGATCTCCACACATTTTCACATTGTAGCAGCGCCGGTAAACGCACACACGGCACGTATAAACCGGGGCTGGAGAGGATTATTTTCACAATGTGATCCTTTACAGATCCTTTACAGATTTCTTTTAATTTAATGAACACCACGTGCAATTTCCTGCAATATAGAGCCTTCAATCTTGACCAATAAAGCTGCACATTCATTCATTCATTCATTCAAACTGATTACAATTAGAGGTATGCAGGAACGTAGGAACACATCTGAACTGATTACAATTAGAGGTATGCAGGGGGGGGGGGGGGGGGGGAGAGGATTTAAAGGTCAAATGAAAAAGCCTCTCCCGTGTTTTGGTACAAGCATTGCACACCACGCCCCCCCCCCCCCCCCCCCCCCCCCCGCTCCCACTGGCGCGCACCCGGAACCACCTATTTCACCGGTCCAGGTTTGGAGCGAATCAGCGCCCCCGGGGACGGGGGGGGGGGGGGGGGGGGGGGAGCGTTCTCACTAGGACGGACACACCCTTTTCGGGTGCGATCGGGCTCTGATTCGACCCCGAATGGTTCTAAGTGAGAAAGCCCCCTGAGACATCAGGTCTGAGATTTGAGTGACAGCTGAGCAATGGTTTGTCAACACATAGTTCCTTGTTAGCATATAGTTCTGCACTGAATGTGTCGTTGGGAGGTGCAGCGGTGGCCATTCTGGGCCGAGACGTCAGACGTCGTGATGTTTATGATGTAGATGATGTTTAATCAGCAGTATGTTAACATGTTTCCTCATTAGAGCCCGGGTACTTAATCATTATTTGACACGTTTTTCATTTAACCTTTATTTAGTTTCTCTGAGACCGTTGAGGGTGGACCCTCCTTTTCCCCATGACGCAGAGATTAGAATAGACAGAAAGATAAGAAATAAGAAATAAAAGAAAATAGCAAAAAAGAAAAAAAAGATAAGTCACAAATATAAAACACAAATATGATCCGTAGTTAAAACAATTACACACACAAAAATGAAGCTTTAAAATAGAGCGGGTTTGATAAGCTCCTACAATGAGGAACATGTAGTGTGATCCAGTCCTGAGAGCAGGTTTAATAAACTCCTACATTGAGGAACATGTAGTGTGATCCAGTCCTGAGAGCAGGTTTAATAAGATCCTATATTGAGGAACATGTAGTGTAATCCAGTCCTGAGAGCAGGTTTAATAAGATCCTATATTGAGGAACATGTAGTGTAATCCAGTCCTGAGAGCAGGTTTGATAAGATCCTACAATGAGGAACATGTAGTGTAATCCAGTCCTGAGAGCAGGTTTGATAAGATCCTACAATGAGGAACATGTAGTGTAATCCAGTCCTGAGAGCAGGTTTGATAAGATCCTACAAGGAGGAACATGTAGTGTAATCCAGTCCTGAGAGCAGGTTTGATAAGATCCTATATTGAGGAACATGTAGTGTAATCCAGTCCTGAGAGCAGGTTTAATAAGATCCTACATTGAGGAACATGTAGTGTAATCCAGTCCTGAGAGCAGGTTTGATAAGATCCTACAAGGACAGGAACATGTAGTGTAATCCAGTCCTGAGAGCAGGTTTAATAAGATCCTACAATGAGGAACATGTAGTGTAATCCAGTCCTGAGAGCAGGTTTGATAAGATCCTACAATGAGGAACATGTAGTGTGATCCAGTCCTGAGAGCAGGTTTGATAAGATCCTACAATGAGGAACATGTAGTGTAATCCAGTCCTGAGAGCAGGTTTAATAATCTCCTACAATGAGGAACATGTAGTGTAATCCAGTCCTGAGAGCAGGTTTAATAATCTCCTACAATGAGGAACATGTAGTGTAATCCAGTCCTGAGAGCAGGTTTAATAAGATCCTACATTGAAGTCTAGTAGTGAAGTCTAGTCATTTGTTTAGGAGCGCTTTGTAAATAAACATAGTACAGTACCAATGTTGATCTCGCCTCACAGAGACAGATACAGCAAACCTTTTTTTAGACAGTGTATAATGCTACTGTAGGTATCACCAGTAATACATCGAATAGCAGAGTGATATACTGTGTAGGGTATATACACACACACAGACATGAACAGATGCACGCACACACGCACACACACACACACACACACACACGCACACGCACGCACACACACACACACACACACACACACACACATCCCCACAGTATAATGTGCTTACGCAACACCACACCATATGGGGGGGGATGAAAACAGACTCCTGCACATTTGTGGTGTGAATTTGTCATATACACCTAGCAGACGCATTAATCACGGCAGGTCACCCGTCTGGGAATTATTATCAAGACGTTTCCATGCTAAACACGGCATGAGTCAGACGCTGAGCGGTAACACAGTAATACAGAAACACACTCTCGGAATGACAAAAAAAAAACCTGGCCCTTCTCACGCGGTCATCACTTTTATCGCGCTTCATTTGACGACAAATCCAGTGTAAAATGAACAAACTAAGCGAGAGACCTTGTCTTGTTGTTTTATCACACTTCATTTAAGTTGGATAGATGGTTTATTTGTCCTCGGGAGGAAGTCATTTTCCACAGTAAGCACATAAACTCAAGACATGCAGAACTATACTATATAGGGGTGCGTCTTGGATGGGGGTGTGGTAGGGATTGATGTGTGGGGTGTTTGGGGGCCTTCGACCGACATTGTACTTTTGTACTTATTTTATGCCATTATAATATCTGCACGTTTACATTGCACTACTTTTATTGTCTTTTATACCTAGTCTTATGTCTGCAATTTATGCATTGTTTTTTCATTCTGTCAATCTGTGTGCTGATTTTATGCCCATGTTCATTTTATACTAGCTATTCATATTTATTATTGTTATATTGTAGAAATGTGTGCAGCATTGAAATGTCTGTAAAGTGAGTCTTGACGACATGAGGGTGACCTCGATTGTCTTTTCGAGTATAAATAAAGGTTTGATGATACAAACTACAGGATGTACAGGAACACTTAATACAGGGGGTCACACAGCAGAGACTGAGACATGGTTTGACAGTCTACTATACACAACACAGACACACTACACACCAGAGACACACTACTACACACCAGAGACACACTACACACCAGAGACACACTACTACACACCAGAGACACACTACACACCAGAGACACTCTACACACCACAGACACACTACACACCAGAGACACACTACACACCAGAGACACACTACTACACACCAGAGACACACTACACACCAGAGACACTCTACACACCACAGACACACTACACACCAGAGACACACTACACACCAGAGACACACTACTACACACCAGAGACACACTACACACCAGAGACACACTACTACACACCACAGACACACTACTACACACCAGAGACACACTACACACCAGAGACACACTACTACACACCAGAGACACACTACACACCAGAGACACACTACTACACACCACAGACACACTACTACACACCAGAGACACACTACACACCAGAGACACACTACACACCAGAGACACACTACACACCAGAGACACACTACACACCAGAGACACACTACTACACACCACAGACACACTACACACCACAGACACACTACACACCAGAGACACACTACACACCAGAGACACACTACACACCAGAGACACACTACACACCACAGACACACTACACACCACAGACACACTACACACCAGAGACACACTACTACACACCAGAGACACACTACACACCAGAGACACACTACTACACACCACAGACACACTACACACCAGAGACACACTACTACACACCACAGACACACTACACACCAGAGACACACTACACACCAGAGACACACTACACACCAGAGACACACTACACACCAGAGACACACTACACACCACAGACACACTACACACCAGAGACACACTACACACCACAGACACACTACACACCAGAGACACACTACACACCAGAGACACACTACACACCAGAGACACACTACACACCAGAGACACACTACACACCAGAGACACACTACACACCAGAGACACACTACACACCAGAGACACACTACACACCAGAGACACACTACACACCAGAGACACACTCTACACACCACAGACACTCTACACACCACAGACACACTACACACCAGAGACACACTACACACCAGAGACACACTACACACCACAGACACACTACACACCAGAGACACACTACACACCACAGACACACTACACACCAGAGACACACTACACACCAGAGACACACTACACACCAGAGACACACTACACACCACAGACACTCTACACACCACAGACACACTACACACCAGAGACACACTACACACCAGAGACACACTACACACCAGAGACACACTACACACCACAGACACACTACACACCACAGACACACTACACACCAGAGACACACTACACACCAGAGACACACTACACACCACAGACACACTACACACCAGAGACACACTACACACCACAGACACACTACACACCAGAGACACACTACACACCAGAGACACACTACACACCAGAGACACACTACACACCACAGACACACTACACACCAGAGACACACTACACACCAGAGACACACTACACACCAGAGACACACTACACACCAGAGACACACTACACACCACAGACACACTACACACCAGAGACACACTACACACCAGAGACACACTACACACCACAGACACACTACACACCAGAGACACACTACACACCACAGACACACTACACACCAGAGACACACTACACACCAGAGACACACTACACACCACAGACACACTACTACACACCAGAGACACACTACACACCACAGACACACTACACACCACAGACACACTACACACCAGAGACACACTACACACCAGAGACACACTACACACCAGAGACACACTACTACACACCAGAGACACACTACACACCAGAGACACACTACACACCACAGACACACTACACACCAGAGACACACTACACACCAGAGACACTCTACACACCAGAGACACACTACACACCAGAGACACACTACACACCAGAGACACACTACACACCAGAGACACTCTACACACCAGAGACACACTACACACCACAGACACACTACACACCAGAGACACACACTACACACCAGAGACACACTACACACCAGAGACACACTACACACCACAGACACACTACACACCAGAGACACACACTACACACCAGAGACACACTACACACCACAGACACACTACACACCAGAGACACACTACACACCACAGACACACTACACACCAGAGACACACTACACAACAGAGACACACTACACACCAGAGACACACTACACACCAGAGACACACTACACACCAGAGACACACTACACAACAGAGACACACTACACACCAGAGACACACTACACACCAGAGACACACACTACACACCAGAGACACACTACACACCAGAGACACACTACACACCAGAGACACACTACACACCAGAGACACACTACACACCAGAGACACACTACACACCAGAGACACACTACACAACAGAGACACACTACACACCAGAGACACACTACACACCACAGACCAGACTCACGTCACCTTAGAGGAGGTTACTTATTTAAAGGAAAACTCCAACATTTTGGGAAATTAGCTTTTTTGCCATCTACCCTGGAGTTAGACAAGAAGATACATACCCTTTTCTTCTCTGTGCATGCAGTAGGAGTAGGGAGACGTTGGGAACTAGGCTAATGGAGGAACCTACTTCCAGTGACTGACGCTAAGCTAGGCTAACGGTGCTTGTCTTCCTACTCCTACTGCATGCACAGAGAAGAAAAGGGGTATGTATCTTCTTGTCTAACTCCAGGGTAGATGGCAAATAAGCTAATTTCCCAAAATGTTGGAGTTTTCCTTTAAAGCTTGTCTGGCTGTGGGAACAAAGCTCTTGTTAAAACAGGTCTTTCTGCACATGGGTAGTCTATACCAGAAGGAAGGTCTTTCTACACATGGGTAGTCTATAGATGTGTTTCTCGTCCATGCCAGACTCAGTGTGCGGGCGCATCAAGGCGGCAAAAAGGAACGTAATCCTGGTCAGAACAACGGGGCAGACTACAATATTATTTGCATTTGTTAGCCATGCTAGCGACCTAAACAATCAATCCATGCCAAAGCTAGACAATGTAAAAGGTGAAAGACTCACACTCACAGCCGTGCTGATTTTGGCAAAATAACATCCAGGGCTCTGTTTTCGTTTGAAACAACTTTTTAGTCAGGGGGGAGTGTCATGGTTTCTCCATAGAGCCCCGTTGTACTTCATTTGGCACAGCAGCTCGCGCAGGTCCGAGGAGGCTTAGTCACGTGACTAAGTTGGCTCGACCACGGTATGTTTATAAACAAGAAACAGGTCTATACCTACTGCCAGAAGGAAGGTCTTTGTACACATGGGTAGTTTATACCCACGACCAAAAGGAAGGTCTTTCTGCACATGGGTAGTTTATACTAGGGATGCTCGATATTGGCTTTTTTACCGATACCGATATACCGATATTGTCCAACTCTTAATTTGCGATACCGTTATCAACCGATATATATCAACCGATACCGATATATGCAGGGTTCCCCCCCCCCCCCCAAAAAACGGAATAATTTCAGGTAATTAATATTACATATGTCTTGTTGTGGAATTAACATAACATTATGCATACCTTTGACAATACAAAAAATCAGAATTTGTTCTTACTTGCTTGCCTGGGTAAATAAAGGTTATAGAAATGTAAAAAATAAATAAAAGTATTTTCTTTGAAAACCGATACAGATATTTTACGATATCACATTTGAATGCCAATATCGGCCGATAACATCCCTAGTTTATACCCACGACCAAAATGAAGGTCTTTCTGCAGATGGTAGTCTGACTATACCTACGGCCAGTATGAAGGGGGTAAAGGGGTAGAGGGGGTGGTCTGGGTCATGAAGGATATTGTGAGTACATTGAGGATCAGGGATGAGGCGACACAATCAGATACGTTGGAGGTGGGAATACCAATGAGTTGGTTATCTTCCTACACCCTTGGCTCTGTTCGAACTGTATGAACTGTGACCTCTGTTGCCTACACTTAATGTATACCTACCTACTGCTTTCACTGTCTACAACTGCCCCACACTGTAATCATAGTAGTCATATAATAATATATATATATATTTCCACATCTGTCTGTACATACCTGCATATAATCCTCTTCACATGACTTGTCTAAGAAAGAAACGCCGGCCATAGGGGCTGAACTACTACAGATTGTTCTGAGGTCAACGACAGGTCACTGAGTCACAATAAGCCTGATAGATGAAGTTAAATTCAAGTCAGAGTTTGTTTGTTCAATTAAAGGAGCTTACGCAGGATTTTAGAGCAGCTACAACCTGCTGCTATCTTAGTAACAACTGGTGCAACTATAAAATGGTTGGTTCCGGATTCAGTACATCTTGCATTGGATAGACTAGGACCGCCTCCCCCAAACAAACACACACAAACACTCCTATCAAACTAGTAAACACTCATCAGTTTGAACAGATGGTATCAGAATCAAATAATTGATAATTGATGCTCTAATATTGCGAATATTAACCTTCTGTAGTGTGGTAGTGAAAGGGTTAACCGTCTGTAGTGTGGTAGTGGAAGGGTTAACCTTCTGTAGTGTGGTAGTGAAAGTGTTAACCGTCTGTAGTGTGGTAGTGAAAGGTTAACCTTCTGTAGTGTGGTAGTGAAAGGGTTAACCGTCTGTAGTGTGGTAGGGAAAGGTTAACCTTCTGTAGTGTGGTAGTGAAAGGGTTAACCGTCTGTAGTGTGGTAGGGAAAGGGTTAACCTTCTGTAGTGTGGTAGTGAAAGGGTTAACCTTCTGTAGTATGGTAGTGAAAGGGTTAACCTTCTGTAGTATGGTAGTGAAAGGGTTAACCTTCTGTAGTGTGCTAGTGAAAGGGTTAACCTTTTGTAGTGTGGTAGTGAAAGGGTTAACCTTCTGTATTGTGCTAGTGAAAGGGTTAACCTTTTGTAGTGTGGTAGTGAAAGGGTTAACCTTCTGTAGTGTGCTAGTGAAATGGTTAACCTTTTGTAGTGTGGTAGTGAAAGGGTTAACCTTCTGTAGTGTGGTAGTGAAAGTGTTAACCTTCTGTAGTGTGGTAGTGAAAGGGTTAACCGTCTGTAGTGTGGTAGTGAAAGTGTTAACCGTCTGTAGTGTGATAGTGAAAGGGTTAACCGTCTGTAATGTGGTAGTGAAAGGTTAACCTTCTGTAGTGTGGTAGTGAAAAGGTTAACCGTCTGTAGTGTGGTAGTGAAAAGGTTAACCTTCTGTAGTGTGGTAGTGAAAGGTTAACCTGTTGTAGTGTGGTAGTGAAAAGGTTAACTGTCTGTAGTGTGGTAGTGAAAGGGTTAACCGTCTGTAGTGTGCTAGTGAAAGGGTTAACCTTCTGTAGTGTGGTAGTGAAAGGGTTAACCTTCTGTAGTGTGCTAGTGAAAGGGTTAACCTTCTGTAGTGTGGTAGTGAAAGGGTTCACTGCAAAGACGTTGGCTTATTGACATTATATATGTATCGAGGCTTTATGAACGTGCGATAACTTTACCTGATCAATTTACTGATCAATCAACTCTGACTTGAGGTCGCCCCTTGAGATATGAGGAAATCACCGGGTCAGCCATGCGTCCGTATTCCATGATCGCAACACTCGATAAGAACTGTGACAATACCACATGCTTCATACACACGCATGAGTGAATAATCAAGAAGCAACTTTCCCCACAGCAGAGAACAACACCTTGTCACGGAATGACAGTCCCATCCTGTCGCGGAACAACGACCTCACATCCCGTCACATTCTGGAGATTGATGAGCAGCAACACCCGCTGGATCGATCCCTTTCTGTCGCTAATCTGCGTTGACCCCCCCCGCGTGCCCTTTGACCTTCGTGTCATCCTCCCTGACTCCTGTCAGCTCCTATGCTGTCTCCTCCTGACAGCTCCTCCGCTGGCTCCTCCCAGCACCGGGGGCTGTGACCTCTGACCTCTGCTGATGAGGTGCACTCAGAGCATGTGTCGCCACGCGTTAGGGCTTCAGAGTCACTCTCTCTACTTCTTCAGTGTACCTACTTAATATACACCTGTGTGTATAACACACGTAACTCTGTATGATGTACATTAACTCACTAGATATCTTCAAAAGATCTCTTTACTCATTTAAATGAGATATCAGGGAGGCTAACCCTTCAAATGTAAAGACATTGAGCTGCTTCACAAACTGGTCGTTTGCTGGTG
Organism: Notolepis coatsorum; assembly: GCF_963971535.1. Lineage (NCBI taxonomy): Eukaryota > Metazoa > Chordata > Actinopteri > Aulopiformes > Paralepididae > Notolepis > Notolepis coatsorum. Next base: position 147,385,532 of record NC_140173.1, on the reverse strand, counting down.
TCGCTGTCATGAAACCCATCGAACAGCTTTATCATAGAGCCATCAAGGTAGTTGCCAGGAAACCATTGGCATACCACCGTTGCAATATTCTGAAACATCATAGCTTTTTGAGCTTTGAAAATGTCAAAGTCTTAAAAAGCGCTTGTTTCATCTACAAATGCCTACATGGACTAGCTCCCCCCTCCTGTACAGGAATTCATCTACAAAACGACTGGACTCTGCACCAGGTCAGACACCAGAGGTGACTGCATGGTCCAACGCAACGTAGACTGACCACGTTTGGCCAAAACATCCATAAAAGGCAGTCAAACATGGAACAGTCTCGCTAATTTCCATAATGGAAAGCCCCACCCTTGCTTCTTTTAGAGGGCAACTAAATAGAAAAAAATGGCTGAAGACCAACCAGTCATGTGACCACATGTGACATATCTCTAGCCACTAGTATTTCTGTGTATTGCTGTTATGTATTTGTAAATTTTTTACTGTTTCTATGTGTCTTGTTTTTATGTATTTGTACATTTCTTACTGTTTCTATGAGTCCTGTTTCTATGTCTGGGGACAACGGATGGAAATTAGCCTCGTGCTAAATCCACCAATTTTTACACCCCACGGTGTTCATTAATTTTCCATTGTCCCGTCCAAATAAACAAATAAAGTAAAAGTAAACTATACAAATAAAGTTTATTATGTTATATATATAATATATTATTAATGCTGTAGATCAGGGGTTCCCAAACTTTTCAGGCCAGGACCCAGAAAATAAGGCGTCAGAGAGCCGCGGCCCAATGCACATCGTCAGGCTTTATTTATTTTTTATTTTTTTGGCGACCGATTTTTTAAGCCAAATATCACTTCAATCCTATTAAGTTAGTTCAAGTTAGTTATTCATTTATATGTGCTATTTATGAGAGGGCTAACTTGTTGCAAAATAATAATGATAATAACAATAGCTTCATTAAAATACTATTGTTGCTTCGGTTGTTTTCAGCGTTTTATGTGCATAATCTGTAATTTAGTTTGAAATGTTCGTTGAAATAAGTAGATTTTTCGTTTTTGTTTATTTATTAAGTTAATATAAAACCATATAGTCACATTTTAGAATACAATAGAATAGTTGAATACAACTAGAAACACTGTCCTGGCCTGCTTCTAAGTTCAGTGGCCTGACAAATATATATATATATTTATTTTATATATCATCTCGTGGCCCTCCCGTGGCTGCTCGCGGCCCACCTTTGGGTTGCGACCCCGACTTTGGGAACCACTGCTGTAGATAACGTGTACATATATTTATTCTTACCGTATATATATATATATCCATGTCTGTACATACCTACATATAATCCTTTTTACACATCTGTAGATACTATATCTATATGTGTACATATCCCTTACCTACTCTGACTAGTTACGCTGCTGGCCAGTATGACTTACTACCATAATGTCTTTATATACCTGTATCACTGTACATATTAATACTACAACTCTGTACACACACACATCTGATTAGCACTATTACTCAGTAGTACTCATTTATATATTTTATACCCAGTTTAATCACCTGTACATTGTATATTACTATTGCACTTTACTGTTACATTTGCACTCTGGTTGGATGCCAAACTTATTTAAAGTGTGTGGGGCTAAAACTAGATATAAAAATCAACAAAAGGCGCTATTAAAAAGATGTGTTTTTGAGGCCCTTTTTAAAAGCATCCACGGTCTGTGGTGCTCTCAGACGATCAGGGAGAGCATTCCACAGACTGGGCGCAGACAGCTTGATGTCCCGTGGTGCAGATTTGGGTCCTCGGGCGCTGGGGGAGGTTTGCCTGGCCGGAGCGGAGGAGGTGTCGTGAGGAGGAGGATTGTGAGGGGTGATTAGTTCTTTAAGGTAGAAGACGGGGGCGTTTCCGTGGCGGCATTGGTGACGACCACTAACCGCCCAAATAGCATGTCATCTCACAAGAGTGCTTGTGACAGGCTATATTTCACTCCACTCTCCTTCGTATTCCAGATGCTCTGCAAGAGTACCTCCATCGCCACCGCGCCCCCTGTGTATTCGTCTGTGTGTGTGTGTGTGTGCGTGTGTGTGTGTGCGTGTGCGTGTGTGTGTGTGTGTGTGTGTGTGTGTGTGTGTGTGTGTGTGCGTTCATTCAGGCTGAGCACCTATAGAAAGAACTATAGCCTGCTTGTTTCTTTATTGAGACAGTAGGAAGGCTGAGGGGGAGACACAGGAGAGAAGGTTCTTTATTGAGACAGTAGGAAGGCTGAGAGGGAGACAGAGTAGAGGAGACACAGGAGAGACGGCTCTTTATTGAGACAGTAGGAAGGCTGAGAGGGAGACAGAGTAGAGGAGACACAGGGGAGAAGGGTCTTTATTGAGACAGTAGGAAGGCTGAGAGGGAGACAGAGGAGAGAAGGTTCTTTATTGAGACAGTAGGAAGGCTGAGAGGGAGACAGAGTAGAGGAGACACAGGGGAGAAGGGTCTTTATTGAGACAGTAGGAAGGATGAGGGGGAGACACAGGAGAGAAGGTTCTTTATTGAGACAGTAGGAAGGCTGAGAGGGAGACAGAGTAGAGGAGACACAGGAGAGACGGCTCTTTATTGAGACAGTAGGAAGGCTGAGAGGGAGACACATGATAAAAGGGTTCTTTATTGAGACAGTAGGAAGTCTGAGAGGGAGACAGAGTAGAGGAGACACATGATAAAAGGTTCTTTATTGAGACAGTAGGAAGGCTGAGAGGGAGACAGAGGAGAGAAGGTTCTTTATTGAGACAGTATGAAGGCTGAGAGGGAGACAGAGTAGGAGAGACACAGGAGAGAAGGTTCTTTATTGAGACAGTAGGAAGGCTGAGAGGGAGACAGAGGAGACACGTTTCTTTATTGAGACGGTAGGAAGGCTGAGAGGGAGACAGAGGAGAGAAGGTTCTTTATTGAGACGGTAGGAAGGCTGAGAGGGAGACAGAGGAGAGAAGGTTCTTTATTGAGACGGTAGGAAGGCTGAGAGGGAGACAGAGGAGAGAAGGTTCTTTATTGAGACAGTAGGAAGGCTGAGAGGGAGACACAGGAGAGAAGGTTCTTTATTGAGACAGTAGGAAGTCTGAGAGGGAGACACAGGAGAGAAGGTTCTTTATTGAGACAGTAAGAAGGCTGAGAGGGAGACAGAGGAGAGAAGGTTCTTTATTGAGACAGTAGGAAGGCTGAGAGGGAGACAGAGGAGAGAAGGTTCTTTATTGAGACAGTAGGAAGGCTGAGAGGGAGACACAGGAGAGAAGGTTCTTTATTGAGACAGTAGGAAGTCTGAGAGGGAGACAGAGTAGAGGAGACACATGATAAAAGGTTCTTTATTGAGACAGTAGGAAGGCTGAGAGGGAGACAGAGGAGAGAAGGTTCTTTATTGAGACAGTAGGAAGGCTGAGAAAGAGACAGAGTAGAGGAGACACATGATAAAAGGTTCTTTATTGAGACAGTAGGAAGGCTGAGAAGGAGACACAGGAGAGAAGGTTCTTTATTGAGACAGTAGGAAGGCTGAGAGGGAGACAGATTAGAGGAGACACATGATAGAAGGTTCTTTATTGAGACAGTATGAAGGCTGAGAGGGAGACAGAGTAGGGGAGACACAGGAGAGAAGGTTCTTTATTGAGACAGTAGGGAGGCTGAGAGGGAGACAGAGTAGGGGAGACACAGGAGAGAAGGTTCTTTATTGAGACAGTAGGAAGGCTGAGAGGGAGACACAGGAGAGAAGGTTCTTTATTGAGACAGTAGGAAGACTGAGGGGGAGACAGATGAAAGAAGGTTCTTTATTGAGACAGTAGGAAGGCTGAGAGGGAGACACAGGAGAGAAGGTTCTTTATTGAGACAGTAGGAAGGCTGAGAGGGAGACACAGGAGAGAAGATTCTTTATTGAGACAGTAGGAAGGCTGAGAGGGAGACAGAGTAGAGGAGACACATGATAAAAGGTTCTTTATTGAGACAGTAGGAAGGCTGAGAGGGAGACAGAGGAGAGAAGGTTCTTTATTGAGACAGTAGGAAGGCTGAGAGGGAGACAGAGTAGAGGAGACACATGATAAAAGGTTCTTTATTGAGACAGTAGGAAGGCTGAGAAGGAGACACAGGAGAGAAGGTTCTTTATTGAGACAGTAGGAAGGCTGAGAGGGAGACAGAGTAGAGGAGACACATGATAGAAGGTTCTTTATTGAGACAGTAGGAAGGCTGAGAGGGAGACACAGGAGAGAAGGTTCTTTATTGAGACAGTAGGAAGACTTGAGTGGGAGACAGAGTACTGGAGACACGGGAGAGATGGTTCTATATTGAGACAATAGGAAGGCTGAGAGGGAGACAGAGTAGGAGAGACACAGAGGAGAAGGTTCTTTATTGAGACAGTAGGAAGGCTGAGAGGGATACAGAGTAGAGAAGGTTCTTTATTGAGACAGTAGGAAGGCTGAGAGGGAGACAGAGTAGAGAAGGTTCTTTATTGAGACAGTAGGAAGGCTGAGAGGGAGACAGAGTAGAGAAGGTTCTTTATTGAGACAGTAGGAAGGCTGAGAGGGAGACAGAGTAGAGAAGGTTCTTTATTGAGACAGTAGGAAGGATGAGAGGGAGACAGAGTAGGAGAGACACAGGGGAGAAGGTTCTTTATTGAGACAATAGGAAGGCTGAGAGGGAGACAGAGTAGGAGAGACACAGAGGAGAAGGTTCTTTATTGAGACAGTAGGAAGGCTGAGAGGGAGACAGAGTAGGGGAGACACAGGGGAGAATATGTCTATTCTGATTTGATCCTATAGAGGCAAAAAGATAAGAAGTAGCACCCAGCAGCTGCAGGACAGACGGACATATATGAATGAATAATAGATTGAGTCCACACACTTGTTTTTTTTTGTTTTTTTTAGGTTAAATGTGATTCCAAAGGTGGGGGGTCTTCGTAACCACTGCACCGTCTCTATCCACAGTGTGCGTGGGGGTGGGGTGGCGGTAGCTCGCGGGGTTAGGGGTGATTATAACCACAATCCCACGGGTCGTAGGACTCGTCACCGTCACTGAGAGATCCATCACGAGGCGGTGTAACCAGAGAGGGATGTCCTCCAGGCCTCCTCCTCTCTCTCTCTCCCCTGCTGTGGAGGAGGGATAATGGCCCACCGGTGCGGTGATACACAACCCTGAGGACGTATGGCTCTTCTTTTTACCTAAAACAGGGGTACAAGCTTGTACTGTACATCATGTACAAGGACAGACGTGCATTATTAACATTTTATCCAAAGGGTATTATCAACCTTACCCAAGGTTGATACCTAAAACCTAAAACGTGTCAGGCTTTAAAACTGTGGCCTAGAACTGCGCCCTGAGAGGGAGGTTTGCCCTGAGCGGGAGGGAGGTTCGAAGGGTCAAAGTGGGTATCAAACAGGAGGGAAGACTGTCAGGTTTTAAACTGTGGATGCCAAACAGAGAAGGTAAAGACGACTTTAAACTGTTTAACAGTAATCCAGAACTATTTTATTGCACCGTAAATTTTTTTTTTTATATGTATGTGCTCATTTCGTGTCTATTCTATTCTACCACTTATTTCACTATTTGACTCAGTCTATTCTATCTTACTCTTTTTTATTATTGTCTATTTTTTTTAAACTGAATCAAACCGTAAACAAGGTGGCCTGTTGGGGGACGTTAGATCCTAACCTCGTAACAATAATCGCCCCCCAAAAGTGGTTATTTTAGTTTTCGTTTTTTTGAGGACTGCATACTTTTTTTGCAAACCAAAATACTATACTTTATACTTATACAGTACAGCACATGCATGAGCCTGGTCTCTTTTGAAAGATGACATTCTGAAGTTTCTGATACAATAAAGAAATGTGAAAAACTGTGATTTTATGTCTGCGCTTTATGTGCTAATTTTCCTGTCTTTTTTCTGTTGTGAAGCACTTTGAGCTGCAGTTTCTGTATGAAAGGTGCTATACAAATAAAGTTTTTGTAAGGGCCAAAATGGATGTAAATGTGTAATGGATTTATGTGACCGTGGGGTGGCGCTTCGGTTTATATAAGCGCCAGGTACACTGGGTGAAGTTAGGAGTTTGACGCCGGTATGCTTTAGGCAACTGGCTTGTCCTTCCGCGTTGCTCTGATTGGCCACTGATCTACGCTAGTTTCGCCCCTACGCCGGTATGAACGCGCGCATGCGCATGAGCCTAGATAATAATAATAATAATGCGTGAGCCCTCGCACACACGCAGGTTTTGCCCCCACGCCGGTAGATAATAATAATAATAATAATAATAATAATACTTAGAATAATAATACTTAGACAAACGCACGCAATTGGCACAAGTGTAAATTATGCATTCGTCACTCAGTTTTAACATCGACGTACTTAGCTCAACTTGTTCGTCAGCTGGCTGTGGAGCCTATGGTCAGAATCACTCTTGTTTTTTTTTTTGTTTTTTTTTTAGGTTTAATTAATTTATCATCTCTCTATATTAACGTAACTAGCTATTCATATCAATCGAAATAACGTTCATCTCTCTATATTAACCCTTTGATCGCCGGGGTTAAATTCATAATTTACCATCCCTCGCCAGCCCTATTTAACATGGAGAAGTTCCCCTTCTTTGCAGGGCTATAACTTTTTAATTTGTATTGCTAAATTGACATTACCATGGCCCATTCAAAGTCCTATATCTATTGTTCAGGGTGTAGCAACGTTATACTTTTTCATTCACATATTCATACTAAAATACGGTCTAAAGTATAAGTATGTTTTTATCGTTTTCTGCAGCTTTCTCCAGAACGTGATTTATAGCTCCAAATGCATTATATTGATGATGAAATACAGTTTGATAGCAATCGGCGCGAGATAAAAAATCTCAACTGGACGTGGTTCTAGAAGTTACTACGTATCATCTGATGTTGACCGGATGGGCGGGGGGTCGTTTATAATTCCGTGGGCAACGTTATATCATTCATCTAGTGTGGGTGATATGATCATTGGAGCAGTTAGTATAGAAGACATTACAAAATAACGCTGAAACTCACCGTAGCTTCCTCGTGCCGTTGGGAGATGAGCGTGGAACAGAATTTTTTCTATTATGGGATATAGAAATACCCGATCCATTTCCAGGTTGTATAATAGTATATACGTCCAAATCATGTTGTTTATCGAGTTATTGGCAACGGATCGATATCCATTGTGTCGAGCTCGAGTCCCGGGACCTATAGCGAGTGATCGGACCAAATTGAAATAATAATAATAATGGATTGGATTTATATAGCGCTCTTCTCTGACTGACTGTTGCTCTGACTCAGAGCGCTTCACAGAGTCCATTATTCGTTCATACACAGTCATACCGGTGGTGGTAAGCTACAATTGCAGCCAGAGCTGCCCTGAGGCAGACTCACGGAAGCGTGGCGAATAATCAACGCCTACGGCCCCTCCGACCACCACCAACATTCATTCACATGCATACACATTCATACGAGGCAAGTAGGTTAAGTGTCTTGCCCAAGGACACAACGGCAATGGGATGGACATGGGCTTGAGCGGGATTCGAACCACCAACCCTTCGATCATTGGACGCCCCACTCAAATGAGCACCAGCGTCCACTTCCCTGTTTATGCCCTGGGCGATCTGCCGATCGGCCACCAGATGGCGCTCTTGAACCGTTAGAGAGTTGACAGGGGCTCACCAGTACATATAATGTCTCCGGGGGAGAAATATGATTTCGATCACAGATTTTTGAAATATTGATATCGGCTGAAAAGCGTCAACAGCGATTAAAGGGTTAACGTAACTAGCTATTCATATCAATTGAAATAACGTATTGTATTGTTTTCATCTCTCTATATTAACGTGATCCCATCAACACATAGGTAATATGCTCTTGCGCGTGACGCGACTTTGCGTGTGACGGGAGATGCCCAAGAAACAGCCCTTTGTCATAATCACGGCGAGAGCCTTCCTCACCCCTCCTCCTTCCACACCATCACGGCGAGAGCCTTCCTCACCCCTCGTCCTTCCACACCATCACGGCGAGAGCCTTCCTCACCCTTCATCCTTCCACACCCTTATATGGGCAGCATCCGACCCCTGCATTCCCACGCTGCCGGAGGGAGATCAATCAGCGCGGCTGTGAGGGATTCCCTCATCATCAGACCCCTACTTCAGCCCACGGATCCTGCTCTCCCTCGTCGCAGTGTTAACCTAACATAACAACCTACAGTAGGTACGACGACGCACACTAGCCTTGCTTCTCTGTCCTTGTTGCATACCCTGTCCTAATCTTGTTCTCCCTGTGCCCAGGACCACCGCTCCCGAGACAGACACCACCCACCTGGACGCTCCTGTGCTGCACGAGGAGTGCACCTGCTCGCATCTATTTGCACATTCCTGTTGTCATACCTGACTGCTTGGTGCCCACAATTAAAACCAACCTAAAACACTCCATTCTCTCTTCTCCTGTGTTCTGCTGTTGGGCTCCGCCACTGCTGCCCTGACACCCTTGTTCCCAAAGCCTCCCAAAGCGCTAGTGTGGCTCTCTAGAGTCTGCTTCGTTTTCAATACGGTCATAACTCATAAAGACATAAAGTGTTCCCGATCACCCCAGATCAGCACTTATATACACTGGGAAGTTCTTGCGAACAATCGCCTAGAATCCCTGCTGTACATGAAGGCTCACCCTAATTTATAGCACGCGTCAGATCCTGTATATCGGTACATGGTTGAATTGATTTTTATCAGTAATTAATAGAATAGAAGTACTTTATTGAGCCGGAAATTCAGCACCACAGATCGCTCACAATGAGCATTCAGTTAGTTAAAAATCTGAAATATTATTATTATTATTATTATTATTATTATTATTATTATTATTATTATTATTATTATTATACAGTAATATACAGTAATATACAGTAAAATGTTAAATGTAAATGTCCAGGAAGTTTTCCTATAGTAAAATGTAAATGTCCAGGAAGGTATACCTATAGTAAACATTTAAATGTAAATGTCCAGGAAGGTCTCAGTACTGTATATTTGTATATCTTGTATGTCATAAATGTCTGGATCTAACAGTACTGTTTATCTGTATGTCGTGTATGTCATAAATGTTACGATGAATTGAAAATGGGGGACCCTGTGTAAACAAGACACGTCTTTCTCTGGTCTGCATCCCCTTAAAAATTTTGTGTATTGAGCCGTACTGTATTGTACCCATTCTGAAATCTGTTAATAAAGTTTTCAATCAATCAGGTATACCTAGTAAAATGTAAACTGTAAATTGTCCGTGAGGCACATGCGTTCAAAGGACTTCCTGTGACGTTTACCATAGCTACGGTTTTTGTGACAGGAATACGTTACATCACTCAAACGACTACGAACAGTAAAAGGAGGGAAACGAGGGCCCAGATCTCCCCCTCCGCCGGGCCACTTCATGGCCTCCGTGCCTCGTCTTTGAGCTTTGATCCCAGGCTTGAAAGGTGTGCGTGGTGGCGGTGGTGGTGGGGGCGTAGCAGCTCGCGGCTAACGCACAGGCTTTGAAACCCAACACCGTCAGGCTACAGAAGGTGCCCCCCCCCCCCAGCCCCGGGGAGCGCTCTGTGAAAGTGATGTAATTGGGAAGAGGAGAGGTTTAGGAATCGCTGCTGCGCTGGCCAGCGGTGTGGAAAAGTGCTCAGAGAGACCCACATCAAACGCTGTGGGGGGGGGGGGGGGGGGGGGGGGGGGGGGGGGGTTAGCTTCCATAGCCCTCGGATCAGATCTGGCATTGTCTTCTTATCTGTCAGGGCCGCTGCACTTAAGTCACTGTTTGGTCGTTAGTGGGGGAAGGAGTGTGTCGGGTCATTCACAACAATACCTGATGTCACGATCTCTGCCGTCCCTGGTGCACCGACGTAGCTGAGTATGATATGATATGATATGATAAATTTATTTATATTGCGCCCCTCAACCAATAGTTAGGGTGCATCCCAGGAAAGAAAGAGAAACAAAAAAGACAGGAACAATATGAAAACAGAAGAAAAAAATACATGCAGGCCAACCAAGCAGATAGAGAACGGACAGACATAATACACCAGTCATACTACAATACAAAACTAGCTCATGGATTGTTTATGGAGAAAAGGTGGGTTTTGAGCGCATGGCCTTAAAGGTCCGTAGAGTGCTTGCAGATTTCAGGTTGAGTGGGAGCTTGTTCCAGAGGGTCGGTGCTGCGACTGCGAAAGCCCGGTTTCCCTTCGTCACCAGTCTTGTGTGGCGGATTTTTAGGGAGATTTGGGAGGGATCTGGAGCTGGTTGATTGGACCAGGAGTTCCTTTATGTAGGCTGGGGGGCGAGACCGTTTATGGCTTTGTATGTGAACATGAGGATCTTGAAATGTATTCGTTGTTTTCCCGGGAGCCAGTGTAGGGATGCAAGGACTGGGGAGGTCTTGGTGCTACTACTACAGTATCAGGACTCAACGAAAATAATTACTAAATATGGTCATCAACGAAGCTTCTTCCCCCCGACGACAACGAGACGTGACGTCACGTTAATGTAGATCATGTGACACTAACGTGACTAAATTATTTATGCATAATCGTTGACTATACATCTGAGGACACAAACATTTACTTTACAAAAAACATGACGAATTCTCTCTTAATTTATGTTGACTAAAACAAGATGAGACAAAATAATTATAACTTTTAGAATAATTCAGCATTTCCCATTTCCGTTTCCAGCTAATCGATATGGCCCCACTAAAAGCAAAGCCAAGCTCTACGCGAGGCTAAAAACCGCGCCCCAGGTGGTCTCTCTTGACTACAGCTTATACCAATAACCATGAACGGAATCTGGTACCAAAAGAACATAGCATTTAAGACGACGGAGGCTAAAGACGATGGCTACGAGAAGAGCTAATAGCCTGGAACCTCTATCCCAGACACAGACTTGCTCTCTTTCATCTGTGTACACCCACTACTATCAACATCACACATGGATACAACAAGGACAAGACCACGTTCACTTAAAAAGGTAAGGTTGGTATGAAAAGAAAAGAAACAAACGAGTACTAGCGGATTGACCCTGCTATAAGTTGTTATGAATCCCTTTAGCGCTTGAAGCGCACTAAAACATCGTAATGACTTTTTATTTTTCATATAATGTTGGGTACATGCTCAGTATAGAGTTAGAACGCTCCCAGTCTTAGGGGCTGTGATGTTTTGTTAGCACACTTTATGCACATAGAAGTGCGGTGGCAGGTTCGCTAAGCTAATGTTGTGTTAGCCGAATGCTCTGATGGAGGCCGCCATTTGAAGTTTTAAGTTTAAAGTGATTGCGGCCTAGTTGTTTACATGTGATATTTCGGCCAAGCGGTCCTTATGGACAGTGTTCCATAAAGGTTGTGTCCCCCCTTCCACAGCTGTCATGGTGCCTGCTGGGCCCTCCACAAAGAAGAAACAGAGAGGACTTTCCTCTCCTCTACGCACCCCCCCCCCAGCCCCCCGGTGAGAAGTCTTTTGTTCTGGATTGTCGCTAAGCTGTCTGTATTTCTGCGCGCCCCGCGTGTGTACATATAATATGAAACGGGGGGGGGGGGATAAAGAGCGCACTGTGCTGCTGCTCCGCGGACATCTGTCCCGCGGATATGGTGCGAATGTGTCGGCGCGATACGGACATTATTATTAAGGGAAAATTCATCTCGTATTCATCTTCAGAGGCATTCAATACGGCTTTGCACAAGAAGCACTGTAACGTCGACGCATTGGCTGGCGGCCCCCCCTGGAGATCCAGTCCAGATCGTAGATATATAGAATAATGCGGCCCCCCCCCCACAATGGGTCTCTCTGCCTGGAATCCTGGTGTTTTCATGATGTATTACTACTACAGCAAGTGTGATGGTGATGACACAAGCAGGGGCTGTGCAAGTAGGGGAACGAGTGGAACTCGCTACCCAGGGCCCCACGCTGGACGAGGGACCACAGAGGGGTCTGGATTAAACAGTTGGTTTTAAAAGTGGGGTTTTCCTTCTTGTACCTCTTGATGATGGTAAATGGCTGCATTTATATAGCGCTTTTATCCAAACGCGCTTTATAATTTGTACCTCTCACATTTGTACCCATTCACTCACACACAGCGACGGCTTGTTGTTAGGGTGATGCTTGTTGCCGTGGATACCGTCAGCAGGCTGAGATGACGTGCGGGTGGTGCAGTTGAATAAAATGTTTCTAAAATAAATACCTTTGGTAGTTGGAAGACGTCATATGACGATAACGTATATTCTATTATGTGAATATTTAGTTATTTCTTCATGATTAGTCGATTACTCACTTTCTGTTGACTGTGTAAGCTTCAGGCTTGTCGGCGCTACTTGATGACATCACAGCGTCCAGCCAGGGACGCGGGAAGGGGGGGTGCGGGGGGTGCTGCAGCACCCCCTCTCAATTATTGCAAAAAAAAAAAAAAAAAAAAATATATATATATATAATTTTTTTTTTTTTTTTTTTTTGGCAGTATTTATATATTTGTATATACTGTAACTGTATAACTGTAACACTGTATATTATAAGTTTATCCTGCTCAAAGCACGTCACCATTTTAATAGTGTGTGTATTGAGCCGTACTGTATTGTAGCCATTCTCCAATCTGTTAAATAAAGTTTTCATTAATTCATTACACTACTGTATGTACACAATCATACGTGTAAAACAGAGTAGATTTTCGAGTGATGACAGACTGTCACAGACTGATTGAATGACAGGTGAAACAACTAATTGTATTCACCTCCCGTCTCCCGCCCTTCCCACGCGCCACGAACCACTGAGCTACTGTGATACAGTGCTTGCGCAGTCAGTCGATTTGAGCTAGTAGTCAGACTTTGCTAGCACAGAATGTCTCACTCGCAGAAAAGAAAAATATCAGATTTATTTTCGAAACGTCCCGCCGGTCCCAGTGACAGTCCCACTAAATCTGATAAACGTCAGAGAGAGACAGAGACGACAGGTTCAGCCGCAGCATCAGGTATTGAAGAGTTAACTGAGTCTGTTCCCCTATACCCCCCCTCGGGCGCCAGGGGCTTCCACTGAGGGGTGATGCAAATAGGGATGGGGTGTTATGGCAGCTCATGATGGAAAGAGTGCGCACCGAGTCTGATCCCGAGTTGAAGAATTGGCTCCAAAAGAGAGACAACTGGATGTCCAACAACATCCAAAACGAAATCTTACAGCTGCTTGCCCATGATATTCAGCGACAAATTAGAGGCAAAGCATCCAAAAGCCCAATCTTTGGCTTGAGCGCTGACGGAACCACTGATGTCACTCACTGGAAAAGAACAATTCTCGTGTAATATACAGTTAGCCGATGACAACTTGGAAGCTCAGAACTTCTTTTGGGGTTTTTACAATGCCCGGCCCAGACACAACAGCCGAGACGCTGTTTTTGTGTATAAAATACTTTTACGCCTCGACCTGCCCATGGAGAGGCTGATAGGATACTGTTTTGACGGGGCCAGCAACATGTCTGGGGGGTACAGGCTAGACCAGGGGTTCCCAAATTTTTCAGGCCGCGACCCAAAAGAAAACGGTGTCAGAGAGCCGCGACCCCCACTATTATAGGAGGTAAAAAAGATTTATTTTAAATGGAAATGTATGGTTGAAACATGCAAACGTTCAAACGCACACACACTAATAAGCATTGGAGGCTTTTAACCAGGGCCGGACTGGGGAAATCATTCAGGCCAGGAAATATAGCCCCAGTCAGGCCACTTTTTAAGCAGGGGGTCCCCCACCAGGATTTTTTTGTTACAAAGACTTAATTTCCTGCATTCTGGTGCAGGCATTTTTTTTATTTGTACCCTTTAAATGCCAGTGTTTGTGATGGCATCACAACTTATTGTTAAAAAACAGGCTAGCATATGTATGATTAGCAACAACACAGATTTTTATGGATTTTCAGTTTTTTGTAATTGATAAATACAATATTTTATTCAACTTCAGCCCTGATCATAACACCACATATTCATTTTATAATTCTAACCCTTTAAATGCCAGTGTGTGTGATGGCATATATTTGCAATATATCAAATGCAAAGTAAATTTTTCTGGGGGGGATTATTACAGGCTAGCATGTGTCAATGATTAGCAGTTTTTCGTAAGGATCCCACCTCCACCAATCACATGCGGCTCCCTTTGTGTGTGTGTGAGAGCAAGAGAGAGAGAGAGAGAGATAGTTCTCCAACTTGTGTGAGTTGCAGTGATCTCCTGGTTGTTCCCCACCTAGGTTATCTAACTATTGCGCTGGTGCAAATAGAAACACTGGCCTGGCCTGCTTCTAAGTTCAGTGGCCTGACCAAAAAAAAAAAAAAAAAAAAATTTTTTTTTTTTTTTTATCTGGTGACCCCCCAGCACCCCCTGCCGTTTTATAGTTCCCGCGTGCCTGCGTCCAGCCGTAAGCTGCAGGCTCGTCGCTACTTGATGACATCACGGCATCCAGCCGTAGGCCTGCCGAATGAGTCAGGCCACTGAATAAACCGTAACAAAGCAGCCTAATGTTCAGAGTGAAAACAGGAAGCGCGCAGAGGGAATGAAAGGCAGCGCAACGCAGACAGTGCCCCCAGTGGCCCGGTGCTTCTAACCAGTGTCTCATAGCAATATGTCTCATATAATATAGCAATATTATACGTTACAATTTTGGAATGTTCTTTTCTGAAGTTTAAAAGAGCACTGAAATCTCATTTCCTAGCTCACCAATACTTTCCATATGGGCTCCCTTTACAAACTGTGGTCTGATGGCTTGTTGTATTTTGTTCATTTCTTCCTGTCATTATTTGCAGTTTCTTTACTTTTATTTTCACTAAACATGAAGCCGTATGGCATAAGTGGCTACTTCAGTGTCTATCTGTAGACCTGCTTGTATGTATTATGAGGGGGGGATTTTTTTTATTTTATATTGAAGTAATCTTAGTATAATTTAGCTTCTTGGTGAATGCCACCCATACAAGCCCCTAGAGGGTTTTTAGGCAAGTCTCCTTCACACCTCTTTGTGGATTATATTGTATTATATATGTAATTGTTTTTATCTGTGTAAATAAACAAAACAAACAATAAATATAGGCAATAAAACATTTGAATCTGAATATATACTGTGAGTAATAAAGTAAACGGTATACACAAGGTGCGCTAGCTGGCATGATAAACATCATACGTTGTAGTCCGTGCAGGTTTCGGTGGTTGAGAGTCAGACACACTTACTGCAGTGATCCGACATTCCTAACAGTTCTCGATTTCTGCAGCTGTTAGTTCTCCAGCTGCTGGCAGCAGTCCATGCCCACTTTGTGTAGCTCGATGGCCACTGGCATGAAGGAATGGCTGAGGCGGGTAGTGGTGTGTCAGGGGGGAGGGGGGGTATGAGTCTTGGCTAGCTCTTCATAGAGGGGGTGGGAGCCGTCTAAGTGAGCCATCATATCATCATCATATATAAATGTAAGATATTATTATTATTATTATTATTATTATTATACTGTAGGCGGACCCAAATGTAGCCAAAACGATCATTCGATAATGTAGATTTAAATAGGAATATCGGATCTATTGGTTAAGTTTTCTACAATGAGCAAGTCGGCACCTTGCATGGTCGCCTCCGCTGTCGGTGTGTGAATGTGTGAGTGAATGGGTAAAATCAGCCTGATCTCAAACCTACCGAAGTCAGCCCATGTCACCCCACTTCTTAGGGACCTACACTGGCTCCCGATTGCGAAGGGAACGGCTCCCGCCTACCTCCGGTCAATGGTCTCTAACTACACACCCTCAAGACCCCTACGCTCTGCATTGTTACGATCGGGGGTGACGATGAAGGTGAGGAGAACACAGTTGCAGACAAGGATGAGAGAATCGAGACAGAGACGAAGGGTGATACTTGATACTTACTTTTTTTTTATCTACTTTTTCTCCCATTTTCTATTTTTCTCCCATCCCGATTTCGTATTGTCCAATTCTCCCCTCCCCTGTCTCGAACGCTCTTAGGCCATGCCTCCCACAGGTCGGCTGCATCACGTGTCCCCTCCGGTACATGAGGAGGCAGCTGTCGCATCTTTCCACCTGAACAGCTCAATCTCTCAGCGGCGAGGGTCTGCGTGGGAGGGACACGGCGCCCTCGTCGCTTCCTGATTCTACTGCGCAGGCGCACCAACCGACCTGTAGGAGTCGCTGTCCACAATGTCCGATCCCCACCCGCCAGCTTCCCACCCCCTAATACTACCAATTGTATTAGTATGAACGACCAGAAGGGTGATACGTGATGAATGGATCTTTACTGAGTAATCAAAACACAAAACAAACGAAAGGCACTGGTACTAACAAAACAACGAGTGAAAACAAGAAAACGACAGGGGTAGACAGGCATGAACTCACTTGACAACAACAGGGAACACGGGCACGACACAGGGACAACGCGGAGACAATGACGCCACAATAACTCAACCAACCAAAAAGCAATAAATACAGAAACTAATTAACAATCACAACAGCTGGGGAGAGACAGGCACTTAGAACAAAACAATAATCAAAACAACAGGAGGAGGAACTAGGCAATACAAAACACAGGAGAAGAATACCAAACACAAAGAACAACCTAAACAGATAACACTTGTAATAAATAACCTAATTGTAACAACAGTATATTTCTAATGCAATCAGAGAGCATCTTCACTGACTGCATTAACTGCAGGTGAGCACCAGATGTCGCCATGACACCACCATCAATCCCCTGTGTGGGACAGTAACTCCTGTTGTCTCTACTGTCACTGTGGTGTTGCCGCTCCCAGCCTTGTGCAGGTCTGGGAGTGTAACATGCATCTTCCGGCCTCCTCAGACCCACTCCTATCTGAGCTCCGGGAGGGTCATCAAAGAGAAGCCGCCTATTCTCAGTCCTTGCCCCACAATGGTGGAACGAACTGCCCACCACAGTTAGGACAGCCGAAACCTGTCCAATCTTTTGCGGTCGAGTAAAGACACACTTCTTCAACCAATATCTGAAATGAATAAAATATATATATTAAAAAAAAAAAACTAACCTTACTGTCATGCACTTGTCCTAATATACTAACCTACACTCTAGCACTCAACACTTTGATGAACATTGTTACTCAGCTGATTTGAGTTGTGCCCTTCCTGATGAACTCGTCGTACATGAACTTGTAGATCGGATGAAAAGCGTTCAGCTAAATGACAAAATGTAAATGTAATCGTAAAGCGCTTTGGATAAAAAGCTGCTATATAAACGCGGTCCGTCAGTGTGTGAATGTGTGAGTGAATGGGTAAAATCAGCCTGATCTCAAACCTACCGAAGTCAGCCCATGTCACCCCACTTCTTAGGGACCTGCACTGGCTCCCCATTGCCGCACTATATCCGCTTCAAGGCCCTCGACCTGGCATTCCGTGCGGCAAAGGGAACCGCTCCCGCCTACCTCCGGTCAATGGTCTCTAACTACACACCCTCAAGACCACTACGCTCTGCATCTTCCGGCCGCCTCAGACCCACTCCTATCTGAGCTCCGGGAGGGTCATCAAAAAGAAGCCGCCTATTCTCAGTCCTTGCCCCACAATGGTGAAACGAACTGCCCACCACAGTTAGGACAGCCGAATCCAATCTTTCGCCGTTGACTAAAGACAAGCACTTCTTCAATCAATATCTGAAATGAAAAAAAATATATAAAAAAATTAAATAACACTAACTAACCGGCCATGCACTAATATACTAACCTACACTGTAGCACTCAACACTTCGATGAACATTGTTACTCAGCTGATTTGAGCTGTGCCCTTCCTGATGAACTCGTCGTACGTGAACTTGTAGATCGCTTTGGATGAAAAGCGTTCAGCTAAATGACAAAACGTAAAAATGTAATCGTAAAGCGCTTTGGATAAAAGCTTGCTAAAATCCAATCGCCGTACAAATACAGAACAAAAAGACGGCGGCCTGTGAAACCTCCCATATGTCCCGACGACGCCCTAAGCTGCATGTAAACTCACAGTGACCCCTTCCTCAGTGGCTACAGCCTATAGAGTGTGGACGACGAATTACTGATGCAAACGCTTGTAAGCCACTTATTGCTAAGGTCAAGGTCATGGGCTGCCTTTTGTCCCACTGCTCCTCCGCTCAGCAGTCTGGTCCGCTGCCCATATTGTCTTCTGTAGAGTTGAGGGAAATGCGGTCTTTCTGGTCGAGTCAGGCTGAATAATGCTGCGCGGTCATCATCTCCTCTGGTGCCTGAGGGACCGCCTGGTGCTCACAGCACAACCTGCGTCTCTGTCGGCTCATCAATCATCAGTCAGTCTAGACGAGCAGGGCTTCTCAAACTCTTTCATACCGCGACCCCATTTTATTTAGGATCTTTTTTTTGGCGACCCCACACTTCACGTTAATTTCATCGTGGAATTAAGGAATATCAAAATAAAAGCACACGTTGTTGAACTTGATCATGCATATTTATTCGAACATTTTATTACAGCACTACTATGTTATCAATATACATTTATAAAACGAGGCATATTTAGCCAGAATATGTTGCCGGAACATAAAAAAATATATATAATAATAAATTATTTTAAATATTTGTTTTTACTTGCTACTTGTCACACACACATCTCTCCCCCCCCCCCCCCCACACACACACACACTCACACATATCCCCCCCCCCCCCCCCCCCACACACAAACATCTCTCTCGCTCACACACACACACTCACACACACCTCCCTCTCTCCCACACACACTCACACACATATCTCTCTCTCTCCCACACACACACACACACACACACACACACACACACACACACACACACACACACACACACACACACACACACATACACACACACACACACACTCACACATATCTCTCTCTCCCACACACAGACCCACACACCTCTCTCTCTCCCACACTCACACACACCTCTCTCTCTCTCCCACACACACACTCACACACACCTCTCTCTCCCACACACACACACACACACACACACCTCTCTCTCTCCCACACACACACACACACACCTCTCTCTCCCACACACACACACACACATATCTCTCCCCCCCCCCCCCACACACACACACCTCTCTCTCTCCCACACACACACACACACATCTCTCTCTCTCCCCCCCCCACACACACACACCTCTCTCTCTCCCACACACACACACACACACATCTCTCTCTCTCCCACACACACTCACACACACCTCTCTCTCTCCCACACACACACTCACACACCTCTCTCTCTCCCACACACACACACACATCTCTCTCTCTCCCACACACACTCACACACACCTCTCTCTCTCCCACACACACACACACACACACACACACACACTCACACACACATCTCTCTCTCCCACACACACACACACATCTCTCTCTCCCACACACACACACACATCTCTCTCTCCCACACACACTCACACACACATCTCTCTCTCCCACACACACACACACATCTCTCTCTCCCACACACACACACACACATCTCTCTCTCCCACACACACACACACATCTCTCTCTCCCACACACACACACACATCTCTCTCTCCCACACACACTCACACACACATCTCTCTCTCCCACACACACACACACATCTCTCTCTCCCACACACACACACACACACACACATCTCTCTCTCCCCACACACACACACACATCTCTCTCTCCCACACACACACTCACACACACATCTCTCTCTCCCACACACACTCACACACACATCTCTCTCTCACACACACTCACACACACCTCTCTCTCTCCCACACACACACTCACACACACCTCTCTCTCTCCCACACACACACTCACACACACCTCTCTCTCTCCCACACACACACACACATCTCTCTCTCCCACACACACACTCACACACACCTCTCTCTCTCCCACACACACTCACACACCTCTCTCTCTCCCACACACACTCACACACACACACACACACACACACACACACACACACTCACACACACCTCTCTCTCTCCCACACACACTCACACACCTCTCTCTCTCCCACACACACACACACACACACACACACACACACACTCACACACCTCTCTCTCTCCCACACACACTCACACACCTCTCTCTCTCCCACACACACACACACACACACACACACACACTCACACACCTCTCTCTCTCCCACACACACTCACACACACACACACACACACACACACACACACACACTCACACACACCTCTCTCTCTCCCACACACACTCACACACCTCTCTCTCTCCCACACACACACACACACACACACACACACACACTCACACACATCTCTCTCTCCCACACACACTCACACACACCTCTCTCTCTCCACCCCCCCCCCCCCCCCCACACACACACACACACACACACACAGTGAGACTGGCACGCGGCCCTCCGACCGTTACATAATCCATCTGTTGCCGTGCTGCAGGGGGTCGAGTGTCACCTCCAAACCAGGAGCGGTCCAGACAGCAGTGCCCTTGGCAGAGTCCTGTTGGACCCACCGTGCTGCAACATTTAGTATGTGTTAAAAAACAAAGATGGACAAATACATATGGCTAAAAAGAAGAGCTAAAATAGACATAAAAGTGGTCTCCCTCTCAGTCCCTCCTCTCCATCTGTCCTCTCAGTCTGTCTCTCAGTTTGTCTGTCTCTCAGTCTGTCTCTCAGTCTGTCTGTCTCTCAGTCTGTCTCTCAGTCTGTCTGTCCTCTCAGTCTGTCTCTCAGTCTCTCCTCTCAGTCTGTCTCTCAGTCTCTCCTCTCAGTCTCTCCTCTCAGTCTGTCTGTCCTCTCAGTCTGTCTCTCAGTCTGTCTCTCAGTCTGTCTGTCCTCTCAGTCTGTCTCTCAGTCTCTCCTCTCAGTCTGTCTCTCAGTCTGTTTGTCCTCTCAGTCTGTCTCTCAGTCTCTCCTCTCAGTCTCTCCTCTCAGTCTGTCTCTCAGTCTGTCTGTCCTCTCAGTCTGTCTCTCAGTCTCTCCTCTCAGTCTCTCCTCTCAGTCTCTCCTCTCAGTCTGTCTCTCAGTCTCTCCTCTCAGTCTCTCCTCTCAGTCTGTCTCTCAGTCTCTCCTCTCAGTCTCTCCTCTCAGTCTGTCTCTCAGTCTGTCTCTCAGTCTGTCTCTCAGTCTGTCTCTCAGTCTGTCTCTCAGTCTCTCCTCTCAGTCTCTCCTCTCAGTCTGTCTCTCAGTCTGTCTCTCAGTCTCTCCTCTCAGTCTCTCCTCTCAGTCTGTCTCTCAGTCTCTCCTCTCAGTCTCTCCTCTCAGTCTGTCTCTCAGTCTGTCTCTCAGTCTGTCTCTCAGTCTGTCTCTCAGTCTGTCTCTCAGTCTCTCCTCTCAGTCTCTCCTCTCAGTCTGTCTCTCAGTCTCTCCTCTCAGTCTCTCCTCTCAGTCTGTCTCTCAGTCTCTCCTCTCAGTCTCTCCTCTCAGTCTCTCCTCTCAGTCTCTCCTCTCAGTCTGTCTCTCAGTCTGTCTCTCAGTCTGTCTCTCAGTCTGTCTCTCAGTCTGTCCCCTCAGTCCGTCCTCTCAATCCCTTTTTTTTCTTTTTTTTGTATCCTCTCTTTCTCTGATTTTTCTCTGTTTTCTCCGCGTCCCAATTTAGTCGTTGTGCCAATTCCCCCCCTCCCCTACTTGGTTGTTGTGCGCATGTTCTCCTACTAGTCGGTACAAGGGAACCCTGAAGTCCACCACATGCTTCCTCCGACACGCGCGGCGACAGCCAGTGACTCTTTTTTCACCTGGCAGCGAGGACTCTCATTGGTGAAGTGTAACGCGTGGGAGGTCACGCTGCCTTCCTCAAGTCCTGCCTCCACTGAGCAGGCGCCCAGACCGCGTCTATGCCTTCTACAACGCTGTTCGGTTTCCGGGTTCCTCTGATTGGCCACTAAGCCCACGTGACCCTACGCTAGCACGCCCCCCTTATCGTCTCCAGTTATCGCGTACGCCCGCACATGCGCATGAGCCGCGACAAGCGCCTTCAATGACAGAGCTCTCATATTTGCGAATGCATAAACTATATCTTAAATTATGGCTATGTGTCTAATATGGCCGTCGCTTATCAATGACTTGTTTTGTTTACATCAGGGTGAACGCTGTTGCATTCGCAAATATGAGAGCTCTGTCAATTGATAAGCGATGGCCATATTAGACACATAGCCATAATTTAAGATATAGTTTATGCATTCGCAAATATGAGAGCTCTGTCATTGAAGTGGGTGGTGGCAGCGTAACAGCGTTCACCCTGATGTAAAGTAGCGATTTTTTATTGGTTTGTCATGACAAACCAATTACATAATCCAACATATGTGTAAAGAAACAACATATTCCAGTTAACGGTATATTTTTTTAATGATTCATTACGGTATAAATTAGGTTAACTGGAGCTGCGTATTGCTGGCTCCCCCATCAACTTTCCCTCACACGTACTGTAATCATAGAAATATATCAGCATTGGCTTTTCGCAGTGGCCTATTCAACGTCTATTAGTGGCTGATGATCCAGAGGCGCGTGGTCTGGACAGATGCTGGCCCAGCAGCCCGTCTCACCCCCCCCCCCCCCCCCCTCCTGCAGTCTGCATGACACATCAGCCCGTCTCACCCCCCCCCCCCCCCCCCCCCCCCCATGCAGTCTGCATGACACAGCACACGGACGAGCCGCATTGGAAACGAGCGAGAGAGAGAGAGAGAGAGAGAGAGTCTTTTCACTTTGAAGTGACCTTAAGGCGCTTTGGCTTCAAGACAAATACAATCGCAGGGATTTTTTCTTTTTTAAAGGCGCCGCAATCCAAAAACGTATTTATTGTAATGCATAATATAACCGATGGGGCATACAGACCCTCATCTGCACCTTGATTACACTGCCTACCGGCTCATATGCGTATACTCAGAGTTAATTATTATTGTTATATTGTTTACACTGCCTATTTTAACTTTTCTACTGTACTATAATTTTATTATCTGTATCATGTCTTCTACTATCACCATGTACCTGTACCTCCCCTCCCCCTCCCCCCATGCTGCTATGATGCCCGAATTTCCCCAAGGGGATCAATAAAGGAATATCTTATCTTATCTTAAAAGGTAGCCCCACTAAAATAAATCAAAGTAGAAGATTGGAGGCTCGTGATATGACATTGGGGGCCGACAGTACGGCTTGGGAGGTAGAGCAGTCGTCTGGTAATCCGGAGGTTCCCGGTTCAATTCCCGCTCCTCCCGGGCAGCGTGTCGAAGAGTCCCTGAGCAAGACACTTGACTTAACCCCTAACTGCTCCCGATGAGCAGGTTGGCTCCTTGCATGGTCGCCTCCACTGTCGTCGGTGTGTGAACGTGTGAGTGAGTGGGTAAAATGTGAGGAACAAATTGTAAAGCACTTTGGATAAAAGCGCTATATAAATGCACCATTTACCATTAATTTACTAGTTGATATGAGGACAAGGGTTCTCAAAGTATGTTGACGCTCTAAAGGGTTTGTTTACATTTCTTGTGTCTGTAAACAGAGTAAAATAGGCCTAGATATTCAGTGATGCTAAAGGAAAGTGCCAACATTACGAGAAATTATAGTGTACGGTCTTCTCCAGAGACAAGAAGATAGATACCAATTTCCTCTCTGTGTGTTCAGTAGAAAGCTATCCGGTTCCAAGCTAGTCTAGCTTAGCACAAATGAACGGAAGCGGATACGCATCAGCTAGCATAACTTAGCACAAATGAACGGAAGCGGATACGCATCAGCTAGCCTAGCTTAGCACAAATGAACAGAAGCGGATACGCATCAGCTAGCCTAGCTTAGCACAAATGAACGGAAGCGGATACGCATCAGCCAGCCTAGCTTAGCACAAATGAACAGAAGCGGATACGCATCAGCTAGCCTAGCTTAGCACAAATGAACAGAAGCGGATACGCATCAGCTAGCCTAGCTTAGCACAAATGAACAGAAGCGGATACGCATCAGCTAGCCTAGCTTAGCACAAATGAACAGAAGCGGATACGCATCAGCTAGCCTAGCTTAGCACAAATGAACAGAAGCGGATACGCATCAGCTAGCCTAGCTTAGCACAAATGAACGGATGCGGATACGCATCAGCTAGCCTAGCTTAGCACAAATGAACGGAAGCGGATAAGCATCAGCTAGCCTAGCTTAGCACAAATGAACGGAAGCGGATACGCATCAGCTAGCCTAGCTTAGCACAAATTAACAGAAGCAGATAGGCTACGTATCAGCTAGGTGTTTTTGGCCCCCTCCCAGAGCTAGCCGATCCATATATCCACTTCCCTTCAGCTACCGGGTGTGGTCCCCTCTCTGGACTCCATCTACACCTCACGCACAGTCACCCGCTCTGGTAAAATAGTCAGCGATCCCTCTCACCCAGCACGCCACTTATTCCAGCACATGCCCTCAGGTCGCTACAGGTCCATTCTAACCAGAGACACACACTTCACAAACAGTTTTTTCCCCACAGCAGTCCGAAAACTGAACACCCTGGCCCGCCCCCCTTTGCACAGACGGGCAAGCATCTGTCACTGACTGACACTGTTACCGTGACTGTCCTGTATGTATCTATGTATATATGTATTTATTGTGGGGATTGGGAGGTGGGAGGGGGGCGTTTTGATGTTTGATGTCTGATGTTTCATGTTGATGTAACCAGTGCCTAACAATCTGTACCGCAAACAATTACCACCAACCATCGTTGTGTGGCATTAAAGTATCTTGTATCTTGTT
The DNA here is from genome assembly GCF_963971535.1 of Notolepis coatsorum. Classification (NCBI taxonomy): domain Eukaryota; kingdom Metazoa; phylum Chordata; class Actinopteri; order Aulopiformes; family Paralepididae; genus Notolepis; species Notolepis coatsorum. The sequence continues at coordinate 147,360,811 of NC_140173.1, read as the reverse complement.
GTATCTTGCTTTATGGGGATACATATCAGCTAGCCTAGCTTAGCACAAATGAACAGAAGCGGATACATATCAGCTAGGTGTTTTTGGCCCCCTCCCAGAGCTAGCCGATCCATATCCACTTCCCCTTCAGCTACCGGGTGTGGAATGATCCGTCAGGCATTATGGGATGGGGTGAACCGGGAGCCTCAGCCTGCTGCAGCCATCTGTTGACAGTCGTGGAGAGTTTCCACATCTGTTTGAAGTTAGACAACACGTCCAGCTCTGCTGCAGCGGTAATATACCATATGATATGATCACAATACAATATTATCACGATACCAGGGATAAATGATACCATAGATATGGTTTCCTTTTTGTAAATATCGGAGTATCTTTTGTTGGTGTTTTGCTATTCTCGTTTAAAAATGTGTAGAGTTATTGAAGAGTTATGTAACTATGGGTTACTGTACAAGTCTTAGACTCTAGATGTTAGAGGACCTCTGGAGTCTAGTGGCATACGCAATTATGACAGCTAGACCTCAGGCTGACTAAGTGCTCACACCTGAGCTTGATAGAGCAATTAGCACAGCCTCCATTTTAGAATATAGCTCAGTACACCTTGTTTGTATGCCCTGAAGAAGGCTGATAGAGAGGCCAAAACATGTTGGTTTTTTAATTGTTCTATTATGAACTAAGCAACGAAATAAAGCTTTTTTATATACTTGAAGAGTGCCTGGAACTTCTTTGTTTTTTCAACTGGCTCCCCTTTATCCAAAGAGCACCTTCTAAACACCGGATTCACACCACAAAGACACTGCAGCCCTCCTTCCTGTTCAAGTCATACCACCATATTGTCACAATACAATATTATCATGATACTAGAGTCACAAAACAATATTATCACGATACTAGAGTCACAAAACGACATTATCACGATACTAGTCATGATACAATATTATCACAATACTAAGAGTTGTGATACAATATTATCACAATACGAGTCACGATCCAATATTATCACAATACTAGAGTCACGATACAATATTATCACGATACTAGTCACGATACGATATTATTACGATATTAGATTCGCGATACAATATTATCACAATACTAAGAGTCACGATACAATATTATCACAATACTAGAGTCACAAATCGATACAATATTATCACGATACTAGTCACGATACGATATTATCACGATATTAGATTCACGATACAATATCATCACAATACTAGAGTCACACTATTGTAATATTACAGCATTGCAAAAACTCTGGTAGAGGTATTTTTTGGCCCACACTCCCAGAGCTAGCTGATCCATATCCACTTCCATTCAGCTACCGGGTGTGTAGAATGATCCATCAGGCAGATGGGGGGGGGGGGGGGGGGGGACCGTCTGACACTCATGGAGAGTTTCCACACCCGTTTGGCGTCAGACAGCTCTGCTGCGGCGGTAATACCCCGCGCACGCATGGGCCGGTCCTGACCTGCATTAGCAGGCTAAGTCCCCAAATGTGAATGCATTTGGATGTCTGTACACCCCGGGCTTAGTGGTTTAATACCATTAGCGTTTGACTTGAACCTGAATATATAGAGTCTAGTCTGTACAGTGGTGGGTGCTGTGTGTAGTATAGAAAGACCATAGTCCCATGGGATATATTTGTTTTGTGTTTGTTTATTATGATGACGACACTGAAGCTTATGATTCAGGTTTTATTTTCTTATGTTTAGTGCATAAATACTTCATAAGGCGATGGGAATTAAGAGAGAAGGGGAATGTTACAGGCATAAACAAAGATAAACATACTTTAGCATCTGTAGATACTATATCTATATCTGTATGATCCCTTACCTACTCTTACTAGTTACGCTGCTGGCCAGTATGACTTACTACCATAGTGTCTTTATACCTGTACATAATAATACCAAAACTCTGTACATACATCTCATAAGCACTACACTCAGTAGTACTGTAAATGTAGTACTAATTTATATATTTTATGCCCAGTTTAATCACCTGTACATTGTACATTACTATTGCACTTTACTGTTACATTTACACTCTGGTTGGATGCCAAACTTCTTTTCGTACTGTACCTGTGCTGTATGATGACAATGCATTTGAATCTAATCTAATAAGTATTGAGCTAGTTAACCATCTTTCTTGATACCCAAGTGTTATTCCTCAGTGGACTTGCATAGTCTTTTACTATCATGCACTTCGCTACTAAATAATCGTCCTTGCCTATATTACTACCTACTATGCTAATATGTCTTTACTACTATGCACTCAAGACTGTAGCACCCAAGTTCAACACTGTTTGACGAACATTGTTACTCAGCTCAAAGAGTTGTACCCTTCCTGCTGAACTCGTAAGTCGCTTTGGATATTCTGGAATTTCCCCGTGAGGGATCAATAAAAGATATCCGTATCCTTATAAAAGTGTCAGCTAAATGACTAAATGTATATTACTATTGTACTTTACTGCTACATTTGCACTCTGGTTGGATGCCAAACCACTTTTCGTTGTACTGTACTTGTGCTGCATGATAATACAATCGGATCTAATAAAAATGTCTGTAGACTTTAATCAAAGTGCACACAAGCATATCTGTCTGTCACCTCAAAAGAATGAAAATATCTCATTAATTCATGATTGGAGTTGGAGGCATAAAACTGTCTGGATCAACACTTTTTTCAACAATGGTGGCATTATTAATGTATACAGTACACTTCTCAAGCTAGGCTAACATAACAAAAAGACAATGACGTGTCTAACATGACAGCAGAAGACACTTCCATCCATGAAAAAAGGTTAAATCAAAGGTTACTGCATTAGTTATTCTCAGAGATTGTTATACGAAATGTAATCCTAGTCTGGAAAATGATATTGCATACTATTTAGTATTTCTTACATTGTACTAGCTTAAATTATTTTGAAGTTTTAATGCTACTACAATGACCAAATATGAACCAATTTGCTAATAAATGTTCTTTCAGGGCTAGGGGTCCAAAAGCTGGTCAACCAGCTAGTGTTGGTAGCTGGTCTAAGCCGGTTAAACTGGTAAAGCTGCCTCTCCTATAGCAGCAGCGATCTGGCTCTGCGCTTTTAGACGCACACCGAATCTCTCCGACGCTGAAATAACACAGAGGGCAACGTGGAACTGTTTACAAAGGATGTTTCTTTATTCATGCGGGGAGCGATGAATAAAACAGGTGGAGATCGTCGCCTCATTGTCGTCCTCTTAATTATTGATTTCTTCTTCTTATTGCACGAGTACATCCTCGGGTCGACGGGGCCGGGGGACAAGGGGAACGCTCGCTTCTGGAGAGGACAGGAGAGGGACAGGGGACAAGAGACTTCTGGAGAGGACAAGAGAGGGACAAGAGACTTCTGGAGAGGACAGGAACAAGAGACTTCTAGAGAGGACAGGAGAGGGACAAGAGACTTCTAGAGAGGACAAGAGAGGGACAGGGGACAAGAGACTTCTAGAGAGGACAAGAGAGAGGGACAGGGGACAAGAGACTTCTAGAGAGGACAAGAGAGAGGGACAGGGGACAAGAGACTTCTAGAGAGGACAAGAGAGGGACAGGGGACAAGAGACTTCTAGAGAGAGGACAAGAGAGAGGGACAGGGGACAAGAGACTTCTAGAGGACAAGAGAGAGGGACAGGGGACAAGAGACTTCTAGAGAGGACAAGAGAGGGACAGGGGACAAGAGACTTCTAGAGAGGACAAGAGAGAGGGACAGGGGACAAGAGACTTCTAGAGAGGACAAGAGAGAGGGACAGGGGACAAGAGACTTCTAGAGGACAAGAGAGAGGGACAGGGGACAAGAGACTTCTAGAGAGGACAAGAGAGGGACAGGGGACAAGAGACTTCTAGAGAGGACAAGAGAGAGGGACAGGGGACAAGAGACTTCTAGAGAGGACAAGAGAGAGGGACAGGGGACAAGAGACTTCTAGAGAGGACAAGAGAGAGGGACAGGGGACAAGAGACTTCTAGAGAGGACAAGAGAGAGGGACAGGGGACAAGAGACTTCTAGAGGACAAGAGAGGGACAGGGGACAAGAGACTTCTAGAGAGGACAAGAGAGGGACAGGGGACAAGAGACTTCTAGAGAGGACAAGAGAGGGACAGGGGACAAGAGACTTCTAGAGAGGACAAGAGAGAGGGACAGGGGACAAGAGACTTCTAGAGAGGACAAGAGAGAGGGACAGGAGACAAGAGACTTCTAGAGAGGACAAGAGAGAGGGACAGGGGACAAGAGACTTCTAGAGAGGACAAGAGAGAGGGACAGGGGACAAGAGACTTCTAGAGGACAAGAGAGGGACAGGGGACAAGAGACTTCTAGAGAGGACAGGAGAGGGACAGGGGACAAGAGACTTCTAGAGAGGACAAGAGAGGGACAGGGGACAAGAGACTTCTAGAGAGGACAAGAGAGAGGGACAGGGGACAAGAGACTTCTAGAGGACAAGAGAGAGGGACAGGGGACAAGAGACTTCTAGAGAGGACAAGAGAGAGGGACAGGGGACAAGAGACTTCTAGAGGACAAGAGAGGGACAGGGGACAAGAGACTTCTAGAGAGGACAAGAGAGGGACAGGGGACAAGAGACTTCTAGAGGACAAGAGAGAGACAGGGGACAAGAGACTTCTAGAGGACAAGAGAGGGGGACAGGGGACAAGAGACTTCTAGAGAGGACAAGAGAGGGACAGGGGACAAGAGACTTCTAGAGAGGACAAGAGAGGGACAGGGGACAAGAGACTTCTAGAGGACAAGAGAGAGGGACAGGGGACAAGAGACTTCTAGAGAGGACAAGAGAGAGGGACAGGGGACAAGAGACTTCTAGAGGACAAGAGAGAGGGACAGGGGACAAGAGACTTCTAGAGAGGACAAGAGAGGGACAGGGGACAAGAGACTTCTAGAGAGGACAAGAGAGGGACAGGGGACAAGAGACTTCTAGAGAGGACAAGAGAGGGACAGGGGACAAGAGACTTCTAGGGGACAAGAGAGGGACAGGGGACAAGAGACTTCTAGAGGACAAGAGAGGGGAGCAGGGCATCTATCTATCCATCTATAGATACCAACTGTATCCTTATATAGTACCAATAGACTCCTCTCCTGTATCCATCAATTATTCTGCATGCAATCCATGTTGGAAGCCATTATGAAAAATAAATACATGAAAAGAAAAAGGTAATCGGCAACATAAATGTATGCATGTGACACGCGGCACTAAATCCTCAGGTTGATGTGAATGAATGAACGCCCTGTGGGTTCCGTCAGTGACAGCCATGTCGAGAAGAGCATGTTGTGAGCGGCTGCTCTATACCGGCGATACTCTCTACCTAATTTGAGAAACATATTGTATGTCGGGGGTCAGAGCCTAGAGACACTGGGTTATGTATGTACAGTATGTCAGGGGTCAAAGGTCATATATGTTACGATGAATTGAACATGGGGGACCCTGATGTAAACAAGACGAAAGTCTTTCTCTGGTCTGCATCCCCTTAACAATTGTGTGTATTGAGCCGTACTGTATTGTACCCATTCTGCAATCTGTTAATAAAGTCAATCAATCAATCAATCAATCAGAGCCTAGAGACACAAGGTTCTGTACGCCTGCTTGTTTCTGTGCCGTTTATTTTTAGACCCAAATTGTGACTATGGTGATACCGTGGTTCAGTATATAAACCACGGGTTTGTTTAAATTGCTGTCTCAGTTTTACAAGTAAATAAAAGCATACATTGGATATGGTTGTTAGGGACGGGCCTTCGATAGTCACTGGGAACCACTCGATTACTAATCGAAAATCCCCAGCATGCCATTCAGCGGTGTAGCGGTTAATAGGGTCCCCTTTCAATACACTAGGTGGCGGGGAAAACAAGGGGAACAATATTTTTGAGACAAAACTATTTTTATACTTAACGAATATTCAAAAATCGATGCCCATCCCTAATGGTTGTAGTTGAAAATGTCTTGTGTTTCCAATTAGATGAAAATATCTTAACTAGGGATGTCCGATATTATCTGCCTAATGATATCATCGGCCGATATTGGCATTAAAATGTAATATCGGAAATGATCGGTATCTGTTTTCAAAAAGATTTAATTTTTTTTTACATTTATTTAACCTTTATTTACCCAGGCAAGCAAGTAAGAACAAATTCTTATTTTATTTATAATGTTGTGTTAATTCCACGACAAGGGATATGTCATGTTAACTACCTGAAATTATTCCATTTGGGGGGGGGGGGGGCCTGCATATATCGGTATTGGTTGATATCGTTATCGGAAATTAAGAGTTGGACAATATCGGTATATCGGATATCGGTAAAAAAGCCAATATCGAACATCCCTAATCTTAACCCTTTCTAGTGTGCAACGTTTGTTTGCGATCACCGTCCCAGTAGCTTGGCGTGAAGCGGCCGGTACGTTCCTCAAGGTCTCCAGCAGGGTTCCCGCAGACATTGCAAAATGAAATTCAACAACTTTTTTTTTTTTTTGTATTTTATTTTTTTATTCTTTTTTAAAACAAACATATAAACAAACATGACAACACACGATAAGATATACAAGCATTAATTGTCAGGGCACATCCAATGAGATCACATTTTGGTTAGTTGTTTTATATAAGATATACCCATAATACCTGTTATCTAAAAAAAACCCTACATACATATGCTCAGCTCGAAACCCCCCCTCCCGGACCCCACCTTGAGAAGTACCTCCACTATCCCTCGCACCTAACCAGACACTACCATTATAAGCTAGCTTTTATTCTCTCCACCACTTCTAACCACATTGACATTTTGGATTCATTGAGACCCAGAATTCTTGCTGTAGATATTTCATGGTAAATTACATCGAGATATGTAAGAAACCAAACTTTACGGCACATTTTTTCCGGTTGAAACCAGCGTGATGCGATCAGCTTTTTGGCTACTGTGATACCCGATAAAACCAATCTCTTTAGCTGTGGATTCACTGCAAACTCAAAAACATCATTCAACAGCAATACCGAGGGGTGTACAGGTATATTCCAAGATACGAGTTTTGATATTTGTTGGGTCACATCTTCCCAGAATGCCTTAACTGGTGAGCAGTCCCAATACATGTGCATAAATGTCCCTTCGTCCCCATTTGTACATTGGGTGCATTTGGAATCTTGTTTGAGCCCCATTCGGCACAGTCTTATAGGAGTCAAGTATGTCCTGTGAATATAGTTAAGATTGATTTGTTCATGATCCGGGTTCCTTGATGTAAGTCGGACATTTGCCCAGGCTCCTTGCCAATCAAAGTCATTTTCCAGGTCTGGTATATCCCTCCTCCAGACAGAGTCAAGTTGGAGGGTTTCATACGAGGACGTTAGTAATTGATGATAAAATTCTGAAACAAAACCTCTCGATGTCTCTCTTGAGTAGAAGAATTTGTGGTATCTGTGGTGTTCAATTGGTCTGTCTAATGGAACACCGTGAGACTTCAAACATAGCTCTAACTGTTTGTGAAAAAGCCATGTGGACTTGGTGAGATTAAATTTTTTGCGTATTTCTTTATCACTACAAAAACCCTGTTTGTTAAAAATATCCCCTAATGAGTGTATGCCTTGCTTTTCAAATTCAACAACTTTTTAAGTACTTTTCCAAGCACTATTTTTCATTTTCAAGGATGTCACTCGAAGGATACAATTCACTTTTAAATGCTGTTTTTTTTTAAGCATCTTCTTGGCCTGCTTGCCAGCTAGAGCGAGCTAGACTCAGAGCATCACACGCGAAGAAGAAATGAGGAAAAGCAGTCGGAGCGCGCGAGACAGCGACTCGTCAAGATTTTATTCAAACAGAACAACAAAAAAAGATTTCTTGATTCAGAACAATTTGATCATGGATGAACAAAACATTCAATGCGAGTGGTTGATTTGAATTTCAAGGACTTTTTAAGCACCTTGTTAAAAAATGGGCTGTTTTCAAGGAATTCCAGGCCTTGGCTTTTTATTTTATTTAAATCAAGCACTTTAAGCACTTCAAGGACCGTGTGCGAACCCTGCTCCAGGTTCATACGACACCTATATCTTCGCTCCAGCCTTAAAACTGAGCCTGAGCGAAGGTTAAAGGTTTGGGAACATTAAGTGATAAATGACCTCTTGCGGGGGGGTGGGGTCACCATAGAGGCTGCCGCATGCTGCCAGTCGAGTATCGCCGCTCTCTCTCTCTATATATATATATACTTATACGACTGGCTGTCTGCATGAGAATATCTAATGACCGAAACAGAATAAATAATAAAACAAAGCCTGAACGCTGCCTACAGAGTGCCCCCCCCCCCCACCCCACATCGGTCGACAGAAATATCTCGTCCTTGTTAGCTGGTGGTGCGTCTGAGACACCCCTGCAGCGCTGACACGATGTGTTCCAGGAGGGTGTTTCTGTTCTCCTTCGACACCTGCAGAGAGAGAGAGAGAGAGAGAGAGAGAGAGAGAGAGAGAGAGAGAGAGGGGAGAGAGAGAGAGAGAGAGGAGAGAGAGAGAGAGGGAGAGAGAGAGAGAGATGGGAGAGAGAGAGGAGATGGAGAGAGAGGGGAGAGAGAGAGAGAGAGACAGAGACACAGAGAGAGAGAGAGAGAGAGAGAGAGAGAGAGAGAGAGAGAGAGATGGAGAGAAAGAGGGAGGAGAGATGGAGAGAGAGAGAGGGAGAGAGAGAGAGGGAGAGAGATGGAGAGAGAGAGAGACAGAGAGAGATGGAGAGAGAGAGGGTTGAGGAGAAGGTGAGTCTAGAGCTGCTGCCAACGATCATTAAATAAACATTATTTTATCCATTAATAGGTGCATCTGTACGAGTAATTTTCATCCCAAAAAATTTACCAAAACCAAACATGTTACGTTTAAGTTTTCTAAAAAAAAATCCCCATGAATGGAGATTAGATTACATTCAAATTGTATTGTCATTATACAGCACAACAATAATGTACACCGATTGGGCTAAATGTGCGCTAAATTGGTTATTTTCATTCACATTCTCTCAGAGGTGGGATTCAACTCGTGCCTTAGAAGAAGAAGAAGAAGAAGAAGAAGAAGAAGAAGAAGAAGAAGAAGAAGAAGAAGAAGAAGAAGAAGAAGAAGAAGAAGAAGAAGAAGAAGAAGAAGAAGAAGAAGAAGAAGAAGAAGAAGAAGAAGAAGAAGAAGAAGAAGAAGAAGAAGATCATCTGTACATTCTGAAACCAACGCGGTGAAGTGAACGCCGGCAGCAGGTGTTTGGCTAGAGAGGCCTAATCATCTGCTCGACAGGGAAAGCCTTGAGACGACGAGCCAACAGCCTGGCGCCGTGTCATTTTGATTATGCTAGTGTAGCCTGGTTTGGGTGGGCTGTCAGTTTCATTAAAGAAGAATCTACAGGTGTCCCAGAATAAGCTGGCCAGGGTTGTGATGGACCTACTGTAGGCTGGACAAGATATTTCTGGGTACTTTTTACACCGCTGTACTTAAGTCAGCGGACCGACTGGTTCAATTAGGCTGGACAAGATATGCCTCCTAAAGTGTGTGAACGGAAGTACAGGCAGTACAGGCAGTACAGGCGTTCCGGTTTCGACAAAACAATTACAGAAAGGTGCGAAGTGCACAATATTTCCTCGTTTTTAAGCCACTGCAACGGCTTTGCCTGAAGAATTTACTAACTACATGACCGGGACGTTCTAGCTTGTTTGCCGACAGGATTCGGGAAAGGTTTGGTCCGTTCGAAGGGCAGCTTCCAGGGGGGAAGTACATACACCGGAAATTCTACCCCATAGACACTTTCGGCCGTAGTTCTTTACCAGGCTTTATTATCTCACGGAGGAGATACAACTGGGAACGAGGTTGTGATGGACCCAGGCCCTGGTGATCATGTTGGGAGGAGCTGATCGGGTTGTGATGGACCGTTGACCATCAAACGGGCTTGAACCTGTGTAGTTTCAAGGTGAATGCTAGGAAATGGCTGCTTCAGTGTATGAGATCTGTACATTTTGCACATATTATTTTTATTAATAATGTTGTCATTTACTTTTTGCAATATACTGTAGGCCGATGATGATAATGTCTATGTAAATTCGATGTGCTGCTGAGACCAAGGACCACAATGGAAATAAGTAGGGATGCTCAATGTTGGCTTTTTTACCGATACCGATATACCGATATTGTCCAACTCTTAATTTCCGATACCGATATCAACCGATATCAACCGATACCGATATATGCAGGGTTTCCCCCCCAAAAAAATTGAATAATTTCAGGTAATTAACATTACATATCTCTTGTTCTGGAATTAACACAACATTATGCATACTTTTGACAATAAATAAATTCAGAATTTGTTCTTACTTGCTTGCCTGGGTAAATAAAGGTTATAGAAATGTAAAAAAAAAAAAAAAAAATTATATATATATATATTTTTTTAAACCGATACCGATATTTTCCAATATCACATTTTAATGCCAATATCGGCCGATAATATCGGACATCCCTAGAAATAAGTCTATATATACAGTATAAAAAAACTTTTTTGTGTCATCCTTGATACGTTTAGAATGCCTAGAATGACTTGTTGTAACATGTATTTTAATAATTGTCAAATAAACAAAACTAAAAACTAAAACTAGGGTCTGATCCAGTTGGGTTCATCTATAGATCAACCCTCGAAATCACAGCCACTACACTAGGCTATATAAGACTGTACAGTGCCCTGGCCATTAGCTAGCCTATGAGGAAAGCAAAAGGCTTAAAGTATGTGGTGCCAACATGAATGGCATCAGCTTACATTGAGAACTCTTGACACGTCTCCTAAGCAACAACACCTAAGGGAGAAAGGCTAGCGCCTCCCACTGTCTGCTGTGAGATTAACGAGCCACAAAGACGGATCATGAACGCCGCTCCGCTGATCCAATAACCGCATTGGTAAACACTACGCGTGTCACTTACTATATATCCGTGTGTCCAAGACCACAGCAAGATTATTCTGTAATAAATGACGCCTTTTGTCGTTGCATTGGTCACGGCTGATTTTGCAGGGTTAATCCCCCGCGCTATAGGAGAGGATAATAGGGGCTGCGGACCGGGCATCTGAGGCAGATGTAAAGGGTAAACGTAAACAATGTACGTCCCAATGTGTCTGCTCCAATTTCAGGGACTTACTGTTGTAGGACATGGGGAGTGTATTATAGGGGCCCCGACACCAGTACATCCCAGCTTCAATCGTTGCCGTGGTGATCCGTGGCAATGTCAACTATTTGAATGCTTCGTTTTTTTTCTTTAGAATAGAATAGAATATTTATTGTCATTGTTGGTATACAACGAAATTGAGTTTAGAGCGTCACCGCTGGCATACAAACATACTGAATATAGCATATATACAAAATAATAATATCAATAATATAATATCAATGTCCCAAGTGCAATAGTGCTAGTGCAAATAAATAGTACAGTGACAGTCCAGTTGAGTTAATGGATGGAAGAGGGGGGGGGGGGGGGTGGGGGGGGGGCGTTGGCTTGCAATGGATGGAATAGTGTATAGTGTATAGTGCAGCAATGCAAGTCCGGTTCACAGTTATTGTTGTAATTAGGGATGTCCGATATTGGCATTAAAATGTGATATCGGAAAATATCGGTATCGGTTTAAATTTTTTATTTAATTTTTTTACATTTCTATAACCTTTATTTACCCAGGCAAGCAAGTAAGAACACATTCTGATTTTATTTATTGTCAAAAGTATGCATAATGTTGTGTTAATTCCACGACAAGAGATATGTAATGTTAATTACCTGAAATTATTCAGTTTTTTGGGGGGGGGGGAAACCCTGCATATATCGGTATCGGTTGGTATCGGTATCGGAAATTAAGAGTTGGACAATATCGGTAT
>NC_140173.1:147344510-147348742 GCF_963971535.1 Notolepis coatsorum | reverse complement strand
AATCGAATAGTTTATTATGGGAAAATAAATGTTCCCTTCACCTACACCGTGTAGTGTATTGAGAGGGGACCCTATGTTACACTGCTGAACAGCATGCTGGGTAAACCCCCTCCAATGTACAGTAAATGACCAAGTATGGTCTTGTCAATATTCCAATGTACAGTTTTGCTTGTACAGTTGTACAGTGTCCCCCACCCACCCCTCCTACCCAACCTCCCCACCCACCCACCCAACCACCTCCAATGTACAGTCCCCCCCCCCCCCCCCCACCCACCCAACCTCTCCAATGTACAGTTTCTACGTCAAATGTATATACTCTCTTTTCTGGACTCTTTTTGTATCACAAACAGTACTGTATTTGTAAATCTGTATGTCATAAATGTATAGATGTAGCAGTACTGTCTATCTGTATGTCATGTATGTCATAATGTCCTGATGAATGTAAAATGGGGGACCCTGATGTAAACAAGACGAAAGTCTTTCTCTGGTCTGCATCCCCTTAACAATTGTATGTATTGAGCTGTACTGTACTGTACCCATTCTGCAATCTGTTAATAAAGTTGTCAATCAATCAATCAAAAAGGTGGCTACTGGCAGCCAGGTAGCATAAAGAGTCTGTTAACAGCTGAGAGAACAGAAAAGAAAGATGAAGAAAGAGAGACCGGAGATGTTACACACGTTTTGTACGTTTGCCACGTTGTTTCACTAACTTCTCACATTTCAAACATCAGAATGAACGCCCTTGTTCCCCGAAATGCGCTCGCCTGGTCCGCTAGCATTAGCCGTTAGCAATGACAGAAGCCAGCTAGCTCGCTTGTTGGATTATGTCACATTCGCTATTAAGTAAAAAAACTATGACTATCGAACCCCTACAACAAGCCCACACTGGGCAGACACCCATGTTGGTTCTCACACCATGTCACAGATCTCCATTTGATAGGATTTCGTACCATCGGAGAGCCCCACCCACCCCATCTCAGAAGATCGGATATTAGATCAAATGTTTTTTTGATCCACTTTTTCTCCCATTTTCTATATTTTTCTCCCATCCCAATTTCGTATCATCCAATTCAACCCTCCCCTGTCACGAACGCTGTTTCTTGCCTCCCACAAGCCGGCTGCAATGTGGACTAAGTCATACATAGCACAAGTCCCCTCCGGTACTTGAGGTAACAGCAGTCGCATCTTTTCACCTGCGCAGCTCGATCTCTCAGTGGCGAGGAGTAACGCGTGGGAGGCTCACGCTGCCCCCGACACTTCCTGATTCTACTGCGCAGGCGCACCAACCGACCTGTAGGAGTCGCTGTCCACAATGTCCGATCCCCACCCATCAGTTTCCCACCCCCTAATACGGCCAATGTGTATTAGTACGGACGACCAGCTAAACTGAAAGCAAATGTGGAGCGCTGGGCTCGAACAGGCAAGCCCAGCGTCTCCAGATTTCGTGGTGAGCGCCTTGCCCACTACGCCACGTAGCCGCCCTTGATATTAGATCAAATGTATTACAGAATGCATACAGGGGGCAGCGGTGGCCTAAAGGTTAGAGAAGCGGGTTTGTGACCGGAAGGTCGCTGGTTCGATCCCCGTGACCGGCAGGACAAAATCTGGGCTGGGGAAGTGAATTAATAACTCTCTCCCATCCCCCTTAACACCAACTGCTGCTGAAGTGTCCTTGAGCAAGGCACTTAACCCCCAACTGCTCCAGTGGAGCTGCTCAGTGGCCAACAGGTGTCAGACTGTGGTTGTACTGGGCAGCTCCCAGGTGTCAGACTGTGGTTGTACTGGGCAGCTCCCAGGTGTCAGACTCTGGTTGTACTGGGCAGCTCCCAGGTGTGAATGGAACTGTGTGAATGTGAAGCAGGGCGTAGCTGAAAAAGAGCATCCGTGCTCAGAGAACCTACCCTGGTAAATAAAGTTAATAAATAAAATAAAATAATGACATTAGGCTACTGTCTTGTAGGTAGGAAGACAACAGCGGAGAGAGTGAAATCCATCAGAATAGTCCTTCTTATAGGTTTTCTCTCTAACGTGATGTTAAAAGAGATAAAGGTGAAATTAAACCGTTTCCGTTTCTAAAGGGGACCCTTTACTGGAAAACACTGGTCCGACAGTGGCAAGGTGATCAAACAGTGATAAGGGCTTTCAGATAAACGTGTGTTTCACGCGTAGTAGAGGAGGGTGATCGATGGCAAACAAGAACAATACATCCTGTAGGGTCAGTTGGATTTGATCTCCAGATATACGACTGAATTACTCTCCTCTCCTCTCCTCTCCTCTCCTCTCCTCTCCTCTCCTCTCCTCTCCTCTCCTCTCCTCTCCCCTCCTTCCCCCCCTCTTCTCCTCCTCTCCTCTCGGTGCGGTTCCTACCCAGTAGGGCTGAGCCCAAACGTTCAAACGTCCGAACCTTCGTTTGTTACGTTGGCATTCGAATTCTAAATCAACATTTGAATTCTTTATTTTTAATAAAATTTTGTTTATTATTATTATTATTTCTTTTTTTTATTAATTCTGTTTAAACCAATGGGGGTTTTCTTCACAGTTGCAGATAAAGATTAGGCTACACTAATATTATACTATTAAAAGAAACTGATGAGTTATATTCATTAAAGAAAGTTGATTTAATTGATTTAGTTGGGCTGGGGCTTCTCCCTGGGCTGAATCTGGGAAGTTGATTTAATAAAAATAAAAAAAATACTAATTTAATCAGATTAATCACTTTATTCAAATTGAGGATTTAGTTTGAGGATAGTAAAAAAAAATATATATATATATATGTAATTACAATTTTTATTTTTTTTTGTAATTAAAAACGAAGGTTCGAACGTTCGTTCGAAAAACCCTGACGAAGTTCGAATCCCAAAAACAGGGTTCGGGGAAACAGCCTTACTGCCCAGCTGCACACAGATCCCTGCTGTCCAACGGCAGGGAGGGGACAGGTCGAGATATTTGCCCCCCGACCTTGAAATAATAATAATAATAAAAATAAAAATAATAATAACAATAATAATAATTAATAATTAATAATTAATAAATAATAAATAATAAATAATAAATAATAAATAATAAATAATAAATAATAAATAATAAATAATAAAAAATAAAAAATAAAAAATAAATAATAAATAATAAATAATAAATAATAAATAAATAAATAATAATAATAATAATAATAATAATAATAATAATAATAATAATAATAATAATAATAATAATAATAATAATAATAATAATAATAATAATAATAATAATAATAATAATAATAATAATAATAATAATAATAATAATAATAATACCCCCCCCCCCCCCACACCCTCAGGGACCACAAAAAGCTCATTGATTAATGAAAAATAGAAAAAACACTTGAGCCATATAATGACACACTGCACTGTGTTCTATCTATCCAGTCAAATTAAACTTGATTATTGGTTCTTATTGATTGCAGTTACAGCCATACCATAAATATGTCTCATTAGAAACAAGACTAGAGAAGTTTATCTGACTAACTCAGGAATCCTGCTTCTTGACATAATCCCTGCAGCACAACACACACACACAGACACACACACACACACACACACACACAGAGACACACACACAGACACACACAGAGACACACACACAGACACACACAGAGACACATACACACACACACAGACACACACATATGTAACGGAGGTCCGTGAGTAATATCCACAGTCATTATAAACGCGTGTGTTGAGAAGTGACTGTGGCAGTAAGCGGGCTGAGAGTTAAACTAGAGCCATATGGAATCCGCGATCACGGAATCGCGGACGGAATCGCGGAATTGAGCAATAAAAATGGAATCAACTATATAAAAAAAAAATTAATTAATTAATTTTTTTTTTTTTTACTTTTTTTTTTTTTTTTGATGTTGTGGGACTTGTACAGCACTTTGTTCAACTTTGTCAGTGCTGTAAAGTTTAAACCTTTTTAAATCTTAGACAAACAAAACACTTTGCTTTCATGAAATATTGTAAGCAGTCATTTGAGGCTTCATAAAAGCAGCACAATGAACACAAATCTGTCGGTGCCGAGTCCGACCTCATCTTAAATAACAAACAGCATTGCTTGTTGTAGTTAACAAAGAGAGGCAGAGTTGATTTTGCAAAAATATATATACCTTTTTATTTAAATTTTTTTTAATAATCGAATTTTATTTTCATATTCGAATGAAATAAATGAATGAAGCTTCGAAGTATTTAAGACAGCCC
>NC_140173.1:147322010-147339510 GCF_963971535.1 Notolepis coatsorum | reverse complement strand
ACACAGCTCTCACTACTAGACCAAGACACCCACCCACCCTGATACAAACACAGCTCCCACCACTAGACCAAGACACCCACCCACCCTGATACCAACACAGCTCTCAACACTAGACTAAGACACCCACCCTGATACAAACACAGCTCTCACCACTAGACTAAGACACCCACCCTGATACAAACACAGCTCTCACCACTAGACCAAGACACCCACCCTGATACAAACACAGCTCTCACCACTAGACCAAGACACTCACCCTGATACAAACACAGCTCTCACCACTAGACCAAGACACCCACCCTGATACAAACACAGCTCTCACCTCTAGACTAAGACACTCACCCTGATACAAACAGCTCTCACCACTAGACTAAGACACCCACCCTGATACAAACACAGCTCTCACCTCTAGACCAAGACACCCACCATGATACAAACACAGCTCTCACCACTAGACTAAGACACTCACCCACCCTGATACAAACACAGCTCTCACCTCTAGACTAAGACACCCACCCTGATACAAACACAGCTCTCACCTCTAGACTAAGACACTCACCCACCCTGATACAAACACAGCTCTCACCACTAGACCAAGACACCCACCCTGATGCTAACACAGCTCTCACCACTAGACTAAGACACCCACCCTGATACCAACACAGCTCTCACCTCTAGAGTCTCTAGACCAAGACACCCACCCTGATACAAACACAGCTCTCACCACTAGACCAAGACACCCACCCTGATATACCAACACAGCAATACTGTGATGATGGTTCGTTTGAATTTTAAGATAGAAAGTTAGCGTTTCAAGCAAGATCGGGCTTCTCAATACTACAGAGACACACTTAACCCTAACCTTAACCACACTGTTACCTTAAACTAAACACAAACGTAATCCTAACGATCTATCATCATAGTTAGTTAGGACAGGCCGGACACAGAGAGGACAGGCTGGACACTGAGAGGACAGACTGGACACTGAGAGGAGGACAGACTGGACAGACGCTCGTCGTTGTCGTTGGTGTTGCTGCGCGACAGAGAGCTGGATCTCTCTCCTCGATTAGCGACGGGCCAAAGCACTCGTGTCGTCGTCTCACTTGACTTCCTGTTCTCCACGTCTCTCTCCCGGTCGCTTCTCTTAAAGCCCCTCGTCTTGTTGTCGGGGGCGGTGTGTGTGTGCGTGTGCATGTGTGTGCGTGTGTGTGTGTGTGAACATGGCGTCAGGGACATCATTGTTAGAGGGGATGCGATGCGTTATGTAATCTCCTTTTTGCCGCCCAAAAAAAAGACCAGCATGCACTGCGTCCCGCCGTCCCGCCACGCTAAACTCCAGACGTCCGCAGCGTCTCGATACACTCAAGAAGAAGAGAGGGCCGAGGAGGGAGGAGGGGGAGGAGGGAGGAGGGGGGGAGGAGGGGAGGGGGGGAGCTTGCTTGATCTCCACCGCATTGACAGACAGTGAGATTACAGAAGGGAGGAGAAAAGAGGAATCAGGCCACTGTCACTCCAGATCATTATCCTCGGCCGACAGCCTTTAGAAACAGGGATAAAAGGGAAAAGGCCATTTCAAATGATGTCGCGGAAAAGAGAGAGAGGGGGGGGGGGGGGGTGGGGGGAGAGAGAGAGAGATGGAATCGACTGCTGCTCTCTGGCTTCGCATTAGCTCCGCTTGGCCGGCTCTCGTCTTGGACCACATCACACAGGCGGAGCCTCGTGGTACAGACAGAGAGAGACAGACAGACAGAGAGAGAGACAGACAGAGAGACAGACAGACAGAGAGACAGGCAGGCAGGCAGGCAGGCAGGCAGGCAGGCAGGCAGGCAGGCAGAGAGACAGACAGACAGACAGACAGACAGACAGAGAGACAGACAGGCAGACAGAGAGACAGACAGACAGACAGACAGACAGACAGACAGACAGACAGACAGACAGACAGACATACATAGAGACAGACAGACAGACAGAGAGACAGACAGACAGACAGAGACACAGAGAGAGAGACAGAGAGAGAGACAGAGAGAGAGAGAGAGAGACAGACAGACAGACAGAGATACAGACAAGACAGAGATACAGACAGACAGACAGACAGACAGACAGACAGACAGACAGACAGACAGACAGACAGACAGACAGACAGACAGACAGACAGACAGACAGACAGACAGACAGACAGACAGATAGACAGACAGACAGACAGGCAAGCAGGCAGAGAGACAGACAGACAGGCAGGCAGACAGACAGACAGACAGACAGACAGAGAGACAGACAGACAGACAGGCAGAGATACAGACAGACAGACAGACAGAGATACAGACAGACAGACAGACAGACAGACATGCAGACAGACAGTATCACCTCCCCCGCCGTCTCTGCGCGGAGACCTGTTCAAGCCAATCAGCGAGCTGCTGCACTAAAATAACACAACAGGGCTCTATGGAGAAACCATGACACTCCCCTGACGAGAAGTCGTTTCAAACAAAAAGTGCCGGATGTCATTTAGCTAAATCAGCAGCACGGCTGTGAGTGTGAGTCCTTTTACACGTCTAGCTTTGGCATGGATTGATTGTTTAGATCGCTAGCATGGCTAAAACAAATGCAAATATATTGTAGTCTGCCCCCGTTGTTCTGACCAGGATTACGTTCCTTTCTGCCCCTGTGATATATACAGCGACGACTAGATCTATAGCAGTGGTCACCAACCCGTCGATCGCGATCGACTGGTCGATCTTTGAGACTTTCCCTGAGAGTCCACATTACAGTTCTACTTTTGTTTTGATGTGAAAAGTGATGCTGCATAAGATGACTGCACTTAGCACTGGCTGAGAAAGTACATATTACAGTTCTACTTTGATGTTTTAATGTTGGACCAAAGCATTGCATGTAATTAGAATACAGGCAAATAAAAGTCATTTAGTTTAAAGTACAATCTTGGCTGTCTTTTTCTCTCAACGCTTCAATAGGTAGATTTTGCCTTCACCAAAAAAAGAAAAAGTGATCTTGGGCTTAACAAGGTTGGTGTGATGACCACTGCTTCTTCTGCTTCTTCTGCTTCTTCTTCCTGCTCCTTTTGTCCATTTAATGTTATTTATGATTGTGTAATGAAGAAACTCTGAGTGTATGATTCCATGTGGCAAATAAATACTCTGAATCTGAATCTGAAATCTAGGGGGCGCTTCCAATACACACCAGTGGCTCCGGGGCCTGACAATCAATCAAACACACACATGAGGTGCCAGGGTGGCGCCCCACCACATAGCTGCGCTGCAGTGCAACGCGGACGTTAGGGATGGGTACCGAATTCGGTACTTTTGAGGCACCGAACCGAAACACGTCGGTACTACCGAATATCGAATCAAGTGAGAAACCGATTTTTTTTTTTTTTTTACTTTTTTTTAACTTTTTTTTTTCATGTCAACGTTCACACGCACAATATATGCTTACCTAGGATTTTACTTGATTCAACAACAAAGCAGTCGGAGCAATGACAAGCCGAAAACTGTCGAAATTGTAGTTATTTGAAGTTTGGATTTTTTTTTTCACGACTGAGGTAGGTAAATAAAATGTCTTGAGACTAAAGTACCGAAAAAAGGTACCGTTGGGTACCGGTATCGATTCACAGGTACCGGTATCGGTTCAAATGTGAAAGGTACCCATCCCTAGCGGACGTACAATAATGCTGTATATACCGTTGGCGTAATATATATATATTTATTCGTACCATATAGGCATATTTATCCACATCCGTCTGTACATACCTGCATATAATCCTTTACATATCTGTATATACTATATACAGATATACTATGTATATATCTATATCTGTAAATATTCCTTACCTACTCTTACTAGTTACACTGCTGGCCAGTATGACTTACTACCTTACTACCATACCTGTATCACTGTACATATTAATACTACAACTCTGTACATACATCTGATTATAGCACTATTACTCACAAGTACTAATTTATATATTGTATACGCAGTTTAAATCACCTGTGTACATTGTATATTATACTATTGCACTTTTACATTTGCACTCTGGTTGGATCATGCCAAACCTCTTTTTTGTCGTACTGTACGTGTGCTGCATCATGATGACAACAATACATTTGAATCCAATATAATTATCGTATAGCGGGTGGTTTGGTTTTTTAAAGCATCAACGACAACAATCAATAGGCTGACAAAATGAACAGGGAAAGGGTGAGAAAGTCCCATTGTGATGATCTGATTTATGTAGCGGGACGACAACAAAGACGCTGCCCCCCCCCCCCCCTCCCCCCCCCCCCCAGCCCCCTTGTTTTGTCAGCTGATTTAAGAAGACAATGTGACGGGGGGCTACTGACCGACCGGGACGCGGTTCGCTCGATCGTTTGTCTCTCGTCAGCGAGCCGCTGCGACATGAAAGGAACCAACACACACACACAAAAAAGAGGAAAAAAAACAGATACTTTCTCACGATTGATAAAAAAGCCATTTAGGGAGAGAGTTCCTTCCTCTGAAAAGGCTGACACCCTGCAAACAGGCACATTCCCCTCTGCAGTACGTCAGTCAGGGACGGGGACGGGGGGGGGGGGCGGGGGGGACGGCTCACAACGCGGTACGTCAGTCAGGGGCCGGGGGGGCTCACAATGCCGCGATCATCCGCCCCAAACAAACAGGTGCTTTAGTGTGAAACACCTACACGGGTTCTGACAACAACAACAACAACAACAACAACAACAGGGTGATGGCCGACGCGCACACGCACACACACACACACACACACACACACACACACACACACACACACACACACACACACACACACACACACACACACACACACACACACACACACACACACACACACACACACACACACACACACACACACACACACACACACACACACACACACACACACACACACACACGGAAGATAACGGAGCGTAGCACATTAAAGCACATCTGTCACAGCTCTGCTCCATTTGATTGGTTAATTACAATCAACATCCGTCATAAAAACAGTCAGGAGTACTTTTACACTGTAAAACAACTCATCGGAAACCGGTCAGAGTACTTTTACACTGTAAAACAACTCATCGGAAACCGGTCAGAGTACTTTTACACTGTAAAACAACTCATCGGAAACCGGTCAAGAGTACTTTTACACTGTAAAACAACTGAATCAGAAACCGGTCAGAGTACTTTTACACTGTAAAACAACTGAATCAGAAACCGGTCAGAGTACTTTTACACTGTAAAACAACTGAATCAGAAACCGGTCAGAGTACTTTTACACTGTAAAACAACAACAAACCATAAATGTCATGTATGTTGTTTGTGTATGTCATAAATGTCACTATGAAATGAAAATGGGGGACCCTGATGTAAACAAGACGAAAGTCTTTCTCTGGTCTGCATCCCCTTAACAATTGTATGTATTGAGCCGTACTGTATTGTACCCATTCTGCAATCTGTTAAATAAAAGTTTTCATTTCATTCATTCATTCATTCATTCACTCATCGGAAACTCCAAAAATATTAGTGAGCACAAAATAACTATCCTAAATCCAAAAAGAGTGCTAAAATTCAAATGTGTGATGTCATCAAGTATAGTCTGAAGCTGGGGAGCGGCTAGGTGGTGCAGTGGGCAAGGCGCTCACCACCAATACAGGAGACGCTGGTTTCGAGCCCAGCTCTCCGCATTGCTATCAGCTTGGCTGGTCGTTCATACTAATACAATTGGCAGTATTAGGGGGTGGGAAGCTGATGGGTGGGGATCGGACGTTGTGGACAGCGACTCCTACAGGTCGGTTGGTGCGCCTGCGCAGCAGAATCAGGAAGCGACGGGGGCGGCGTGCCCTCCAAAACGCAGACCCCTGACGCTGAGAGATCGCGCTGTGCAGGTGAAAAGATGCGACGGCTGCCTCCTCGAGTACCGGAGGGGACACGTGATGCAAGGCTTCGTCCACATTGCAGCCGACCAGTGGGAGGCATGGCCTAACAGCGTTCGAGACAGGGGAGGGCAGAATTGGACGATATACGAAATTGGAATGGGAGAAAAAAGTAGATTTAAAAAAAAAAATATAGTCTGAAGCTGCTCCACAGACAATGGATGGAAGACGACGGTTAAGGTGACACTTGAGAACCACCAGGGGGCACACAGGTACATTCTTACATTTACATTTACATTTAGTCATTTAGCTGAAACGCTTTTATCCAAAGCGACTTACAAGTTCTGTACGACAAGCCATCAGGAAGGGCACAACTCTATCAGCTGAGTAACAATGTTCGTCAAAGTGTTGAGTGCTACAGTGTAGGTTAGTTTATTAGGACAAGTGCATGACAGTACGATTAGTTAGGGTTAGATAATTTTTTTTTTTTTTTTTTTTTTTTTATTCAGATAATGGTTGAAGAAGTGCGTCTTTAGTCGACGGCGAAAGATTGGACGTGATTCGGCTGTCCTAACTGGGGTGGGTAGTTCATTCCACCATTGTGGGGCAAGGACTGAGAATAGGCGACTTCTCTTTGATGACCCTCCCGGAGCTTGGATAGGAGTAGGTCTGAGGCGGCTTCGCTTCGGGACTGAGAACGTAGAGCCATATGAATTTCATATGGCTCTATGAGAACGCTACTGAAGAATGAAGCTCGTTGGGCTAGAAGAGCTAAAAACAAACAATCTGTGGGTCCGCAAAATCAGTCTAGCGTTCATCGTCAAGGGGGCAGCTCCTGTCTCCTCGTCCTGGCTATAAATATCTCAATTATTTAGCCAATTAGAGTTCCTCGTCCCTGTGTCTTCACCTGCATGCATCCTCGCCTGTAGAGTGTGTGTGTGTGTGTGTGTGTGTGTGTGTGTGTGTGTGTGTGTGTGTGTGTGTGTTAACAATAATCACCTGCTATTTGATTAGAGAGAGATAGAGAGAGAGAGAGAGAGAGAGAGGTTGTGAATAAGAGAGAAAGATATTGTCAATGCGAAAGGGAGACAGAGAGAGAGAGAGAGGCAAAGAGAGAGAGATACAGAGAGAGAGAGGCAAAGAGAGAGAGGGAGAGAGAGAGAGAGATAGGGAGAGAGGAGAGAGAGAGATAGAGAGAGAGAGAGAGAGAGAGAGAGAGAGAGAGAGGCAAAGAGAGAGAGATACAGAGAGAGAGAGGCAAAGAGAGAGAGGGAGAGAGAGATATAGGGAGAGAGGAGAGAGAGAGAGAGAGAGATAGGGAGAGAGGAGAGAGAGAGAGAGAGAGAGAGAGAAAGAGGTTGTGAATAAGAGAGAAAGAGATTGTCAATGAGAAAGGGAGACAGAGAGAGAGGGAAAGAGAGAGAGAGCAAAGAGGGAGAGAGATACAGAGAGAGAGAGGCAAAGAGAGAGGGGGGAGAGAGATATAGGGAGAGAGACGGAGAGAGAGACGGAGAGAGAGATGGAGAGAGAGACGGAGAGAGAGATGGAGAGAGAGAGAGAAGTCCTCGCCCAGTCCTGTCCATCCCTTCTCACTACAGTAAAAATAACTGTAAATGTCTGGCAGCAACGGTTGCCAAAAAATCAAATACCTTTACAGATTACAACCTTTATTTATTAATGGTTAATATTTTTGATAAAAAGTAATTTACTGTATTATTATTATTATTATTATTATTATTATTATTATTATTATTATTATTATTATTATTATTATTATTATTATTATTATTATTATTATTATTATGGCATTTACACTTAGAAAGTATAGAAAAACAAAAGTAATCTGTAAAAATAATAGTGAATTTCCTGTGAAAAAAAAACTTTATATATTTCTTTTTACAGTGTGGGGGCCGTCAGGGCCCACGGAGGGTTTAGCCCCCCCCCCCCCCCCCCCCCACTGCTCCCCGGACCCCCAGCAGCGTGACCGCGACGGCCCTCATCTCTCTCTCCGCTGAGCCCCAAAGTGAAAGACAACTAGACAAAACACACAGGGAGGGTCAGCGACTTTCGGTGGCCCTTTCTCCTGACAGGGGCCACTAATGAGTCACTGGGGTAGAGGGGGGGGGGTGGACATAATTAATCTTGGCGCACCGACACATTCCCTTATGTAGGTTAGACTATATAGACGGATCCATAGTGCATGAACTTGAGGTATTTTTTGTGCGGGGGGGGGGGGGACGACGACGACGACGACATTGTTTAATGATTGGCTCGGGCAGACAAAGGGGGTGGATCCGCTCCCCTGCCGGGCGCTCTGGTTTAGAAGTGCTGTTTACTCTGCCGGCCAGCGAGATGATGTCAGGGTCACACAGCCAGGATCACAGAGAGAGAAGAAAGGAGCAAAAGTAAAAACCACCACATTGATGACGGATGAGGAATTACCCCCCGTTTCAAAAAGCCCTACTGCGGTCGTTCCCTTAAGGCTGCTTCCTCCACCCCCCCGAAGATTTCCTCCGACCCCGGCGTTTCAAAAAACGCATAAAAAGGTTTTGTGATGATCACTTTTATATACCGACATTTTTTTTCATGTTTTTCCGTATAATGTTTCACGATTAGAGGGCGAGAAATCCAGCGATTGTTGCGAGTTTCTGTACAATCGACGATCTAAAAAGCTATTTGCAGGGGGGTTTGTCCGTTTCCAAAATGACAAATCATCCGATATTACAGTCCTCTTAAGTAGAATTGCACGATACACTGGGAAAGTATCACAATATATATACCCAGCCATTACAAAAACGGCCCAATATTCTATTTTGGTATTGTGACAACAACAACACTACTCTTTTCAAGTTTCATTGTGGAATCTCTCTCGGGACCCGATTTCCATACCAGGGTCAACCGCATTGGGGGTCACGAGTCACGACCCCAAAAGGTTGGAGTTCAGTCAGTCCAGTTACATGTCCTATTAATGAGACAACAGGGAGGCTGAGCGGAACCCAGAGGAGGGAGGTTCTGGTTCTGATTCAACCCCCAGGACGGCAGGTGGACATTGGGTCAGTGAGGCCGAGGAGGTTCTGGTGGGATTCAACCCGACTTGGCAATTTACTATAATTTATAGTAAGCCAAGCTGTTTTCCAGACACTATCGCTGACCAGCCAGGAAGGGGGAGAAAAAAAAAGAAGGAAGAGCTTCATTTTCAAAACTCTTTGGTGAAAATACAGACAGATAGGGCACACAGACTAAGGCTGAGAGACGATATGCCATTTGGAAGAATCGATAAATCAGGACAAAATTATCTATATATATCGATGTTTTAATTAGAATAACTTTTTATAGATGCAGACAACGCTCGCTGCAATATTATATATATGTAACGGTTGTGACAACATCACCTCAAACTTCGATGCCCCGAGTGGGAGTTGAACCCCGGTCTCCCAGCAACACAGACCGCTATACCAAGAGGTGAATCCACTTCTAAGTACTGGGTTTATGCGTCTTTTTGAGGATGTGAGAGTGAGTTT
This sequence comes from Notolepis coatsorum, assembly GCF_963971535.1. Classification (NCBI taxonomy): domain Eukaryota; kingdom Metazoa; phylum Chordata; class Actinopteri; order Aulopiformes; family Paralepididae; genus Notolepis; species Notolepis coatsorum. The sequence continues at coordinate 147,330,101 of NC_140173.1, read as the reverse complement.
AACCCATAGCACCGCTACTCACCCCAGCCCTTCTTGACTGCGCTTCACGATGCCATCCGTTACATATATATATTAACAAAATTGTTCTAAATAAATAATAATGATAATAAATAATTAGAAGCTTGGACAATTTTTTTTTTTTACAACTGAGGTAGGTAGATTACATTTTTAGAGACTATAAAGTACCAAAAAAGGTACCGTTGGGTACCGGTATCGATTCACAGGTACCGGTAGTATCTGTACCGTATATCGGTTAAAATGTGAACAGTACCCAACCCTAACAGTTGCCCACATCGACTCTCAGTGAAAGACCACCGATATGCATTAAAGATCATCATAGGGGCATCCGCCTGGCCATTGTTGTGCGTTTGTGTGCGTTTGTGTGCGTTTGTGTGCGTGTGTGTGTGTGTGTAGGACTCAGCTTAGTGCAGAGGACCACCACGTGAGGTCACTAGGCTATTATAGATTATAGAGGGGCATGATTTCACCAGTATATTATGGACAAGCTGGCCTAAGCTGGTCATATAAGGATGTTCTCGTGTCCAGCGGTAGAGTAGGTCAGCGGCACGTCTGGAAAACAACGCAATTGTTTCGTCGACCGCTTCACTGATCTCGAAGGGTCAAAGTGGGTATCAAACAGGGAAGATAAAGTTTTTTTTTTTTTATCCACTTTTTCTCCCATTTTCTATTTTTCTCCCATCCCAATTTTCGTATCATCCAATTCAACCCTCCCCTGTCTTTGAACGCTGTTTCTTGCCTCCCACAAGCCGGCTGCAATGTGGACTAAGTCATACATAGCACGAGTCCCCTCCGATACTCGAGGTAACAGCAGTCGCATCTTTCCACAGGCGGCTCGATCTCTCAGCGTCAGGGTTGTGAGATCCACAGCCTTGGTTGACGCGCACATGCGCTTTTCCGTAAGAAAACAGCTGAGATGAATTGTTTGGTTTATAGAAAAGAGTATTTATTGTCATTTACTTGAAGCTTTGTTTAGCGTGAATGGGTTCCTACCGGATGACGTGGAGGTGTGCTGGCTTATTCCCGTTGCATGGTGTCCTGTTTCCAATTTCTAAAGTTCCAAATCCATAGCGCTTGCGACGGTCAAAAACCATCTGGGCTGCATGCCTTACATTCCAGTGTCATGTTTTTTACTAGCGCACCAGTCCATTGATAAAGTGAGTTCACACACTAAGGTGCTGTAATCACCGGTTCAAAATGGGCTGGACCAGACACGCCTCCACGTTGTTGAAGCAACACACATCCAAGTCATAACAAATAAAAGATGTTATCAATAAAGTTCATTTCAAATCGTTTTCCAAACAATATTGCTTCATATTTTTAACTAAATAAATAAATAAATATTAAGGACTGAATCTGGCTCCAACAAGGGTTCTGGGCTTTGGAGGGGCCCCGCCCCCGTCGCTTCCTGATTCTACTGCGCAGGCGCACCAACCGACCTGTAGGAGTCGCTGTCCACAACGCCCGATCCCCACCCATCAGTTTCCCTCCCCCTAATACGGCCAATGTGTATTAGTGCGGACGACCAGCTAAACTGAAAGCAATGTGGAGCGCTGGGCTCGAACAGGGAGATGATCTGTTTGAGCCCAGCCTCCAGTATTCGTGGTGAGCGCCTTGCCCACTGCACCACGTAGCCGCCCAGATAAAGTCGGTTTTAAAATGTTAAACAGAACTATTTTATTGCACTGCACTATCTTACTCCGTCTATTCAATTTAACTTTATTTTTTTACTATTGTCTATTTTAAAACTGCCATAGAATCAAACCAAGGGAGGCTGAGTGGCGCAGTGGGCAAGGCATTCGGCACTAACGCAAGAGATGCTGGTATCGAGCCCAGCTCTCTGCGTTGCTACCGGCTTGGCCAGTCGTCATACTAACACAATTGGCAAGTGTTAGAGGGTGGGAAAGCCGTGGGTGGGGATTGGACGTTGTGGACAGCGATTCCTACATGTCGGTTGGTGCGCCTGTACAGTAGAATCAGGAAGTATCGGGGGCAGCGTGAGCCTCCCACGCGTTACTCCTCGCCACTGAGAGTCCGCGCTGTACAGGTGAAAAGATGCAACGGCTGCCTCCTCGTGTACCGGAGGGGACACGTGATGCAAGACTTGGTCCTCACTGCAGCCGACCAGTGGGAGGCACGGTCTAGCAACGTTCAAGACAGGGGAGGGGAGAATTGAAGGGAGAATTGGCGAGGCGAAATTGGGATGGGAGAAAAATAGAAAATAAGGAGAAAAAGTGGATACATTTTTTTTTTAAGAATCAAACCATAAACAAGGTGACCTATTGGGATGTTAGATCCTAATGTGAAAAACTGTGATTTTACATGTCTGCACTTTGGTATGTGCTCATTTTGTCTTTTTTCTGCTGTGAAGCACATTGAGCTGCAATTCTTGTATGAAATGTATTATTATTCCCCCGAGACTCTTGCCATTAGTGGTGAACGATACACTACACCACAAAGATACCCATGTACCTGTCGAAATACTTCCTAAAAAAGTCAGTGAAGTCCACGACCACACCTCTAATGTACATTTTATTCCCCTTCTGATTTCTATTTTGTATGATGTTCTCTCTTTCATACATAGTACGTACCGTATATATTTGTATGTCTCTAAATGTTTTGATGAATTGAAAATGGAGGACCCTGATGTAAACAAGACGCAAGTATTTTTCTGGTCTTCATCCTCAGCAGTTGTTTGTATTGAGCCTTACTGTATTGTACCCATTCTGCAATCTGTTAATAACGTTTTCAATCAATCAATCAATCAATCAATCAATCAAAGCTCAATCAAAGCTCACAAGGGGAAGCAGGGCTTTTCCCCGGGGTGACACTGAGTCACAACATGTCTTTACTACTATGCACGCAACACTGCAGCACCCAAGTTTCAACACTGTTTGATGAACATTGTTACTCAGCTGAAAGAGTTGTACCCTTCCTTCCTGCTGACCTGTTGGACAGAACTTGTAAGTCGCTTTGGATAAAAGAGTGAGCTATATAAGGTTACACAACAGTTTAACGTTGAACAGGAAAAGACATGCGCGCACACACACACACACACATCACATGTTTGTGTTCCTAAGCTGGCCCTGAGCTTTCACCGCAAAAAAAGGAAAAACGACTGGCACTGCGCCCCTATACCATCGTTTAATGGAAAGCCCTGGGAAGTGGAAATCACCAAAACGCCTGTCTAGAAAACGAGCGATCTAGGCCTAATCGGATTTTATCCATAGATCCATTCATACATCCATCCATCCATCCCTCCATCCATCTATCCCTCCATCCATCCCTCCATCCATTATCTGTCCAGTGCCACGGTGGCAAACTGGGTCATCAACCCCCCCCCCCCCCCCCACCCCATCACCAGTGACTGACAGGGTCGCTGTGTCCAAGAGGGCAATCACGTTTGACTTCTAACTGTCAAAGTGCCATCTGCTACCGCCGGCAGCCCCCTCCCTCCCCCCCCCCTCTTTGTGCCTGGCATGGCAGACCCTCCGGGGGGGGTTCCCCTGGCCCGGTGGAGGACTGGCTGAGAGGCAGGGGACCGGGACACTACGAGGGGCACAGATACAGAACACCTCCTCCTGGTTTCTCAAAGCGGACTTTCATTCCGGGGGTCGTGGATTTGGTTTAATCGGGGGAGACGGGTGGGGTGGGGGGGCGGGGTCTGGTGGTCCTCCCATTGGACATTTTGAGAGTCAAAACACTTAATTTCCTGCATTCTGGTGAACTTTTACGAGAGGCACGACTGCAGGGTCGAGATGGTACGGTCCTGTGTAGGGGTGTCTGTCTGATGGTACGGTCCTGTAGGGGGTGTCTGTCTGATGGTACGGTCCTGTAGGGGGTGTCTGTCTGATGGTACGGTCCTGTAGGGGTGTTTACACTTTTTATTCTTTCTCATATTTTTTTCGGACGATATTGAGATTTTGTTATATTTTGCTTCCTAAACATGTCTTCTATGAAACTAGTGACAATAAAACGTCAATAACACACATTTTGTTTTATTTTTTTTTTCATTTCGATTGCATCCGTAAATTCTTCATAAATTCGCCAAAAGTTACTACTTTTACGCACAACTGTTCTGAAGCGGCCACTGAGTGCACCGTGGCAACCTTGGTATCGTTGGAAACCTCTATTTGTGACATACAATCTTATCGCAACCAAACTTGACAACATCCTTTGTATCAGCAGCCAATCACTAAAATAGAGAGGTAAGTTGTTTCCATGGCATTTCACAATACAAAACTTTGAGGTTGTTTTCTCAAAAAACATTTTACTTACACACAAAGACATGGAACTCCACTTCCCTAGTACCTACAGACACCAAACTTACCAAATGTCTTCCTATCAATATCCTGCTTCTAATTACCGAAGGGTTTGTTGATATATCGTTTATAGTACATTTTATACCAAAACTAGGCAAAAATCGATTTCTTTATGACAGTAGACAGTATTTCCTGATGTATGGGCTGATAAAGATGAATTGAAAATGGGGGACCCTGATGTAAACAAGACGAAAGTCTTTCTCTGGTCTGCATCCCCTTAACAATTGTGTGTATTGAGCCGTACTGTATTGTACCCATTCTGCAATCTGTTAATAAAGTTTTCAATCAATCAATCAATCAAAGAGGACATAGCCACAATCCCTTCAATAAAAAGTTTCTTTTTTAATGTATCAACACAAAATGAAACCAAGTTTTTGAATCTGGCATTATCCATGTTGGTGATTCGTGTCTTGGCGATACATGCAAATGTATTGCATATTTAATGAGGAAGTGCCGTCATTTGCATATATAAACATAAAATTCTGAAAACTTGCAACACATTTCTTCTCCGTTTCTATGTACATAACAAACTGGGAAAGTTTCATAGTGTGATATGATATCTATTAAAAAAATCGCCTATTAGGGGACACTGTCTCGCCTTAACCCCCAATTGCTCCCGATGCGCAGGTTGGCATGGTTGCCTCCGCCGTCTGTGTGTGAATGTGAGGAACAAAAAAGTTAAAGCAAAGTAAAGCGTGTTTGGATAAAAAGAGATTATATAAATGCACCATTTACCGTTTTACTACTAGGATGCACTCAAGACTGTGTGTAGCACTCAAGTTCAACACTGTTTGATGAACATTGTTACTCGGCTGAAAGAGTTGCACCTTTCCTGGCTGACCTTGTAAGTCGCTTTGAGGACAAAAGCGTTCAGCTAAATGACTAACTGTAAATGTAAGAGATAAATAATACAATATTTTACGCTGTACGGTTGTTACACGAAACGAAAGGAAAGGACACAGCGGTAACACGGGAGAAATCCTCCTGCGACACACACACGCCTCCTCCGTACACGACAGGCATCTCACCATCTGTGTCAGTCCCATGTGTGGCAGCTACAGGCTTATAGTCAGTCACTGCCACGGGATCAGATTAATCAAGCAGCCACACCTCTGATCCACACACACACACACACACAAACAAACAAACAAACATGCCATCCCGCGGCACGCGAGGACAGCTGTGGACCAAATGTCCCGTCAGCGACACCACTCCCTCCAGAGGCCACGGGTTCCCATGTGTCAGAGGCACTACATGAAGACGGGAAACATAACGGGATCTATAAAAAGGGCCATCGGGCGCTTGCTTACTAAGGGCCCCCTGGGGGCCTTGGAGACAGGAGGCAGCGCCTGGGAGACACGCCACCCCCAGAACCAGAACGCCCCTGGGGCCTTGGAGACAGGAGGCAGCGCCTGGGAGACACCACCACCCCCAGAACCAGAACGCCTCTGGGGCCTTGGAGACAGGAGGCAGCGCCTGGGAGACACCACCACCCCCAGAACCAGAACGCCTCTGGGGCCTTGGAGACAGGAGGCAGCGCCTGGGAGACACCACCACCCCCAGAACCAGAACGCCTCTGGGGCCTTGGAGACAGGAGGCAGGCAGCGCCTGGGAGACACCACGCCACCCCCAGAACCAGAACGCCCCTGGGGCCTTGGAGACAGGAGGCAGCGCCTGGGAGACACCACGCCACCCCCAGAACCAGAACGCTTCTGGGGCCTTGGAGACAGGAGGCAGGCAGCGCCTGGGAGACACGCCACCCCCAGAACCAGAACGCCTCTGGGGCCTTGGAGACAGGAGGCAGCGCCTGGGAGACACCACGCCACCCCCAGAACCAGAACGCTTCTGGGGCCTTGGAGACAGGAGGCAGCGCCTGGCCTGGGAGACACGGCACCCCCAGAACCAGAACGCCTCTGGGGCCTTGGAGACAGGAGGCAGCGCCTGGGAGACACACGCCACCCCCAGAACCAGAACCAGAACCACCGCACGCCAGCAGGCAGGGCATTATGGTCGATTTAATTCGATCAATATTGGCTGCCTTTCTGTCATCTTCAGTCTACAAGTTACCAAAGATGTTTTTCAAAATAACTGGAGGAATGCGCCATGGCTCCCTCCTCCTCCTCCCTCTCGACACGAGCTGAAACAACCGTTTGGGCTTTAAGGGGGGAGGGGTGGAGCGCACTGCTGTGAAGGAAGGGTGCGCTGCAGTTACAACCCAAGACAAAATTCTCAGCTTCTTCCCCCAGGCCATCAGAGCCCTGAACACTGAACTCTCCACACACAAGCACACATCAGCACACACACAACACACTCACTGTACACACTCACACACTAGCAGCCACTTTAACATGAGCAGGCACACACTCATGCTGCACACGCCCACACTTATGGCCACTAAGGAAAGGTCACTTTAAAAATAGTATAGTATAACCGGAGATTGTATAAATTAGCATGTACAGAAAGACCCAGTGCCTAGCTAACAGTGTATTGCACTACCAAAGGACCTAGCATGTCCTCCATGCTCTGTAAATAACTTATGTACAGATACCGATATGCCCTACTTTGTTACTTGTTTATTGCACAATGTTACTTGTTTATTGCACAATGTTGTTCTATTGGATTCTATTATATGTTATTTGCACATCGTTGCGGGCAAGACCACCCGCATCTCATTGTATACTTGTATGCCGTGACAAATAAAACTCTTGACTTGACTTGAAAATGGGGGCAAGACGGCACAATAATCGTTTTTTATCTCGACCGTCTTGTTTTCACGATCGTGGGAAGGCAAAAATGTTTAACTCGATGAATCCCTCCAGCCCTGTCGAGCTGCACTGTTAGACCCCCCCCCCCCATAACCGTGACGTTAGGCGTGTAAAGCAGACGGAAATGTCCACCGGGCTCCGGGGGGGAGAACCAGACAACATTTGGACCTTGGGCCGGTTCAGCCCGGTGGAGTCTGTCTGACACCTTCATGCCTCGGCTCTCGCGGGGGGGGGGGGGGGGGGGGGGGGGGGACAGAGGGCCCTCTAATAATAACCCAAATGGGGAGAGAGAACACGACGAGCGCTAAACACCCGCGACGTATCCATTTGCAATTAGCACCCAGGTGGTGTGTGTTCGCCGCGCGGCGGACCATCACCATATCTCATCCGGTCGTCGCGGTTCCACAGCGGCGATAAAAGCCACGTCGGTGATCTATCTGTCAGACGGGCGGCCGCCGGGAAGAGGCTAATAAAAACATCCTAATGGCGGGGGGCGAGCATCGCCGGCTTTGAAGGCAAATACGAGGAGGAGGGCCAAACCCCCCCCCCCCCCCCCCCCCGGGGCGCTCCTATTGGCCACTGAGATTCAAATCTAACTCTGTAATTCTTTTTTATTCATTTGAGAGATATTTCTGTTTCATATACGGATGACAGAAAAGATGGAGAGAGAGAGAGAGAGAGAGAGAGAGAGAGAGAGAGAGGACTAAATCAAATGATAAGAAAACAAAAAGAAAACTATCTGACACATTGGAAAGAAACAACCCAAAACCAGAGCAAATTGAAATGCTATTTGGCCCTAAACAGAGCGTACACAGTGGCAGAATACCTGAGCACCGTGACTGACCCAAAACTAAGAAGATCCTTGACTAGGTACAGACTCAGCGAGCACAGCCTAGCCATTGAGAAAGGCCGCCATAGGCAGACCTGGCTCCCAAGAGAAGACAGCCTGTGCACCCACTGCACACAAGATGAGGTGGAAACCGAGC
>NC_140173.1:147319734-147321810 GCF_963971535.1 Notolepis coatsorum | reverse complement strand
TGATTGTTTGGTTCGACTGAACAAGATATCGTGAGTTGTTTGGAGAAATATGGAGAATAACATGTCCAAAAATAAACTTTTTCATTCGTCCATTCATCCATCCATCCATCCATTCATTAATTCATTCATTCATTCATTCATTCATTCATTCATTCATTCATTCATTCATTCATTCATTCATTCATTCATTCATCCATTCATTCATTCATTCATTCATTCATTTATTCATTCATTTTATGTCGGCCTATTTGATGTGTTGATGTGTGATAACTTTTTTTTTATCACTTTAGGTTGATGCCCTTTTTAACATCATGGCCAGGGACTACAGATTAAATCTAGCCTTCTGGCTAATTATGGCGTATTTACATTTTTAATGTTGATTAATATCGGTATCGGAAATTAAGAGTTGGACAATATCGGTATATCGGTATCGGTAAAAAAGCCAATATCGAGCATCCCTAATATGCACTGTCCCTTTTGCAAATAAACTTAACTTAAACTATATTTTTTACATTTACATTTAGTAGGGATGGGTACGGAATCCGGTACTTTTAAGGGTATCGACCGAATCACGTCGGTACTACCGGGTACCGATTCACGTGAGATCCACCGGTGCCGACATTTCGATAACATTTTTTATTATCATTTTTTTTAAGTCCGATGACGTCAACATTTCGTTTACCGCAAAACGAAACCTATGAAGTGTGAGTCACGCACGTTCACATCAACAATACACGCTTATAGGATTTGACTTGATTCAACAACAACAAAGCAGTCGGGGCGATGGCAAGCCGAAAACTTAGTTGTTACACTTTACAAAGCTAGATGCAGACAACGCTCGCTGCTATATTATATATATATATTAACAAATTGTTCTAGATAAATAATAATGATAATAAATTAGTTTGGACACATTTTTTTTTACAACTGAGGTAGGTAGATTACATTTTTAGAGACTAAAGTACCGGAAAAGGTACCATCGGGTACCGGTACCGGTTCAAATGTGAACGGTACCCTAACCCTAACATTTGGTGATTTAGCTGCTGTGGCTTTTATCCAAAGCCACTTACAAGTTGTGAATAACAAGTCAACAGGAAGGAAGGGTACAACTCTGGCAGCTAAGGGTCAGTAAGATTACAGCACCAGAACACCAGCAACTTGGACAGAGAGACTTCGGCTCAGCTTCTTCCCCCAGGCCATCAGAGCCCTGAACACTGAACTCTCCACACACAAGCACACATGAACACACACACAACACACACACACTGTACAAACGCCCACACACTAGCAGCCACTGCTGCACACGCTCACACGTATGGTCACTTTACAGAAGGAAAGGTCACTTTAAGAATAGTATAACTTGAGATTGTATAATATAAGCATTGTATAGCAGTGTACATAAAGACCCAGTGCCTCATCCGTAGCTAACAGTGTATTGCACTACCACAGGACCTAGCATGTCCTACCATGCTCTGTAAATAACTCATGTACATATACCGATATGCCCTACTCTGTTTACTTGTTTTATTGCACAATGTCGTTATATTGGATTCTATTATATGTTATTACTATTGTATTATGCACATCGTTGCGGGCAAGACCACCCGCATTTCACTGTATACTTGTATGCCTTGACAAATAAAACGCTTGACTTGACGAAACTCTGGCAGCTAAGGGTCAGTGAGATTGTTTGTTAAACTGTGTTGAACTTGAGTGCTACAGTCTTGAGTGCATAGTAGTATAGTGTTATTAACATAGTAGTAGGTAGTAATATAGACATATTAGCATAGTGTGTAGTAGTATACTACAGTGGTTGTATACATACAACCACCTACAACCACCTCCATTGTACAGTTTCTTCGTCAAATGTTTAGACTATTTTTTGTATCACAAACAGTACTGTATTTGTAAATCTGGTATGTCATAAATGTATAGATGTAGCAGTACTGTATATCTGTATGTCATGTATGTCATATTATGTCCTGATGAATTGAAAATGGGGGACCCTGATGTAAACAAGACGAAAGTCTTTCTCTGGTCTGCATCCCCTTAACAATTGTGTGTATTGAGCCGTAC
>NC_140173.1:147294734-147317234 GCF_963971535.1 Notolepis coatsorum | reverse complement strand
GCTCGTCTACACTCACAGCAAACTGTCTAACGCCTGTCCCTGTCTCCCGGTCTCCCTGTGAGTGGCTGTCTCGTGGTGATGACCGGAGTGGTGGACGTCCCGCGATGATGATGACCGGGAGGATGTGACCCTCTCGGCGCTGCCCCCCCCCCCCCCCCCCCCCCCCCACGCCTCAAATAGATCCGCCATCAGCTCTATTTTCAATCTTTCAAAATGTTCAGTTGCTATCGCATGCACTTATCTGTGTTTCATTACACGTATGAGTGCATGCTTACCAACTGTTCGCCTGTTTTACTGCAACACTACTATCACCGACATCTAAGAAGGGAGATCCCCCCTTGAATGGCCCTTCTAAGGTTTCGCTCCTCCACATTGCCTGTGGTGCATTTTTTCCTATTGCAGTTTTAGGTTTAGGTTTTCACGTACAGATACTTACATTACAAAAACACACATTGGGACAGGGGGGGGGTGTATACGTCTGAATACGAGACAAGATGATTTGCTAAGAGTGTTCATTTTCTAGTGTGTTGTTGTCTCGCCTGAAGGCCTTCTGAAGGAGAGACCAGCAGTCCTTCAGCTCAGTGTGTTTCTACATTTACATTTTACATTTAGTCATTTAGCTGAACGCTTTTATCGAAAGCGACTTACAGGTTCTGTACGACAAGTCATCAGGAAGGGCACAACTCTATCAGCTGAGTAACAATGTTCATCAAAGTGTTGAGTGCTACAGTGTAGGTTAGTTTATTAGGACAAGTGCATGACAGTAGGTTAGTTAGGGTTAGAGTTTCTTTTAAATTTGAATTTTTTTAAATTTCAGATAATGGTTGAAGAAGTGCATCTTTAGTCGATTGGACAGGTTTCGGCTGTCCTAACTGGGTGGGTAGGTAGTTCCACCATTGTGGGGCAAGGACTGAGAAAAGGCAGGTTCTCCTTGATGACCCTCCTGGAGCTCAGATAGGAGTGGGTCTGAGGCGGCCAGAAGATGCAGAGCGTAGGGGTCTTGAGGGTGTGTAGTTAGAGACCATTGACCAGAGGTAGGTGGGAGCGGTTCCCTTCGCTGCACGATATGCTAGGTCGAGGGCCTTGAAGCGGATACACAGTCAATTTCGCAGAGTACATTTTACTCAAACTGAGTACATTTGACTCAAACTGAGTAAAATGTTACTCACTTGGGCTCAAATGGACTCAGTTTGAGTAAAATTTACTCTGCAAAATTTTACTGTGTACGTGCAGCGATGGGGAGCCAGTGCAGGTCCCTAAGAAGTGGGGAGACATGGGCTGACTTCGGTAGGTTTGAGATTCGAGTGTGTTGTTGTCTCACCTGAAGGCCTTCTGGAGGAGCGACCAGCAGTCCTTCAGCTCAGTGTGCTTGTGTGCGACGCAGGCGTCCAGGGCTGGATGCAGGTTGGACAGCTGGGAGGCCGTGACGTCCAGCATCTGACACACAGGTTGGTAGCAATACAACCATTAATTACAATTAATACTGTATTATTAAATGTTTTTATTATATATACATTTTTATTTTATTATTAATAAATTATTATTATTATATAATAATATTAAACGTTTTTTTATATACATTTGATTCTTTAACTTTTCAATTAACATTCTTCAAAATAAATGAACAGAATTACCCTAACCAGAGTTACCCTAACCCTAACCCTAACCTGTTCATTTCTGCGACTATGGAAGGTGTGACACTTTTATTCCATGCGCTTAATAGTGATTGTGAAAAAAAACAAACATGGATTATTGGAATTTGAGTCAAAGATGTCAGATACCGAGCTACTTTCCTGCATATACATAAGATATAGCCAACGCTATCCAATTATATTTTTTTATAAAAAAGGCCATTTGCCGAGAATTGCGACAGGGGGGGGGGGGGGGGGGGGGGGTAGCTGGAATAATACATTTTCAGGTAATTAACATTACATATATCGTGACGTGGAATTAACACAACATTATGCATACTTTTGACAATCAATAAAATAAGAATTGGTTTTTACTTGCTTGCCTGGTAAATAAAGGTTAAATAAATGTAAAAACAAATATGTGTGCCAATATCGGCTGATAATACCGGTAGGCCGATAATATCGGACATCCCTAGTTATAACATGTAGGTAAAGTACATATCATATAGCGAGGTTGCGACGGCGAGACGCATCACACCGATAGCTGAGCTGAGCTCCCAGCTCTCTGAACGGGGGTTGGGAGGAGGGCGAAGGGAACCGCGAGGAACGACCACGAGGGTAGAGCTAGCTACCGGCTAACAGAACAGATAGCTACAGGCTAACAGATAGGCCGCAACCACAAAGCGGGTATCAGAGAGATGAATCTATTAATCTAGGCTCATTAGACCAGGGGTTCCCAAACTTTTCAGGCCGGGGCCCAGAAAATAAGGCGTCAGAGAGCCGCGGCCCAATGCACATCGTCTGTTTTTTTTTTTTTTTTTTTTTTTGCCAGGCGACCGATTTTTTAAGCCAAATATCACTTCAATCCTATTAAGTTAGTTCAAGTTAGTTATTCATTTATATGTGCTATTTATGAGAGGGCTAACTTGTTGCAAAATAATAATGATAATAATAATAGCCTCATTAAAATACTATTGTTGCTTCGGTTGTTTTCAGCGTTTTATGTGCATAATCTGTTATTTAGTTTGAAATGTTCGTTGAAATAAGTAGATTTTTCGTTTTTGTTTATTTATTAAGTTAATATAAAACCATATAGTAACATTTTAGAATACAATAGAATAGAATTTTAGAATACAACTAGAAACACTGTCCTGGCCTGCTTCTAAGTTCAGTGGCCTGACAAAAAAAATTAAAATAAAAAAATAAAAAATAAAAAAAATATTTTTTTTTATTTTTTTTTATTTTTTTTAAATCATCTCGCGGCCCACCCGTGGCTGCTCGCGGCCCACCTTTGGGTCGCGACCCCGACTTTGGGAACCACGGGGTGAGATAGTGTGACAGCCAGTAAGATCACCATCAACAAACAAACAACAAACACAACGCAGAGACTTCACGGACCAGCAGATGACGGGTTGATAAGAAACACTGATATCTATCAACATTTAAACCATGGCATGGCCCCCTTTCAGATGCTTGGTGAATATGGACCCAGGACATTTGACATGTCATTCTGAAAGCAGAAGAATGTAGGTGTTGTGGTTCCTCACCATGATCTGACTGGCGATGTCCCTGATGTCTCGGTCTCCGCCGGCCGACGGGTCCTTGGACGCAGATATACTTTTCCTCTGAAAGCAAAGAAAAACACATGAACGAGTGTCTGACAATATCAGTCGATTCTCAGGCCTACAGGTACAAATCCATATAAATAATTTAACCCTTGCTACAAAGAACCAAATAGGTTGGTTTTAACTATTTTTTTGAACAGCCCTACACTGTAGGGTAATCATAATAATTTGGAGTGTGAATGTGATGCATCTACTACTGTATAATGGTCCTCATTCTCCAATGGACATACGTGAAAGTTACCAAGGAATTCCTTCGTAACTCGATTTTACGAATGTATTATTATTAATAATACAAATATTGTTGTATTATTATTATTGTTATAATTGTTTAATTTCCGAGGATGTTTGTAGAATCGAAGTGACCACAATCGCCATTATTTATCCGAAATGAAGCCTTTAACATGTTTAATCACCTGTGCATTTCTGTATACAAATGCAGGTGTACGAGAACGAGCTTCCAGTTTAAGAATGAGTGACGTTCTTCATTCATGGGAACCCAGCTGCGAAGATGTTGGCGACTTACGAAGACCGTTTCACATGTTCAGGAATCCGGAGGAGGCTTTTTGTAAATGTGTTCTTTTTATTTACAAAGGTACTTACGTACATGTTCGAGAATGAGGACCATTCTCAACACTCCAATTTACAAACTTGAACTAATTAGGAAGCAGATATAGAGGAGGTCCAAGGAGAGGGAAATGGATCGGAAAACAGAAAAAAGCGAATCCAAGGCACTCTTCCAAACGTTCATAATGGAACGTTTTGGCCTCAAACCCTATTATGCCCCAAGTTGACTTCTAATTTTCAGTTTTTAGATAATTAGGTTTGAAAACATTGTTCATCTGGAAAAATAAATGGAAAAACTACTAAAATTGTACTGTCTTTTGCTAGTATGCACTCTGCTACAAAGTAATCTACCTTGCCTATATTACAACCTACTATGCTGTCTATACTACTATGCACTCAAGACTGTACTGTAGCACTCAACAATGAACCATATCACTTACCCTGCCAGATTTTTTTTTTTTATCAATTTTTTTAATTATTATTTTACATGAAAACAAGACAACACAATAACCATACTAATAATACACAGAACTTCACAGGGAGATAACAGCAACAATAATAATAACAACAGAAATAACAAATTATAAAAACAGAGTATAACATTTAAAAATGTAAAGGGGTACTATCTTATAAATGGCCTCTCCCAGTATTCAGCACCGTTAATAAGACCTATGCCTCTAATTCTCACATTGGCGCATTCCTCCAATTCCCCTCACCATATTCACCCTCACTGAACTGAGTCATCTTAAAATGTGCATATCTGTGATGTCAAGAGATTTCTCAGCTGCATAACAATGTGGCAATTGCCACCAGGCCACACAGTGGTTGGAGCTGCAGCCTCAAAACGGCTTAAGATCTTGAGGTAGAAAAATGCTGTTTTTGAGTACTTGACTAGATATACAAAACAATGAACCTTTTTGAAAAACAAAAACCTACAGAGGTGTTCCATAGACCCACAGGAACCGTGTAAAAGTGCCCAAATAGTGAAAGAAATAGTAAAATAGCTCCCCCCCAATAAAATCACCCCAGTTAAAGTTAAGGAGGACAACACAAAAGACAAGACAGACAAGACATTTCCTCCTCCCCCTCCCACGAGACCGCCGGACTCCCCCGGACAAGCACCCCAACCCCTTAGCTGCCAGAGTTGTACCCTTCCTGCTGACATGTCGTACAGAACTTGTAAGTCGCTTTGGATAAAGTGTCAGCTAAATGACTAAATGTAAATGTAAATGAAAACTTAAACCAGACTTTATGGTTCTTCGTTGTAAGGGTTCAATTAAACATCACAAGTCAACGTCCTTCTTTACCATGTCGTCGATGGCGCCCAGTGTGTCGTCCGCCTGCTGGTGGAAGGAGGACACTTCCAGGGCCAGCTGGAGGTGATCGTGGTGTCTCTTCAGATGGGACTGGACCTTCAGCCACCTGCACAGATACCAGAACACCACGGGGTCAGTCCTTCTGCTTACTGTACCTTCACGAGGAAGAGCTTCCATGCAGCATTTACACTTTTCATTTGACTGAATACTTGTGGAGACATGTTGTGGAGAAAGATTACAGGAAGTAAATGCTCTTAATAAGCCCTAGCCATATTTTCAGAAAATTCGCCTAAAAATACATACCTAAGTAAATGGAAGATTGCTCCACTTCTACAAGGTCAATTTGCATGTTCTTCGTCTCTATATGTTGTGTCTGTTACCAGGCTTGAGGAAATTGTAATGAACCAAAGGAGAATAAATAAAAAAAATTATTTCATCTTTGACGGTGAATAACACCATGCTAACATTGACCAGACATGGAGCCATTATTTGACGAGAATTACTACGGAAGTAAAATCACGTCTCGCATCGCCTACATTTTGTTGATGTGTTTCCTCCGGGAGGTGGTGGTCTTGCTGTCCGTCTTCCCCTGTTTCTCCAGCTTCAGGGCCTGGTGGTTGATCTCCTCGTGAAGGCTCCTGTACAGCTGCTCGTCCTGTGACAAGACAAAACACACAACGGTGTCCAACTTTTATTACATATTATTTATTTAACCTTTATTTAACTAGGGGCAGGTTACAAATGCTTATTTTCAGTGACGGCCTGGCGAGAGGACAAAAGGTTCCCTCAAAAGGTTAACAGGGAAAGGGGACAAGACATGTTTTAATTAATAAAATAGAAGAGAGACAGACGGTACAAACATCACAGAGGTACGGGAAATAGTTAAAACACACATCAAACAAAACAACCAAATTAAATGACATACATGATACATACTACATACATGAAGCAGAACATGAACCACTGAAAGAGGAACTGCTTAAATCATATCTCTAAAAATAGAATCCATACTTGGGAATATTAATTGTCTGTATTTATGTATCTTATGTTGTATGTATGTTAGTATAGGTAGGTGTGTAAGCCTACCCACGTTGTATGTTTTTGTTTGTTTATATTTGTGATCATCAGGCTCTCCCTCCAAAAGCTTTAAATAGCTTCTTGGGAGACCTGGCACATGCACACAATCGTGTGTGTGTGTGTGTGTGTGTGTGTGTGTGTGTGTGTGTGTGTGTGTGTGTGTGTGTGTGTGTGTGTGTGTGTGTGTGTGTGTGTGTGTGTGTGTGTGTGTGTGTGTGTGTGTGTGTGTGTGTGTGTGTGTGTGTGTGTGTGTGTGTGTGTGTGTGTGCGTGTGAATAAATTCATTCATTCATTCATTCATTCATTCATTCATTCATTCATTCATTAATTAATTCATTCATTCATTCATTCATTCATTCATTCATTCAACAGTCACATTACAGTTAAAAGGCTGGGTGTCAGTTGCAGGTGTGTAATATATAGAGAGGCGGGGGGGAATCAACAAGTGCAACAGTCAGCTATAGGGACTTTTGCCGTTTCTGACGGAAGTTGTGACGGAGTTTTTTGGAGAAAGTTCCAGTCATTTGCTGCAGCAAAATGAAAGGAATTCTGGCCTTGGGAATAATAGACAAAGTGATGCGATCACTGGACCTCAGGTGGTAGTCCAGTACTGTATATTTGCATATCTTGTATGTCACAAATGTAACATTACTGTATATATCTGTATGTCATGTATGTCATAAATGTCATGATATATATCTGTATATCTGTATGATGTCTTGTATGTCATAAATGTCACTATGAATTGAAAATGGGGGACCCTGATGTAAACAAGACAAAAGTCTTTCTCTGGTCTGCATCCCCTTAACAATTGTGTGTATTGAGCCGTACTGTACAGTACGCGTCTATTCTTATCCTAACGGATTAACAGTTCCGCGTTCTGCGATCTGATTGGCCACTGACGTTTCTGGTGCGATCTGATTGGCCACTGACGTTTCTGGTCATGTGACATGCGCGCCCAATCGCGTGACGCGCCCATTTCCGCCTCGAACAGCAGCAAACTACCTAACGCCTAGTTTATCACTGGTTAAGCTTAGGCGACTCTTTCGAAGTTGGTTAAGGTTAGAGTTTGGAATCAGGGCTGGTGTTCTATCGTCACACTCTAAGACAAACTCTAACCTTAACCAACTTCGAAAGAGTCGCCAAGCTTAACCGGGCGCAGAACTTGCCGTCACACGATTGGCGCGACCAGTCGTTCGCAGAACGCGAACGCGGAACTGTTAATCCGTTAGGATAAGAATAGACGCGTACTGTACCCATTCTACAATCTGTTAATAAAGTTTTCAATCAATCAATCAATCAATCAGTTGTTATGGGAAAGGTTCAGGAGACTGGAGAGGTATTGAGGTGTCTTTCCTAGAAGAGTCTTGTAGATAACTAGAAGCCAGTGATGATGCAGTCGCCTGGCGTGGACTTTATACACAGTTCACAATGACTCACAAATGAAGCACAATGCACTTCCCCGAGGCGAGCTCTCACCCCGCGTTCCAGACACGTGAGGAAGTAAAACATTTCCAACTTCCTAATTGGAGTAATGCACCGGCGCGACCCCTGAAGTCGTAATTCCAAGTGGTAGAGCCTTGAACACTGAACTCTCCACACACAAGGCAAGCACACATGAACACACAGCACACACACAGCACACTGTACACGCTCACACACTAGCAGCCACTTTAACATGAGCACACACACAGCACACACACAGCACACTGTACACACTCTCACACTAGCAGCCACTTTAACATGAGCACACACACACCACACACTGCACACGCTCACACTTATGGTAACTTTACAAAAGGAAAGGTCACTTTAAGAATAGTATAGTAGAGCTTGAGATTGTATAATATAATAATAATAATAATAATAATAGATTGAATTTTAAGAGAGAAGCGCCTTTCTCAGACTCAAGGACACTGTACAAGGAAAGGATGGAAAAAAAATAAAAGTAAGTAATAAAATTGAAAAAATATATATAATAAAATACATAAAAGATCTGTGTATAGTAACAACAAGAAAAACAAATAAGATAAGAGATAAAAATAAATAAAAAAAGGAGGCAAGTTCTGTCCAATTGGATGAAGTGGTTAAAATTAACAAACAAACAAACAACAAAACAAAACAAAACAACGGAATCTGTGGCTTAAAAAGAGTCAGGGGTGGGCTACTTGGGAGCGGGGCCGTGTTGCGTGAAGGCAAGTGTGAACAGGTGGGTTTTTAGCTTGGTTTTGAAGAGGTTGATGGTGTCAGAGCCTCGGATGAGGGGGGAGAGGGAGTTCCACAGTCTGGGGGCTGCTGCAGCGAAAGCTCGGTCTCCCAGTGTGGAACGCCTGGTGCGGGGGATGGTGAGGAGGTCGGAGTTGGAGGATCGGAGGCCTCGTGCTGGAGTGTAGGGGTGGAGTAGGTTGGTCAGGTAGGAAGGGGCCAACCCGTGCAGGGATTTGTAGGTGAGGAGGAGGATCTTGTAGGGGATTCGATAGTTGATGGGGAGCCAGTGGAGTTTTTGCAGGGTGGGGGTGATGTGCTGCCAGGGTTTGGTGCGCGTGAGGACCCTCGCAGCAGAGTTTTGGACGTACTGTAAACGATCCAGAACCTTCTTGGAGGCACCAAGAAGGACTCCGTTACAGTAGTCGAGGCGGGAAGTGATGAAGGCGTGAATGAGTGTTTCCGCTGAGGTGTCGGAGAGTGAGGGGCGGAGGCGGGAGATGGTTCGGAGGTGGAAGAAGGCGGATCTGGTGACAGACTTGACGTGAGGGTGAAATGAGAGGGTGGAGTCCAGTATGACGCCCAGGTTCCTTACCTCCGTGGAGGGGCAGATGGAGTAGCCATCCACGGAGAGAACAAGGTGGTCGATCTTTTGGAGGAGGGCTGGGGAGGCTACAACTATGAGTTCGGTTTTCTTACTATTGAGTTGGAGGAAATTGGTGGTCATCCATATTTTTATGTCCTGGAGGCAGGCAATGAGGGAGGGGGGAGGAAGGGGGGCCGAGGGTTTGGTGTGGAGGTAGAGCTGTGTGTCGTCTGCATAGAAGTGGAAGTGGAGGCCGTGTTTCCTTATGATGTCACCGAGTGGGAGGAGGTAAATCATAAAAAGGAGCGGACCTAGCACCGAACCCTGGGGAACACCCTGTTTGACAAGTGCTGGAGCTGACCTGGAGCCCCCGAGGGAAACATACTGCCACCTGTTGGTGAGGTAGGATGTGAACCAGGACAAGGGCATAGCATTGTATAGCAGTGTACATAAAGACCCAGTGCCTCATCCGTAGCTAACAGTGTATTGCACTACCACAGGACCTAGCATGTCCTACCATGCTCTGTAAATAACTCATGTACATATGCCCTACTTTGTTTACTTGTTTTATTGCACAATGTCGTTCTATTGAATTCTTATTATATATTACTATTGTATTATGCACAATCGCTGCGGGCAAGACCCCCCGCATTTCATTGTATACTTGTATGCTGTGACAAATAAAACTCTTGACTTGACTTGACTAAACTCTGGCGTGATTGCTCAACTACGGCTATCTGACGTAGCGTCAACACGACGGGTACATCGTTGTAAACAGCATTGTTTTATTTAACATGTTTGTAATCTTTAGAATGTAATTGAAGCGAACAGAAGCTCATCAAAACAAGTGCGGTAATTCAACATGGTTTCTCCGTGAATTGTTAGTGTTCAGAGACCAGCCACACAAACACAAACAGTATGGTTTCTCCATACATACTTTACATATCTATGGTTTCTCCATACATACTTTACATATCTATGGTTTCTCCATACATACTTTACATATCTATGGTTTCACCCTACATACTTTACATATCTATGATTTCTCCCTGCATACTTTACATATCTATGGTTTCTCCATACATACTTTACATATCTATGGTTTCTCCCTGCATACTTTACATATCTATGGTTTCTCCCTACATACTTTACATATCTATGGTTTCTCCCTACATACTTTACATAGCTATGGTTTCTCTATACATACTTTACATATCTATGGTTTCTCCCTACATACTTTACATATCTATGGTTTCTCCATACATACTTTACATATCTATGGTTTCTCCATACATACTTTACATATCTATGGTTTCTCCATACATACTTTACATATCTATGGTTTCTCCCTTCATACTTTACATATCTATGGTTTCTCCCTACATACTTTACATATCTATGGTTTCTCCATACATACTTTACATATCTATGGTTTCTCCTTACATACTTTACATATCTATGGTTTCTCCCTTCATACTTTACATATCTATGGTTTCTCCCTACATACTTTACATATCTATGGTTTCTCCATACATACTTTACATATATATGGTTTCTCCATACATACTTTACATATCTATGGTTTCTCCCTGCATACTTTACATATCTATGGTTTCTCCCTACATACTTTACATATCTATGGTTTCTCCATACATACTTTACATATCTATGGTTTCTCCCTGCATACTTTACATATCTATGGTTTCTCTATACATACTTTACATATCTATGGTTTCTCCCTACATACTTTACATATATATGGTTTCTCCATACATACTTTACATAGCTATGGTTTCTCCATACATACTTTACATATCTATGGTTTCTCCCTACATACTTTACATATCTATGGTTTCTCCCTACATACTTTACATATCTATGGTTTCTCTATACATACTTTACATATCTATGGTTTCTCCCTACATACTTTACATATCTATGGTTTCTCCCTACATACTTTACATATCTATGGTTTCTCCCTACATACTTTACATATCTATGGTTTCTCTATACATACTTTACATATCTATGGTTTCTCCATACATACTTTACATATCTATGGTTTCTCCCTGCATACTTTACATATCTATGGTTTCTCTATACATACTTTACATATCTATGGTTTCTCCCTACATACTTTACATATCTATGGTTTCTCCATACATACTTTACATGGCTATGGTTTCTCCATACATACTTTACATAGCTATGGTTTCTCCATACATACTTTACATATCTATGGTTTCTCCCTACATACTTTACATATCTATGGTTTCTCTATACATACTTTACATATCTATGGTTTCTCCATACATACTTTACATATCTATGGTTTCTCCATACATACTTTACATATCTATGGTTTCTCCCTACATACTTTACATAGCTATGGTTTCTCCCTGCATACTTTACAAATCTATGGTTTCTCCCTGCATACTATACATATCTATGGTTTCTCCCTACATACTTTACATATCTATGGTTTCTCCCTACATACTTTACATATCTATGGTTTCTCCTTACATACTTTACATATCTATGATTTCTCCCTACATACTTTACATATCTATGGTTTCTCCCTGCATACTTTACATATCTATGGTTTCTCCATACATACTTTACATATCTATGGTTTCTCCCTACATACTTTACATATCTATGGTTTCTCCATACATACTTTACATATCTATGGTTTCTCCCTACATACTTTACATATCTATGGTTTCTCCCTACATACTTTACATATCTATGGTTTCTCCATACATACTTTACATTTACATTTACATTTACATTTAGTCATTTAGCTGACGCTTTTATCCAAAGCGACTTACAAGTTCTGTGCGACAAGACAGCAAGAATCTATCTATGGTTTCTCCCTACATACTTTACATATCTATGGTTTCTCCCTACATACTTTACATATCTATGGTTTCTCCATACATACTTTACATATCTATGGTTTCTCCCTACATACTTTACATATCTATGGTTTCTCCCTACATACTTTACATATCTATGGTTTCTCCATACATACTTTACATATCTATGGTTTCTCCCTACATACTTTACATATCTATGGTTTCTCCATACATACTTTACATATCTATGGTTTCTCCCTACATACTTTACATATCTATGATTTATCCCTGCATACTTTACATATCTATGATTTCTCCATACATACTTTACATATCTATGATTTCTCCCTGCATACTTTACATATCTATGGTTTCTCCCTACATACTTTACATATCTATGGTTTCTCCCTACATACTTTACATATCTATGGTTTCTCCCTACATACTTTACATATCTATGGTTTCTCCCTGCATACTTTACATATCTATGGTTTCTCCCTACATACTTTACATATCTATGGTTTCTCCATACATACTTTACATATCTATGGTTTCTCCCTGCATACTTTACATATCTATGATTTCTCCCTGCATACTTTACATATCTATAATTTCTCCCTGCATACTTTACATATCTATGGTTTCTCCCTACATACACATATCTATGGTTTCTCCCTGCATACTTTACATATCTATGGTTTCTCCCTACATACTTTACATATCTATGGTTTCTCCCTGCATACTTTACATATCTATGGTTTCTCCCTACATACTTTACATATCTATGGTTTCTCCCTACATACTTTACATATATATGGTTTCTCCATACATACTTTACATATCTATGGTTTCTCCCTACATACTTTACATATCTATGGTTTCTCCATACATAAAAGCTGTAATTAACCCTTTCACTACCACACTACAGAAGGTTAACCTTTCACTACCACACTACAGACGGAAGGTTAACCTTTCACTACCACACTACAGAAGGTTAACTCTTTCACTACCACACTACAGAAGGTTAACTCTTTCACTACCACACTACAGAAGGTTAACCTTTCACTACCACACTACAGAAGGTTAACACTTTGACTACCACATTACAGAAGGTTAACCCTTTCACTACCACACTACAGAAGGTTAACACTTTCACTACCACACTATAGAAGATTAACGCTTTCACTACCACACTACAGACGGAAGGTTAACCTTTCACTACCGCACTACAGAAGGTTAACGCTTTCACTACCACACTACAGACGGAAGGTTAACCTTTCACTACCACACTACAGAAGGTTAACGCTTTCACTACCACACTACAGACGGAAGGTTAACCTTTCACTACCGCACTACAGAAGGTTAACCTTTCACTACCACACTACAGAAAGTTAACCTTTCACTACCACACTACAGAAGGTTAACCTTTCACTACCACACTACAGAAGGTTAACCTTTCACTACCACACTACAGAAAGTTAACCTTTCACTACCGCACTACAGAAGGTTAACCTTTCACTACCACACTACAGAAAGTTAACCTTTCACTACCACACTACAGAAGGTTAACCTTTCACTACCACACTACAGAAGGTTAACCTTTCACTACCGCACTACAGAAGGTTAACACTTTCACTACCACACTACAGACAGAAGGTTAACCCTTTCACTACCACACTACAGACAGAAGGTTAACCCTTTCACTACCACACTACACTACAGAAGGTTGGTAGTGAAAGGGTTAACCTTCTGCAATGTGGTCGTGAAAGGGTTAACACCTCGGCGTGTGGCAGTGAAAGGGTTAAAGGAGGACATAGCCGAGGGGATGTTGTACAGTATGGGCAAAGCATCAGTTCTTTTTTTACTGCTCACCTGCTTGAGATCCAGGATCCTCCGGGTCAGCTGCATCTTGTCAACGTTGTCCCCCAAGACGGAGACCAGAGGCCGCTGGTCCTCCTGCTGACACACATAAAAGTCACCTTTTTACAGCCACAGTTCCCCGCTGTAACGTATATATACCCAGGTTACCTCGTAACTCAGGCTCCGGTGTTCCTTCCTTTATTCTTTTTCCCCCCCAACTTAAACAGTTGTAGTGGTTTATGTGCTGTGGCCTTAGTGCCCCCCCCCCCCCCCCCGAGCGGACCCCCGTCCAGGGCCCACGTTGCGTAGTTGAAACAATTTATGGGCGTCGGTGAGAAACATCAAACCTTTTTTTATATATACGTTTATTTATTATTTTTTTAAATCAGTGATTTATTTTAAACCAAGTCATTGTTTTTTTTTTCAGAGGCAGCAGTGTTTCGTTCAGTTTATTTGACAAAAAGCATGTCGTTAAAAAACAAACAAAAACGTGCATTCCGTGTCAATGACAACATGATAAAGTCCAGGGACCTGTTTCCATCACGGTCCTGGCTGCTACTGGGACGATACAACGCACATAGAGATACAGATGTTTACGTGAAAACATCTGAAAAAAGACATCTATGTCACCTATGACGATAGTAGCTGCGTTGCAGATACATAGGAATACTACTCAAACGAATGTTTTGCTGCTTCTGTTTCTACACGCTCCACAAGCCAGAGCCTTCACCCCTTTTTAAGAAGATGTTGTTTACCTGTGCTTTTTATACGCAACGGTAACTTGTTCCAGTTCACAGCTCCACTAAACTAGTGTTTAGATTAGATCCTCTTTACATGCAGTTCCTTTACTTAAGTAAAAGTAGAAATACCCAGATAAAATAGTACTCCGGTAAAAGTTAAAGTAGAGAAGTGTTAGATATTGAATGTACTTAAGTGTCTAAAGTAAAAGTAGACATTCTATGTGATGTTTGTGTATTGAAGTGATTGGGAGCATTCAACCCTTGAACCATTGACCTCCAAAGGTTATGTTAATTAAAGTGGTATGTGGTCCAGTTATGCTGCACTTTTACTTTATTTGTTTATTTGGACGGGACAATGCAAAATGTATGAACACAGTGGAGTGTAAAAATTGCCAGATTTAGCACAAGGCTCATTTCCATCCGTTGTCCCCAGACATAGAAACAGGACACATAAAAACAGTAAGAAATGTACAAATACATAAAAACAGGACACGTAAAAATAGTATCACATGTACAAATAAGTAGCAGCAATACACAAAAATACTAGTGGCTAGAGATATGTCACATGACTGGTTGGTCTTCAGCCATTTTTTTGTTGCCCTCTAAAAGAAGCAAGGGTGGGGCTTTCCCTTATGGAAATGGGGAGACTGTTCCACGTTTTGGCTGCTTTTTAAGAACAGGACGTTTTTGGCCAAACGTGGTCAGTCTATGTTGGACGATGCAGTCACCTCTGGTGTCTGATCTGGTGCCACTGATTAAAGGTCATGTTAAAGTGGTGTGTGGTCCAGTTATGCTGCTCTGATTAAAGGATGTGTTAAAGTGGTATGTGGTCCAGTTATGCTGCTCTGATTAAAGGTTATGTTAAAGTGGTATCTGGTCCAGTTATGCTGCTCTGATTAAAGGTTATGTTAAAGTGGTATGTGGTCCAGTTATGCTGCTCTGATTAAAGGATGTGTTAAAGTGGTATGTGGTCCAGTTATGCTGCTCTGATTAAAGGTCATGTTAAAGTGGTATGTGGTCCAGTTATGCTGCTCTGATTAAAGGATGTGTTAAAGTGGTATGTGGTCCAGTTATGCTGCTCTGATTAAAGGTCATGTTAAAGTGGTATGTGGTCCAGTTATGCTGCTCTGATTAAAGGTCATGTTAAAGTGGTGTGTGGTCCAGTTATGCTGCTCTGATTAAAGGTTATGTTAAAGTGGTACGTGGTCCAGTTATGCTGCTCTGATTAAATGTCATGTTAAAGTGGTGTGTGGTCCAGTTGTGCTGCTCTGATTAAAGGTTATGTTAAAGTGGTATGTGGTCCAGTTGTGCTGCTCTGATTAAAGGTCATGTTAAAGTGGTATGTGGTCCAGTTATGCTGCTCTGATTAAAGGTCATGTTAAAGTGGTGTGTGGTCCAGTTATGCTGCTCTGATTAAAGGTTATGTTAAAGTGGTACGTGGTCCAGTTATGCTGCTCTGATTAAATGTCATGTTAAAGTGGTGTGTGGTCCAGTTGTGCTGCTCTGATTAAAGGTTATGTTAAAGTGGTATGTGGTCCAGTTGTGCTGCTCTGATTAAAGGTCATGTTAAAGTGGTATGTGGTCCAGTTATGCTGCTCTGATTAAAGGTGATGTTAAAATGGTGTGTGGTCCAGTTATGCTGCTCTGATTAAAGGTCATGGTAAAGTGGTATGTGGTCCAGTTATGCTGCTCTGATTAAAGGTTATGTTAAAGTGGTGTGTGGTCCAGTTATGCTGCTCTGATTCAAGGTTATGTTAAAGTGGTATGTCGTCCAGTTATGCTGCTCTGATTAAAGGTTATGTTAAAGTGGTATGTGGTCCAGTTATGCTGCTCTGATTAAAGGTTATGTTAAAGTGGTATCTGGTCCAGTTATGCTGCTCTGATTAAAGGTGATGTTAAAGTGGTATCTGGTCCAGTCATGCTGCTCTGATTAAATTATGTGTTAAAGTGGTATGTGGTCCAGTTATGCTGCTCTGATTAAAGGTTATGTTAAAGTGGTATGTGGTCCAGTTATGCTGCTCTGATTAAAGGTTGTGTTAAAGTGGTATGTGGTCCAGTTATGCTGCTCTGATTAAGGGTGATGTTAAAGTGGTACGTGGTCCAGTTATGCTGCTCTGATTAAAGGTTGTGTTAAAGTGGTATGTGGTCCAGTTATGCTGCTCTGATTAAAGGTGATGTTAAAGTGGTATGTGGTCCAGTTATGCTGCTCTGATTAAAGGTGATGTTAAAGTGGTATGTGGTCCAGTTATGCTGCTCTGATTAAAGGTGATTAAAGTGGTATGTGGTCCAGTTGTGCTGCTCTGATTAAAGGTGATGTTAAAGTGGTATGTGGTCCAGTTATGCTGCTCTGATTAAAGGTTGTGTTAAAGTGGTATGTGGTCCAGTTATGCTGCTCTGATTAAAGGTGATGTTAAAGTGGTATGTGGTCCAGTTATGCTGCTCTGATTAAAGGTGATGTTAAAGTGGTATGTGGTCCAGTTATGCTGCTCTGATTAAAGGTTATGTTAAAGTGGTATGTGGTCCAGTTATGCTGCTCTGATTAAAGGTTATGTTAAAGTGGTATGTGGTCCAGTTATGCTGCTCTGATTAAAGGTTATGTTAAAGTGGTATGTGGTCCAGTTATGCTGCTCTGATTAAAGTGTATGTTAAAGTGGTATGTGGTCCAGTTATGCTGCTCTGATTAAAGGATGTGTTAAAGTGGTATGTGGTCCAGTTATGCTGCTCTGATTAAAGGATGTGTTAAAGTGGTATGTGGTCCAGTTATGCTGCTCTGATTAAAGGATGTGTTAAAGTGGTATGTGGTCCAGTTATGCTGCTCTGATTAAAGTGTATGTTAAAGTGGTATGAGGTCTAGTCATGCTGCTCTGATTAAAGGATGTGTTAAAGTGGTATGTGGTCCAGTTATGCTGCTCTGATTAAAGGTTATGTTAAAGTGGTGTGTGGTCCAGTTATGCTGCTCTGATTAAAGGTTCATGTTAAAGTGGTATGTGGTCCAGTTATGCTGCTCTGATTAAAGGTTATGTTAAAGTGGTATGTGGTCCAGTTATGCTGCTCTGATTAAAGTGTCATGTTAAAGTGGTATCTGGTCCAGTTATGCTGCTCTGATTAAAGTGTCATGTTAAAGTGGTGTGTGGTCCAGTTATGCTGCTCTGATTAAGTGTCATGTTAAAGTGGTGTGTGGTCCAGTTATGCTGCTCTGATTAAATTGTCATGTTAAAGTGGTGTGTGGTCCAGTTATGCTGCTCTGATTAAAGTGTCATGTTAAAGTGGTATCTGGTCCAGTTATGCTGCTCTGATTAAAGTGTGTCATGTTAAAGTGGTATGTGGTCCAGTTATGCTGCTCTGATTAAAGTGTCATGTTAAAGTGGTATGTGGTCCAGTTATGCTGCTCTGATTAAAGGTTATGTTAAAGTGGTGTGTGGTCCAGTTATGCTGCTCTGATTAAAGTGTCATGTTAAAGTGGTGTGTGGTCCAGTTATGCTGCTCTGATTAAAGTGTCATGTTAAAGTGGTGTGTGGTCCAGTTATGCTGCTCTGATTAAAGTGTCATGTTAAAGTGGTATGTGGTCCAGTTATGCTGCTCTAATTAGAGGATGTGTTAAAGTGGTATGTGGTCCAGTTATGCTGCTCTAATTAGAGGATGTGTTAAAGTGGTGTGTGGTCTAGTTGTGCTGCTCTGATTACGTTCTCTTGAAAGTCGACAGGCTTTGGATTTGAAAAGTACATAATCTTCATAAATATTTGCCATGTTTTCCATGCAAAATCTTCTTCAAAGTAACCAGTAACTAGATGGCTTCAGATAGATGTAGTGGAGTAAAAAGTACAAAGTTCCCTAAAATGAAACCACTGGAGTAAAGTACAAAGTACAAGTACCTCAAGATTGTACTAAAAATGATGTGTAATTAATTATGTATATTTTGTATATTGTCTGGTCTTTTGCTGTTTTATGAAGCACAATCTCACGAGGAGGGTCATACAGAACCAGTCGACTGTTACTCTGGACTTTTTATCTAATTTCTTGTCTCTTTTATATTGCACCTTGCTCTTGCTTTCTTAAATGTACAATACCCTTTTCTGTAATTTTTGTGTATTTTTACCTGTTACTGCATTGTATGTGTTTTTATCATGTGAAGCACTTTGGTTTGGCTTTTAGTCCTTTGTAAATATGCTATACAAATAAAGCTGACTTGACTTGACTTCACAAGCATTTCACTATAACCAGGGGTGTAAAAAGTACCCAGAAATTAGAAAGTGAAAGCATGGGCACCGTCTCAAAATCGTACTCAAGTAAAAGTCAGAGTATCTGGCTAAAAACACACTTGAGTAAAAGTCAAAACGTTTCTACGTTTAAATGTACCAGAGAAACAAATATACTAATTAAAATGCGAGATTTGTACTTTGTACTTTGTAGGTCTGCATTTTAAATGTAAGGAGTAAAAAGTATGTTTTTTTTCTCTGAAATGTAATTGAGTAAAAGTACAAGTATACAAACCTAATAATACTTGAGTAAAGTACAAATCCCCAAAAACAGTACTTAAGTATTGTAACAAAGTACAATTACTCAAGTACTTTACACCCCTGACTATAATGCACATGTACCTTGAGTAATAATACCACTGGCCCCCGAGGAGCGGGTCTTTGAAGTCGTCAGCGGTGCACATGGTGGAAAAAAGGACTAGGAGTGGAACTAAAATGATGGATAGCATCCTCCCCGCGGACGGCTTGGATTTAAGTCTCGTCTATAAAAAACCTCTTAGACCGCGTCACTCCTCCTGTGACATTTCTCAACGGGCCCATAATCAGTTCCCGCGGGCCTCGTACCCGCGCGCCAGAACACGGCGGGATTCCATGACATAAGAGGAGCGGCTGCCCGCTGTGGGACGCAAAACCTCTCATCTCCTGGAAGTTACAGGTTGAAGGGAAGCCAAATACAGTGGCTTTAAAAAAAAATTTAAGGGAAAAAAAGGCTTTCATGGTCTCTGTGATGGTGGAGATTACTCAGCACGTTTAGAGCCATATAAAGAGGAGAGGAGAGGAGAGGAGAGGAGAGGAGAGGAGAGGAGAGGAGAGGAGAGGAGAGGAGAGGAGAGGAGAGGAGAGGAGAGGGGAGGGGAGAGGAGAGGAGAGGAGAGGAGAGGAGAGGAGAGGAGAGGAGAGGAGAGGAGAGGAGAGGAGAGGAGAGGAGAGGAGAGGAGAGGAGAGGAGAGGAGAGGAGAGGAGAGGAGAGGGGAGAGGAGAGGAGAGGGGAGAGAGGAGAGAGGAGAGGGGAGAGGGGAGAGGCGAGAGAGGAGAGGGGAGAGAGGAGAGAGGAGAGAGGAGAGAGGAGAGAGGAGAGGAGAGGAGAGGAGAGGAGAGGAGAGGAGAGGAGAGGAGAGGAGAGGAGAGGGGAGGAGAGGAGAGGAGAGGGGAGGAGAGGAGAGGAGAGAGGACTAATATGTTCTGTTGATTAGGCTCTACTTTAAAGAGGAGAGGAGAGAGGAGAGGGGAGAGAGGAGAGGAGAGGAGATGAGAGGAGAGGAGAGGAGAGGGAGAGGAGAGGAGAGGAGAGGAGAGGAGAGGAGAGGAGAGGAGAGAGGAGAGAGGAGAGGAGAGGAGAGGAGAGGAGAGGAGAGGAGAGGAGAGGAGAGGAGAGGAGAGGAGAGGAGAGGAGAGGAGAGGAGAGGAGAGGAGAGGAGGGGAGGGGAGAGGGAGGAGAGAGGAGAGGGGAGAGGAGAGAAAAGAGGGGAGAGAGGAGAGGAGAGGAGAGGAGAGGAGAGGAGAGGAGAGGAGAGGAGGGGAGAGGAGAGGAGAGGAGGGGAGAGGAGAGGAGAGGAGAGGAGAGGAGAGGAGAGGAGAGGAGAGGAGAGGAGAGGAGAGGAGAGGAGAGGAGAGGAGAGTAAAAGTAGAAATTACAGTACGGGACTTTCAACTTTAATACCATCCCCCCGTGTCAAGTGCCCCTCGGGACGCCCGTCTAGCTGCTGGGCGACGCACAGGAGGAGAGGAAGCAACACGGGAAGGAAGTGAAATGCAAACAGAAACACTATGGAATAGAATAGAATGGAAATACAATAGAATAAAAAAACAATAGAAACAAACAAATAAAAATCTACCAAAAACATTTAATTAAAAAAAATTATAACAATAGAAATACATAGATAAATACTCTATGAAACCCCCTGACGGGAGTGCGTTTTAATACCGAGCGGCAGACGTTTTACAGCTGTGGATATATGAGAGCGTGCAGCAGTTAACCAGAGCGAGTGAAACCTCTTTCCACCGGGTCGTCTTAGTAACTCATCCCCATAATCCCCCCCCCCACCCCTCCACCGCCCGCCGGATTTAGATCGCGTGGCGTTTTTCTGACAATTTTCTCATCATTTTTATGCCAGAAAAAAAACAGGACCTAATGATGGCGACTTTAGTTATTTTTACTGGTGATACAAATCTAAAAAGGAATTTGACTCCAGTGGGATACATGTTGATTTAGGGTTTTGGTCTCTCATTAAATAACTTGGCTTCAAATCCTCTGGGAATATGTGTCCCCGGCTTACATCTTTCGAGGCCCCCAGGGGGGGGCCCTGTCCCCAGGTTGGGCAGCACTGCAATAAGGCATGTCCTGCTTAAACGGTCCATTAACCCTTTCACCACCACACTACAGAAGCTTAACCCGCTGTTGTGTGGTAGTGAAAGGGTTAACCTTCTGCAGTGTGGTAGTGAAAGGGTTAACCTTCTGCAGTGTGGTAGTGAAAGGGTTAACATTCTGTAGTGTGGTAGTGAAAGGGTTAACATTCTGTAGTGTGGTAGTGAAAGGGTTAACATTCTGTAGTGTGGTAGTGAAAGGGTTAACATTCTGTAGTGTGGTTGTGAAAGGGTTAACCCGTTGTCGTGTGGCAGCGAAAGGGTTAACATTCTGTATTGTCGCAGTGAAAGGGTTAACCCTTTGGTAGCGTGGTAGTGAAAGGGTTAAACACTGGCATCTTTCTCTTTGGCTGTTAGCAAACATAACATTAGCTGCCATTAGAACGGCTGTATGGTCGTTGATCAAGAGTACAGAGAGCCTTAGCTGCAACACTTGGTAGCTGACATTAGCTCATAATTTTGGTAGTTAATATTAGCGCCAACGCTAGTTGACAGCAAAGTGACATGTTTTAGCACTCGAAACCCAAAGTTTCAGAGTTTTTGCTCAAGTCTTGACTTGGGACTTGGGACCGATATTGGCATTAAAATGTAATATCGGAAATGATCTGTATCGGTTGATATCGGTATCGGAAATTAAGAGTCTAACAATATCGGTATATCGGATATCGGTTAAAAAAAAAAAAAGCCAATATGGAACATCCCTAGTTTGTACTACGAGGTGTCGCTGACGTCTTTCTTTCTCATACCTTCTCTTTGATCCAAGCCTCCAACTTGTCCACCTTCCTGTTGAACTGCTGAAGGCTCTTAGCCCCGCCCAGTGCCCTGGACTGATTGGCCGCCGTCTGCTTCAGGGTCTGCCATTGGTCCCTGAGCTGGCTGAGCTGTCTCTTCACCAGGTCAGAGGTCGGGTTCAGCTTGCTGATCAACTGCTCGCCCATCTGAACGGAGAGGAATGTAAAATATATTATAATGACTATTAAAACATGTAAAAAGGTAAGAACTAATGTAAAAGCTAGATGTGTTTCAATTTGGGAGTTCAATTATGGAATAGCCTTAGTGACGGGTTGAAGTCGTGTACTTCTCAGGGGAGATTTAAAAAAGCCCTAAAGGATAAAATAATTCAGGAGTACAGTTTTGAGTAAAACATCAAACATTTGTTTTTTCTTTCAAAAAATTATATCTTGCAGCATATTTTAAGTTTTTCGTTCTTTATATTATATTTAGTTTTTAAGATTTTGTAAAGGATAGGCAAAAAATAAGCATGTGCCTATTCCTATTTTTCGGTCGTTGATTTTGGATTTTGTGTGTGAGCTTGCCTTGAATATGTACATTTGTGATTTAATATTTTTTTCTTTTGCAAGTCCACACGGGTGTGTTTGATTTGTGTGTAAACAAGACAGAAAAATAAACGTCTTTCA
>NC_140173.1:147269094-147294534 GCF_963971535.1 Notolepis coatsorum | reverse complement strand
CAACAAGACGACCATATGACCGGTCTGACAACAAGACGACCATATGACCGGTCTGACAGCAAGACGACCATATGACCGGTCTGACAACAAGACGACCATATGACCGGTCTGACAGCAAGACGACCATATGACCGGTCTGACAACAAGACGACCATGTGACCGGTCTGACAGCAAGACGACCATATGACCGGTCTGACAACAAGACGACCATATGACCGGTCTGACAGCAAGACGACCATGTGACCGGTCTGACAACAAGACGACCATGTGACCGGTCTGACAGCAAGACGACCATATGACCGGTCTGACAACAAGACGACCATGTGACCGGTCTGACAGCAAGACGACCATTCAACCTAGCGTGCACTTATTTTCAACCTAGAACCTAAGCGCACACTCTCTCTCTCTCTCTCTCTCTCTCTCTCTCTCTCTCTCTCTCTCTCTCTCCCTCTCTCCCTCTCTCTCTCTCTCGCTCTCTCTCTCTCTGAACGAGAGAGGAGGGGAAAGAAGAGGAGAGGAGAGAAGAGAAGAGAAGAGAAGAGAAGAGAAGAGAAGAGAAGAGAAGAGAAGAGGAGAGGAGAGGAGAGGAGAGAAGAGAAGAGAAGAGAAGAGAAGAGAAGAGAAGAGAAGAGAAGAGAAGAGAAGAGAAGAGAAGAGAAGAGAAGAGAAGAGAAGAGAAGAGAAGAGAGAGAAGAGGAGAGGAGAGGAGTGGAGAGGAGAGGAGGGGAGGGGAGAGGAGAGGAGAGGAGTGGAGAGGAGAGAAGAGGATAGGAGAGGAGAGGAGAGGAGAGGAGATGAGAGGAGAGGAGAGGAGAGGAGAGGAGAGGAGAGGAGTGGAGAGGAGAGGAGGGGAGAGGAGAGGAGAGGAGAGGAGAGGAGAGGAGAGGAAAGGAGAGGAGAGGAGAGGAGGGAAGAGGAGAGAAGAGGAGGGAAGAGGAGAGGGGAGGAGAGGAGAGGAGTGGAGAGGAGTGGAGAGGAGAGGAGAGGAGAGGAGAGGAGAGGAGAGGAGAGGAGAGGGATGAGGAGGGAAGGGAGAGGAGAGGAGTGGAGAGGAGAGGAGAGGAGAGGAGAGGAGAGGAGAGGAGAGGAGTGGAGAGGAGAGGAGAGGAGAGGAGAGGAGAGGAGAGGAGAGGAGAGAGGAGAGGAGAGGAGAGAGAGAGGAGAGGAGAGGAGAGGAGAGGAGAGGAGGAGGACTAATATGTTCTGTTGGTTAGGCTCTACATCTGCCCCTCTCCTGGTATCAGTACCTGGTTGAGTTGAAGGAGGGTGTTCTCGAAGTCTCTGAGGTCCCTGTGCAGGCTCTGCGCGGCCTCCTCCCAGTCCTGTAGGGGGCAGCGCTGGACGTTGCAGCCGTCCTTTAGGTCGTGCAGCTTCCCTTGGATCCAGGCCTCCGCCTACGCGACACCACAACGAGACACACAAATCAAGCAACGCAGTCGCGTGTATATATACACTAGAACGTGTGTGTAATTGTATATATATATACCTTATACAAAGCCATGTGCCAGGGTGTGGATGTGACAGGGTTTTGTGTACTAGTGCCAATTATCGGGTTCCATTCCCTGTGTAGCTCAGTGGGTAGAGCAAGGCACTAACACACTACTGGGGTTAGGGGTTCCATTCCCTGTGTGGCTCAATGAGAAGGGAGTGACACCAAGGCTTCAGACTGCAGGCGAAATCGGCCCAAATAATTTTCTTTTGTGACCCAGATCAGATTTCTTGTGTGTGTGAACAACAGTGTGAACAACAGAAACCACATGGAATCTGATCTTTTCGATTCTGATTTGGGCCACTTTCATATGTGGTCCTAAATTTATTTTAACATGTAAACCACTTACTTTAACATGTAGACCACTTACTTTAACATGTAGACCACTTACTTTAACATGTAGACACTTATTTTAACATGTAGACCACTTACTTTAACATGTAGACCACTTACTTTAACATGTAGACCACTTACTTTAACATGTAGACACTTATTTTAACAAAGAAAATACAGCACCTTTAACACTTTAAGTGCCGAAAACGTGTTTAGGCGTCTTTCCTAGCCATGCTAAAGTTGCAGAGGACGCCCTAACTCGTCTTTAATATCAATATTTCAAAAATCTGTGATCGAAATCATATTTTTCCTCCGCAGCCCTGAGACACAGTGCTGGCCTCCTCTCAACCCTCTAGCGGTTCAAGAGCGCCATCTGGTGGCCGATCGGCAGAAGCGCCAAACAGGAAGTCATGTGGATGAAGTGCTGATCACCCATATTACTTCCGGCCACTCTCTATAGCTCCCGCGACTCCATCTTGAAACACTCGATAATAGATCGCTCGCCCTAACTCAATAAACAACGTTATTTGGACGTATATACTATTATACAACCTGGAAATGGACCGGGTATTTTGACATCCCATAATGGAAAACTGTCTACCCCACGCTGATCGCCCAACGGCCCGCAGAGACTGGGGTGAGTTTTAGCGTGTAGTATTACCGTGTTCGACACTAACTGCTATGATGAACATTTGACCCACATTAGATGAATGGTATAACGTTGCCCACGGAATTATAAACGATCCCCCGCCCATCCGGTCATCATCAGATGATACGTAGAAACTTCTAGAAGCACGTCCATTTGAAATTTTTCATCTGGCACCGATCGCTACCAAACTGTATTTGATCATCAATATAATGCATTTGGGGCTATAAATCACGTTCTGGAGAAAGCTGCAGAAAGAGATGAAAACATACTTATACTTTAGATCATATTTTAGTATGAATATGTGAATGAAAAAGTTTAACATTCATACACCCTGAACAATACATATAGGACATTGAATGGGCCCTAATAATGGCAATCTAGCAATAGAATTTAAAAAGTTATAGCCCTGCAAAGAAGGGGAACTTCTCCATAGACAAATAGAGCTGGCAAGGGATGGTATATCATGAATTTAACCTTCGGCAGTTAAAGTGTTAACACATTGAGTGCCACTGACGTGTTTTGTCGTTAGTTCATGCCGACCTTTGTCGTTTTTTTTTTTTATTGGCGATTTGAATTCATATTTCATCAATCGAGCCTCGGGTTAGTGCTGCAGAGTCTCTCTGAGCTCAATTGGGAAGATACCGCCCCCTATCGTCTCTCCCTGTGTAACTGCACCCCATTACTTTACACTGACTAAGGGGGGGGTGGCCAGTTTCCTCATTTTACTTTTCCCTCAAGCCAACTGAAGAATCCATTGTGCTCGCCGGCCCGGAAAACGCGTGGATTATGTATTTACAGTACCCAACACTGTAATCAATAAGCGTGATCGATATTTGGAATGGCGATCAGGAATTGGAATAATCTTTTTGGATAACATGTGATCTCAGGTAAGGAATTTATTTTACCAGTCTTAGGATAATCAGAGCTATTTTCACCTATATATCAGCGTTTGCCCTATGCGTGTGTGTTCAAGTTCAAGTTCAAGTTCTTTAATAGTTGTCATACAGAAGTACAGAATACTTTCATACAAAATGCTTCTTACTGTTACGCTCCAGAGACTGTGCTAGACAAGATAGTATCAAATAACATAATAACATAATATAGCATGAATTTAGAAGAAGAATGAGGTCACAGTTGTTCGGTATAGACATATGTACAATGTTCTGAGTTACCATATAATATACAATACACAATACTATGCAGTGTACTAATGTACAGTACTATCTAGTGCAAAGCAGAAATGGGATGAGGTACAATTTTAGGTACAATTTACAGTAAGGTGTACGAGTTGTAGTGCAATCCTTCATCCATAAATATAAAGTGTGGGGAGTGGGTGCTACAGTGTGTTTGTTTAAAGTGGGTGTGTGCTATAAAGTGTGTGTAGTGGGTGCTACAGTGTGTTTGTTTAAAGTGAGTGTGTGCGTGTGGATGTGTGTGCTATGTGTGTTTGGTGGTTGTTGTTGTGTAGTGTTCATTCATTGTTCGTTTAGCAGCCTGATGGCCTGGGGATAGAAGCTACTTCTGAGTCTTTCTGTGCTCGCCTTGAGACTCCTGTGTCGCTTGCCTGACGGCAGCAGTTCAAAGAGGCAGTTGTTCGGGTGGCTCGAGTCCTTAATAATTCTCTTAGCCTTCCCCTTGCAACGCTTGTTGTAAATGTTCTGGAGGGTGGGGAGCCCCCCTCCAGCCCCCCTCCAGCCCCCCCCCTGTGTGTGTCTGTGATCGCTGATGAGGAAATTAGAGAATCGATTTTTCAGCCCGCCTCTATAGCGTGCATAAGTACACATATACTATCGATAATCTAGCGTTTATTTGAAAACGATTCATAAATAGGCCGAGAAATGACAACGTTTTTGTGTATTCCAGAATATTCCAGTAAAGGGCGTTTATCACGGAATCTATATATTTTCCTTGAAAACGAGGGCTTTTCAAAATGCTATAAAATGGAAATGAACCGATTAAAAAACAATCCGTTTCGACAATGTTGACTGCAAACAAGTCATTGATAAGCGACGGGCAGATTAGACACATAGCCCTAAATTAAGACAGAGATTAAGCATTCACAATGCTATCATTGAAGTGGGTGGAGGCATTTAACCATGCTTTACCATGTTAATGGTCGGTAATCAAAGTGTTAAGAGATGAAGAAAAGAAAGTCGATCTGCACGGCAGTACAGTGACTTAACAGCTTGTTTCAGTGTCGTACCTTATCTACACTGTAAAAAAGAAGACTGTAAAAATTTAAAACGTAAATGTCTGGCAGCAACGGTTGCCAAATACTTACTGTCAAATTACAGTCAAATCAAATACATTTACAGATTAGAACCTTTATTTAATGGTTAATATTTTGATTATAAAAAAAGTTATTTACTGTATTTTTATGCCATTTACAATTAAAGTAGAAAAACAAAAGTAATCTGTAAAATAATACATTGAATTTCCATTTTTTTTTTTTTTTTTTTTTTGTATACTGTTACACTCGCATGGTTGGCAGGGAAATCAACATGGCCGCCATCCAAATGTTCAAGGAGCTAACTGTTTGGAGGCTATTCTGTGAGACTGCCTGGGAAACCAGCATATTATTGTGAGGAGGGAGGGAGGGAGGGAGGGAGGGAGGGAGGGAGGGAGGGGGTGAAATCACCCACCAAGCAACAGCAGCACTTCCAGCAGTTGGGCTGGCTCCCTCTGGAAGCTAGGTCGGTACAACTGCCACTCAGTATGGTCCATAACATCTATTACAACAGCCCCCCACCCCCCCACCCCCCACCCCCCCGACTACCTCAATGATTACTTTGGGAGGAGTGGTGACACTCGTTCTCACCACACAAGAGCCAGTGTTGCTGATCTGTGCTCGCTTTAAGGTTCAAAACGCAGCATGGGTAAATGTTAATTTTAGGTTTGGTGGAGCGACGAACTGGAATATGTTGCCTTTGGCGTTAAATGTGAAAGCTTAATAAGAACATGTTCATGTCAACATTATGTACCGATGCTATTTGTTGTTGTTGTCGAGAGAGACCATGGACCACAGTGTAAGTAAGTCCATGACTTTATCGTGCCTCATCCCATACGTTTTAGCTTGAGATGCATGTCATGTGTTTTTTTTAACCGAATGTCAAATAAATCAAATCAAGTTTTGCATTTTTTTTTTCTAAAAACCTGTTTCGTCACGCTCACAACACATTGACCGTGGCGCTACATGAGCAAGACAGAGCCGTCGTTATAGAGCTAAACGTGACTTCAGACACGTCGCGTCGGACGCCAGCCCTTTGTTCTCCACAGCACTGTCATGTTCCGCGGAGCAGAGAGCAGGTTTCTCTTGGCGAGGCCCTTGTCTTGTTAACAAGCCTTTTTCTGGCAACATGCAGCGCACGGCCGCGCGAGACCAGGTGGCCGCGCTCGGGGAAAACGTGTGGAGGAGGGTTTATTATACTTATGAACAGGGGTGTAAAGTACTTGAGTAATTGTACTTTGTTACAATACTTAAGTACTGTTTTGGGGGGATTTGTGCTTTACTCGGGTGTTATTAGGCTTGTATACTTGCACTTTTTACTCAATTACATTTCAGAGGAAAAAAAACATACTTTTAGTTTTTACTCCTTACATTTAAAATGCAGACCTACAAAGTACAAATCTTGCAGGTCCAACTATTTTAATTAGTATAGTTGTTTCTCTGGCCGAACTAACGTTGACGTTATTAATCCTGCGGCCGCTCTTTTTTTTATATAAACAGCCAATCAAATCCCCATCGATGGAAAATGAACCCGCCCATACCCAATGCTGATTGGTCCTTGTGCAAGACTAGAAAGCGGGGATCTTTGATTAAACACCTGCTATCAGAAGAATAGACAGTCAGAAAAAAAGTTTTTACTTAAACTTTTTAGTACTTAAGTACATTTAAAAGTAGAAACTTTTTTTTACTTTTACTCAAGTGTGTTTTTAACCAACTACTCTGCCTTTTACTTGAGTAAGATTTTGAGACAGTATCCATACTTTCACTTAAGTATAATTTCTGGGTACTTTTTACACCCCTGGTTATGAAGCAGGATGTATGGATGTCCGTGAAGTCCTAAGTCTGAGGTGAAATGTAAAAGCTGCTGTCCGTTTTTTTATTTATTTTATTATTATTTCTTTTAATAAGTGGTCTACATGTTAAGACAAGTTGTCTACATGTTAAAATAAGTGTTCTACATGTTAAAACGAGTGGTCTACATGTCAAAACGAGTGGTCTACATGTTAAATGTATACGATTAAAACCAATGCGTTTCGGCGATCACTATTTGTGTGCCTACTGCCAATACACAATTGTGAATTACCGAGTTGTACGAGTTCTTAATGATATTTTATTATAAAGTGTTAAAGGAGATTTTTAAGCTCACATTTTTTTTGTGGAGCAGCGTTTTTGTTTGAGATGCTCTCTGGATGAGATACGTAGAAAGAGAAAAAGACAAGGCACTCTCTTTTTTTTAACAATTAAAATGCCTTCATTATCGTGACACGGTCACATTAAACCTTCATAAAACAAACCCCGACGTGTTCCACCAGCAGGCCTCCGTCGGGGAGTTTTTTTTATAAAGGTTTAACGCGACCATGCCACGGTAATAAAGGCCTTTTTACTTGTTAAAAAAAAAGAGTGCGTTTGTTTTTGAGTTCTCTGGTGCTGTTGTCTCTGCGCGTGAGGCGACCTGCAGAATGTCAAATTAAACATTCCTCATTGCAACACTGCGGGAAAATGTTATTTCCCAAACGATCCATGATTCACTTTGACTGTGGGACTTTTTTTTTTATACATTTTTTTTTTTATATAAAAAAAAATTAAAACACAGGAACCCGCTTGACAAAGCTTGACGACCGCAACAACTCTATTTGCATGAAATTATAAAAATATGATGTCACTCTCCTCGGAGAGCCGTTAAGTTTTACGAGGCCCCCATGGGGGCAGCGGAGGTATTTCGGGGGCTGAACAGGCCGGCTCCTATCTCCTCTCGCTGGCTCCCAGCGCACAATAATGACCTCATGCAGGAAGTCTAGCATGTTCTTGTTTCTTCCTGTTCCACAACAATGCTCTGCTTATCAAGATGTACAGTCAGGACTCCCGGCGGCCGACAGAAATCACAGCATGTGTTTGAGGCGTGAGACAGCACCCCCTAATAGGCAAATAAATTATATTTTGATAGATATCACTATGAAACTTTCCCAGATTGTTATGTACATCAAAACTAAGAAAAAAAATCTATTGCAAGTTTTCTGAATGTTATGTTGATAGATTATGCAAATGAGGCACGTCCTCATTAAATAGGCGCACATTTGAATATAATCGCCAAGTCTTGCATCACCAACATGGATAATGCCAGATTCAAAAACTTGGTTTACTGTTGATACATTCAAAAAAAAGTTTTCACAGGGGGATTGTGTGTCCTCTTATCAGCCCCTGTCATAAAAGAATATATAAATATATAATATAAAATGTACTATAAACCCGGCTGTGAATGATATATCAACAAACCCTTTTGTAATTAGAAGCAGGATGTGGATAGGAAAGTTTGGTGTGGGGAAATGGAGTCCCAAGACTTTGTGTCTAAGTAAAATGCATAAAAACTCGTTTTTGAGAAAACACTCTCAACTAATTGTGTGTTTTTCGATATTTGATGGCCACTATAGTTTGAAATAAGACATGTTAAGGAAGCAAAATATAACAACGTCTAAATTTCATTGAGGAAAAAAAAGCAAAAAGGCAATTTCGGGGGTAGTACTGTCTCGCCTTGAATCGAGATTTCTTCTCGTGTTCTGGAAATCTGTTTCCATGAAAAAACTTAATATCCATGAACCATTATACTGAATCATTTGACACAGTTCCATTGTTGTATCTGAGAACCAACAATAAAGAACCAAAGAACACGCCTGAACAAACAGCATTACACACATTATACACTATTTACCCAAAACCTTGATATTGAAACCCTGCTGTGAGTCTGACGTCTCCTGGTGACAAGCTTTCTCTAGTTTCCTGTTCTTCTTTATCATGCAAATGAGATGCAAATGAGATGCAAATGTCTTGTGAAAACTGATATGTTTCACAGAGCAGGCTGGGAGACAGACAGACAGACAGACAGACAGACAGACAGACAGACAGACAGACAGACAGACAGACAGGCACAGATATACAGACAGATATACAGACAGATATACAGACAGATATACAGACAGATATACAGACAGACAGTCAGACAGACAGACAGACAGACAGACAGACAGACAGACAGACAGACAGACAGACAGACAGACAGACAGACAGACAGACAGACAGACAGACAGACAGACAGACAGACAGACAGACAGACAGACAGACAGACAGACACAGACAGCCCGACAGATAGACAGACAGACAGATATACAGACAGACAGACACAGACATGCATGCAGATAGGCATGGAGACAGACAGACAGACAGACAGACAGACAGACAGACAGACAGACAGACAGACAGACAGACAGACAGACAGACAGACAGACAGACAGACAGACAGACAGACAGACAGACAGACAGACAGACAGACAGACAGACAGACAGGCACAGACAGACAGACAGACAGACACAGACATGCATGCAGATAGGCATGGAGACATACAGACAGACAGACACAGACAGACAGACAGACAGACAGACAGACAGACAGACAGACAGACAGACAGACAGACAGACAGACAGACAGACAGACACAGACATGCATGCAGATAGGCATGGAGACAGACAGACAGACAGACAGACAGACAGACAGACAGACAGACAGACAGACAGACAGACAGACAGACAGACAGACGGGCAGACAGACAGACAGACAGACAGACAGACAGAC
This sequence comes from Notolepis coatsorum, assembly GCF_963971535.1. Classification (NCBI taxonomy): domain Eukaryota; kingdom Metazoa; phylum Chordata; class Actinopteri; order Aulopiformes; family Paralepididae; genus Notolepis; species Notolepis coatsorum. The sequence goes on along the minus strand of NC_140173.1, from coordinate 147,285,212 downwards.
AGACAGACAGACAGACAGACAGACGGGCAGACAGACAGACAGACAGCCAGACAGACAGACAGACAGACAGACAGACAGACAGACAGACAGACAGACAGACAGACAGACAGACAGACAGACAGACAGACAGACAGACAGACAGACAGACGGGCAGACAGACAGACAGACAGCCAGACAGACAGACAGACAGACAGACAGACAGACAGACAGACAGACAGACAGACAGACAGACAGACAGACAGACAGACAGACAGACAGACAGACAGACAGACAGACAGACAGACAGACAGACAGACAGACAGACAGAAACCATGTTTCTCCATGCAGAGACGTGCTTTGCTCTCTTCACTTGAAACATTCAGAGTTATTTTTTTTATTTTAAAAGTCTCGCTCTGGAAAAGCTAACTTCCACTTCCAGGGCGATGTAACCCTGGAACAACACGTTTTTCATCGGCATTATCGGCCGAACCACATCACCGTAAACCGACTGTGTCCCCCGCGCTGACTGAGTCCTGGCCATTACCAGTCCATGTAAAGTGAATAAAGTGCCGGGGGGGGGGGGGGGGGGGGGGGGGGGGGTTTCCCTCCTAAAAACAACAGAACCGCTATAGCTAGCATACGGCGCTCCTTTCGAAGAAAAAAAAAGCGAACGCCTCCTCCGCTTGTTAACATTACGTGCCACAGGACCATTTTGCAATGCATCAATAATATACACTGTGTGTGTTTTTCTTTGTGCCGAAATCGCTGAAATATGAATTCCCCCCCCCCTTCCCTTCCATCAACGCAGCCCAAATTATCCATGACTTGGATGGTTCACACACAGTGCAAGCAGTCGTCGTCCATTGACAAAGCCCCGTCACTGGACTATAGCTTGTCCCTATAGGCCCAACTCCCTGGAATTATGTCCTCGTGAGCGAGCTGTGGAGGAGCGGACACGGCAGTGAGATAACCCAGCCAGTTGTACTCGCTCGGGTCGGTCTCTCCGGGCCATATAGGCGTGAAGAGATGGAGCCAAACAATGATCTCATCTCTAAATAATTGCTTCACTTGTGGCTGGTCCCCCCCCCCCCCCCCCCCCCCATTCTTCCTCCTCCTCCTCCTCCTCCTCCTCCCTCTCACCCTACACAGCTCTCGCACTTGAGGATAAAAATAAGAACCAGCCGAATATTTTGTTCTCCTCCGCGGGTCACGGAACGGGGGCAGGTCCAATCCCCGGGGGAAGGAAACGGGGGGGGGGGGGGGGTGTTGGTCCGTTCTCGGGGCAGGGAAGGTCCATGATTCATGATTTTTTTTTTCATCTCAGGGAACTTTTTAAGTTGTTCATCAGCTGCTTCTTCTCGCTTTGCTGAACCCAATCCTGCTTCTTTTTTTTTTCTCTCTCGCCCCCTTATCACGACACGTGGGATTATGGGATGTCAGGGCATTCTTTGGGGGCCTTCTGACGGCTGAAGGAGCACATGACGACATACCGTTTGGTAAATGGGTAATGGGGAAACGGTGCATTTATATAACAGCTTTTATCCAAAGCGTAAAAAAATAAAAATAAACAGATCGTTTTCTAAGCAGATATATACTCTGAACACATTTTTGCCGAACGAATTTCTTTTCTCCACGTGGTAAATACACAGGTCACAACATGTTTACAGGAAGGTTTTGGAGTTGTATTTGGAGTGTATTTCGTGACTGTTGGGAACTATAGGCTACACTGGCACACCTACTTCCAGTGAATGGCACTAAGCTATAGGCTAACGGTGCAGCTGTTCCCTATAAGCCTAATGCATGCACAGAGAAGAAAAGGGTACGTATCTACTTGTCTAACTCCAGGGTAGATGGCAAATAAGCAAATTTCCCAAAAAGTTGGCGTGTTCCTTTAATGCTGCTGTTCTCTATAGTCTATACCACAACAGGACCACAAGCACAATTTTACCCACAAACAAAAATGTCCAAATAATTCCTCCCAGAGTTGGATTAACCACAATGCAGGATTAGCGTGCAGCTACGACATCTGCAGGTGTAACGTCCCGTCATACCTTTTGCAACCAACTCTTCTTATTTAGCCCCAAGTACCAAACCATTATTTAAACAACTGCAACTTCTCACAATTTATGAGGTCAACAAGTACCAAACATATGTATAAAGTAATTGGTCTTCCTTCATCTTTACCTAACTTCTTTCAACATTATTTTGAGTTTTAATTCTCGTTATCGTGCACAATCTCACAAGAAGAAATAATGCGCCTTACGCATTCCTTTCTGTAGGACGTCTGTTGCCAAATTCTCATTTGTTTATCGAGGTGCAGTGATGTGGAATGATATACAAAATCTAACAGAAACATGTTCCACTTTAAATATATTTAAAAGCAAGCTTAAAAAAGAACTACAGATCCTGTAGTCTGTGTATTTGTGAGTAGGGTTGGGCATCGTTTGGATTTGAACGATTCCGATTCTCCATATCGATTCCTGTTCTGAACGATTCTCGATTCCGCCGATTCTTTGAGGTGCAGGTCACAGCTTATTTCGCAGGAGAATTTTTTTTTTTTTGAAAAATTTAATATTTTTTCATACTATTCACATTTTCAGTTGACTTGATACAGTTTAATTTGGTTGCTGTACTGTAACTAGGGTATTAATTAACAAAGTCAAAAAAAAAAAAAAAAAAAAAATTGTTTTTGTTTTTTGTTTTTTAAGAATCGAAATGCAGATATGTCACTTCCGGTTCCAGAACCAGAAGTTAGGAACTGGTTCCTAATTAGAACCAGTTTTCGGTGCCCAACCCTATTTGTGAGTAGTCTTTTTTTCAACATTATAATTGTTGTATAATGCTGCATTGTGTGTACGAGAGAGGGATATGCGCATGTGTGTTTGTGCATAATGTAGGGGGGGGGGGTCTGTGTAGTTAACCTATATAGGTTTAAGAGGGGAGGTCGCTTATAAGCCCTTGGGCTTTTTGACCTTTCCTGCACATTTGAACTGTTCTTCTTTTACTTATTTTATTCCAGAATATATGTTTGTACGTTCAAATAACAATAAACAACAATAAACAATACCTGAAGCATCTCCTGGTCGAAGAGGGAGTTGCGTTGGGCGAAGCAGTCGCCCCGGGACGCAGAAGCACCTGCCGCCGGCCCGCCATGCTGCTCGCTCGCCTGGCCCTCTCTCCTCTCCCCCTGGGGCGATCGAGCCCCGGGCACCGAGATCTGTGTGTGGACACGCAACACAGGGAGGTGTAGTGGTTACTTCCTGGTCTATAGGGAGGTGTAGTGGTTACTTCCTGGTCTACAGGGAGGTGTGGTGGTTACTTCCTGGTCTATAGGGAGGTGTAGTGGTTACTACCTGGTCTATAGGGAGGTGTAGTGGTTACTACCTGGTCTATAGGGAGGTGTAGTGGTTACTTCCTGGTCTATAGGGAGGTGTAGTGGTTACTTCCTGGTCTATAGGGAGGTGTAGTGGTTACTTCCTGGTCTATAGGGAGGTGTAGTGGTTACTTCCTGGTCTACAGGGAGGTGTGGTGGTTACTTCCTGGTCTATAGGGAGGTGTAGTGGTTACTTCCTGGTCTATAGGGAGGTGTAGTGGTTACTACCTGGTCTATAGGGAGGTGTAGTGGTTACTTCCTGGTCTATAGGGAGGTGTAGTGGTTACTTCCTGGTCTATAGGGAGGTGTAGTGGTTACTTCCTGGTCTATAGGGAGGTGTGGTGGTTACTTCCTGGTCTACAGGGAGGTGTAGTGGTTACTTCCTGGTCTACAGGGAGGTGTGGTGGTTACTTCCTGGTCTATAGGGAGGTGTAGTGGTTACTTCCTGGTCTATAGGGAGGTGTAGTGGTTACTTCCTGGTCTATAGGGAGGTGTAGTGGTTACTTCCTGGTCTATAGGGAGGTGTAGTGGTTACTTCCTGGTCTATAGGGAGGTGTGGTGGTTACTTCCTGGTCTACAGGGAGGTGTGGTGGTTACTTCCTGGTCTACAGGGAGGTGTAGTGGTTACTTCCTGGTCTATAGGGAGGTGTGGTGGTTACTTCCTGGTCTATAGGGAGGTGTAGTGGTTACTTCCTGGTCTATGGGGAGGTGTAGTGGTTACTTCCTGGTCTACAGGGAGGTGTGGTGGTTACTTCCTGGTCTATAGGGAGGTGTAGTGGTTACTTCCTGGTCTACAGGGAGGTGTGGTGGTTACTTCCTGGTCTATAGGGAGGTGTAGTGGTTACTTCCTGGTCTATAGGGAGGTGTAGTGGTTACTTCCTGGTCTATAGGGAGGTGTAGTGGTTACTTCCTGGTCTATAGGGAGGTGTAGTGGTTACTTCCTGGTCTACAGGGAGGTGTGGTGGTTACTTCCTGGTCTATAGGGAGGTGTAGTGGTTACTTCCTGGTCTATATTTCCTGGTCTATAGGGAGGTGTAGTGGTTACTTCCTGGTCTATAGGGAGGTGTAGTGGTTACTTCCTGGTCTATAGGGAGGTGTAGTGGTTACTTCCTGGTCTATAGGGAGGTGGCGTGGTTACTTCCTGGTCTATAGGGAGGTGTAGTGGTTACTTCCTGGTCTATAGGGAGGTGTAGTGGTTACTTCCTGGTCTATAGGGAGGTGTAGTGGTTACTTCCTGGTCTATACTTCCTGGTCTATAGGGAGGTGTAGTGGTTACTTCCTGGTCTATACTTCCTGGTCTATAGGGAGGTGTGGTGGTTACTTCCTGGTCTATAGGGAGGTGTAGTGGTTACTTCCTGGTCTATAGGGAGGTGTAGTGGTTACTTCCTGGTCTATAGGGAGGTGTAGTGGTTACTTCCTGGTCTATAGGGCGGTGTAGTGGTTACTTCCTGGTCTATAGGGAGGTGTAGTGGTTACTTCCTGGTCTATACTTCCTGGTCTATAGGGAGGTGTAGTGGTTACTTCCTGGTCTATACTTCCCGGTCTATAGGGAGGTGTAGTGGTTACTTCCTGGTCTATAGGGAGGTGTGGTGGTTACTTCCTGGTCTATAGGGAGGTGTAGTGGTTACTTCCTGGTCTATAGGGAGGTGTAGTGGTTACTTCCTGGTCTATAGGGAGGTGTAGTGGTTACTTCCTGGTCTATAGGGCGGTGTAGTGGTTACTTCCTGGTCTATAGGGAGGTGTAGTGGTTACTTCCTGGTCTATACTTCCTGGTCTATAGGGAGGTGTAGTGGTTACTTCCTGGTCTATACTTCCCGGTCTATAGGGAGGTGTAGTGGTTACTTCCTGGTCTATAGGGAGGTGTAGTGGTTACTTCCTGGTCTATAGGGAGGTGTAGTGGTTACTTCCTGGTCTATAGGGAGGTGTAGTGGTTACTTCCTGGTCTATAGGGAGGTGTAGTGGTTACTTCCTGGTCTATAGGGAGGTGTAGTGGTTACTTCCTGGTCTATACTTCCTGGTCTATAGGGAGGTGTAGTGGTTACTTCCTGGTCTATACTTCCTGGTCTATAGGGAGGTGTGGTGGTTACTTCCTGGTCTATAGGGAGGTGTAGTGGTTACTTCCTGGTCTATAGGGAGGTGTAGTGGTTACTTCCTGGTCTATAGGGAGGTGTAGTGGTTACTTCCTGGTCTATAGGGCGGTGTAGTGGTTACTTCCTGGTCTATAGGGAGGTGTAGTGGTTACTTCCTGGTCTATACTTCCTGGTCTATAGGGAGGTGTAGTGGTTACTTCCTGGTCTATACTTCCCGGTCTATAGGGAGGTGTAGTGGTTACTTCCTGGTCTATAGGGAGGTGTAGTGGTTACTTCCTGGTCTATAGGGAGGTGTGGTGGTTACTTCCTGGTCTACAGGGAGGTGTAGTGGTTACTTCCTGGTCTACAGGGAGGTGTGGTGGTTACTTCCTGGTCTATAGGGAGGTGTAGTGGTTACTTCCTGGTCTATAGGGAGGTGTAGTGGTTACTTCCTGGTCTATAGGGAGGTGTAGTGGTTACTTCCTGGTCTATAGGGAGGTGTAGTGGTTACTTCCTGGTCTATAGGGAGGTGTGGTGGTTACTTCCTGGTCTACAGGGAGGTGTGGTGGTTACTTCCTGGTCTACAGGGAGGTGTAGTGGTTACTTCCTGGTCTATAGGGAGGTGTGGTGGTTACTTCCTGGTCTATAGGGAGGTGTAGTGGTTACTTCCTGGTCTATAGGGAGGTGTAGTGGTTACTTCCTGGTCTACAGGGAGGTGTGGTGGTTACTTCCTGGTCTATAGGGAGGTGTAGTGGTTACTTCCTGGTCTACAGGGAGGTGTGGTGGTTACTTCCTGGTCTATAGGGAGGTGTAGTGGTTACTTCCTGGTCTATAGGGAGGTGTAGTGGTTACTTCCTGGTCTATAGGGAGGTGTAGTGGTTACTTCCTGGTCTATAGGGAGGTGTAGTGGTTACTTCCTGGTCTACAGGGAGGTGTGGTGGTTACTTCCTGGTCTATAGGGAGGTGTAGTGGTTACTTCCTGGTCTATACTTCCTGGTCTATAGGGAGGTGTAGTGGTTACTTCCTGGTCTATAGGGAGGTGTAGTGGTTACTTCCTGGTCTATAGGGAGGTGTAGTGGTTACTTCCTGGTCTATAGGGAGGTGGCGTGGTTACTTCCTGGTCTATAGGGAGGTGTAGTGGTTACTTCCTGGTCTATAGGGAGGTGTAGTGGTTACTTCCTGGTCTATAGGGAGGTGTAGTGGTTACTTCCTGGTCTATACTTCCTGGTCTATAGGGAGGTGTAGTGGTTACTTCCTGGTCTATACTTCCTGGTCTATAGGGAGGTGTGGTGGTTACTTCCTGGTCTATAGGGAGGTGTAGTGGTTACTTCCTGGTCTATAGGGAGGTGTAGTGGTTACTTCCTGGTCTATAGGGAGGTGTAGTGGTTACTTCCTGGTCTATAGGGCGGTGTAGTGGTTACTTCCTGGTCTATAGGGAGGTGTAGTGGTTACTTCCTGGTCTATACTTCCTGGTCTATAGGGAGGTGTAGTGGTTACTTCCTGGTCTATACTTCCCGGTCTATAGGGAGGTGTAGTGGTTACTTCCTGGTCTATAGGGAGGTGTAGTGGTTACTTCCTGGTCTATAGGGAGGTGTAGTGGTTACTTCCTGGTCTATAGGGAGGTGTAGTGGTTACTTCCTGGTCTATAGGGAGGTGTGGTGGTTACTTCCTGGTCTACAGGGAGGTGTGGTGGTTACTTCCTGGTCTACAGGGAGGTGTAGTGGTTACTTCCTGGTCTATACTTCCTGGTCTATAGGGAGGTGTAGTGGTTACTTCCTGGTCTATAGGGAGGTGTAGTGGTTACTTCCTGGTCTATAGGGAGGTGTAGTGGTTACTTCCTGGTCTATACTTCCCGGTCTATAGGGAGGTGTAGTGGTTACTTCCTGGTCTATAGGGAGGTGTAGTGGTTACTTCCTGGTCTATAGGGAGGTGTAGTGGTTACTTCCTGGTCTATAGGGAGGTGTAGTGGTTACTTCCTGGTCTATAGGGCGGTGTAGTGGTTACGTCATTGCTGTTTCCGGCCGGTCCACCTCGCAAAAATGCAACGTATTTCCCCATTTCCCATTTCTAAATCGTCTCGTTTTAAAACAAATAAAGCATGAACATTTGCATGGTGTACCTTTCTGTGCATATTCATCCACAATCTATAGCTCAATGTGAAAATATTCGCAATTTATCGTAAAAAGAAATTGTATTTCAACCAAAAATGCTTAAACGATAATGTTAGTGATAGAAGGGAACTCATTTTGTGCAAAAATGGAACGCTTTTCAATGGTCATGACGAGGCAGAATTATTACAATAGCCGATAATCCTGGCGGTTAGGTGGCCGAGCGGAGATTGCGTTCGTCACCAACCCCGGAGCTGTGAGCTGGATTCGCCTGTTCACCCCGGAGCTGTGAGCTGGATTCGCCTGTTCGAATCCAGCTCACAGCTCCGGGGTTGTCACCAACTTGGCTGGCCGTTCACACTAATACAATTGGCTGTATTAGAGGGTGGGAGAAGCTGGCGGGGTGGGTCCGGGTCGTTGTAAACAGCGACTCCTGCAGTTTGGTCGGGGCGCCTGCTAAGCGCGGATAGGACCTGAGGGGGATAGTGTGATCCTCCCACACGCCCTCTCAATGAGAATCCGCGCTGCCAGGTGAAAAGAAGCGGTGATTGGCTGGACGTGTGTCGGAGGAAGCACGTGGTAGCCTCCACTCTCCCAGATTATCTGACTGTGGGGGGTAAGTGCGCAGCGACCAGGAAGGGATTGGGAATTGGCATACGACTAACAAGTTCAAGTTTCAAGTTTCTTTAATATTTGTCATACAGAAGTACAGAATACTTTTATACAAAATGCTTCTTACTGTTACGCTCCAGAGACTGTGCAAGACAAGATAAGTATGAAATAAAATAACATAGTAAAATTAGAAGTAAAAAAATGAGGTCACAGTGTTCAGTTTAGACATATGTACAATGTTCGATGCAGAATAGACGTAGTTACCATACAATATACAATACTGTGCAGTGTACTAATATACAATACTATAAAGTGCAAGGCAGAAATGGGACGAGGTGCAATTTAGGTACAATTCACAGTAGGTGTACGAGTTGTAGTGCAAATCCTTTATCAATAAATATAAAGTGTAAAGTGTGTTTGTGTGATCTAAAGTGTGGAGAGTGGGTGCTGCAGTGTGTTGTTTGTTTGAGTGAGTGTGTGCGTGTGGGTGTGTGTGCTGTGTGCATTTGATGGTTGTTGCATAGTGTTTATTGTTTGTAACATTGGGATGGGAGAAAAATCGGAGGAAAATGTAGGGGGAAAAAGATCAATAATAAAAAAAAAAAAAAAAATCCGATAATCCATTTTCCCAATGATAAATCCCTATACGGGTGGACCTCGCAGGCAGTCCAAAGTGACGTCAGACTACACCTCCCTATACTCCATGTCATCTGTAATTTTTTTTTTTTAAAGGCTTTTATTTTGAAGGTCGACCGAGCGCACGGCCAGCAATGAACTGCTGCACACACACACTTTTACTTTTACCCCCCCACTGACACACACACACACACACACACACACACACACACACACACACACACACACACACACACACACACACCTGGGACCAGCCCACTGCACTGTAACCACTGCTTTATACCAAGTAGCTCCATAAGTGCAGTTATTAAAGCACTTCACCAAAAAGTAGTTTTGCACACATTAATTTAGTTTAGACAGTTACTGAGAGTGAATTACTTTGAATATGGCCACCAGTGATGTCATCAAACATTGAATCCTTGATGAAATGATGTAGATGAAAAAATAGCATATACCTTATCTTATTAGGGACTGCTACCTTATCCTTTCATTGAGTTATACTTAACACAAGGATTCTCATATGACACCACTGGTGGCCATATTCAACACTCAATTCACTCTCAATAATTGTCAAAACTAAATGAACGTGTGCAAAACCATTTCGTTTTTTTTGGATGACTGTGACATTATGGGCAAAATGGATCTGCGTTGTTTTTATTTTTCGCTGAAGTGCCTTGCTCAATGGCACCTCGTCATCTTTTAAGGGGATTTGAACCGGCAACCCTCCGGTCACCAGCCAACCCCTCTGACCCTTGGGCTACCGCATGGCCAAGGGATTGCATTATGTCTGAGACATTTGTCCCGTCGCGTAGGAAAAATACTATCCCAGCGCCAGGCCACTGTTGACCGGGGGGGGGGGGGGGACGCCTGCCATGAGCCAATCAGGAGGGGGCACACACAGCTCTACCAGCCATAACCACCTCACAGGGAGGGAATGTTAAACTGTCCATTTAAGCTTGTTAATTATACCTTTTATACAATATGGAGACATTGCAAACATGTGTCAGACGGGCCCCCAGGTCCCTCTAAACAAAAACCTCCCGTCAGCACAGCGGGATACGCACAAGGGAACAGGAACGGGACCGGACCGGTCCACAGGATGGCACGGGTATACGGCTTCCTTAATGGACCGCTCCGGCCGCTATCCAATCAGGAAACATCTGGGCAAATAGAGGAAGTTGCCGCGGACAGATCATGTGACGTAAGTCTCTCTCTCTCTCTCTCTCTCTCTCTCTCTCTCTCTCTCTCTCTCTCTCTCTCTCTCTCTCTCTCTCTCTCTCTCTCTCTCTCTCTCTCTCTCTCTCTCTCTCTCTCTCTCTCTCTCTCTCTCTCTCTGCCAGCCTGAGATGTAAACAGCCATTACATTAAAGGTGCAATCTGTAATCCAAATGTAAACCAAACGTGTGTAGTCCCACCGCTGAGAGACAAACAAAGATGTGTTTTGACTGAGTGAGCAGCTCTCGCCAATTAAACCTGAGTTTCTAATGCATTCTTGATGCTGTAAATGTTGCGGGCTGTTGGCTATAAATGTGGAAATATTTTTGAGTTATGGTTCGTTTTTTTTTCAAGTTAGAAAAGGCTTATTTTTTCAGTCACATGTACATTTCTTCAGGAATCTATAGCATTTCGTGTGGTCAGATTATATACAGTATACACACACAAGGCCTGTCAGGGATACTGGACACTAACCTGGCAGGCATATTTGCCATTTTCATATCTTCTCCATTCAAATCATTGCTAGTAGCGAGGATAACTTTAGTAGTAGCCCAGGTTGGAAACTGCTAACCAAAGGCTTGTGGGGCTTATATAGGAAATGTCCATTATTGGATAAATACACACATTATCTAGAAGGTATTTTGTGTTCATTGTGTCACACCTGAACAGATAAAGGCACCGCCCCAAGGTCATGTGTGTTGTTCTCAGTCATGTGCATGAGTACAAGCGAGAAGCAGGGAAGAGATTCGTGATTCAAGATTCAAGAGTTTATTCATCACATACATACCAGGGTTTGATTGATTGATTGAAAAGTTTATTAACAGATTGCAGAATGGGTACAGTACAGTACAGCTCAATACATACAATTGTTAAGGGGATGCAGACCAGAGAAAGACTTTCGTCTTGTTTACATCAGGGTCCCCCATTTTCAATTCATCATAACATATATGACATACACGACATACAGATAGACAATACTGCTACATCTATACATTTATGACATACCAGATTTGCAAATACAGTACTGTTTGTGATACAAAAAGTGTCCAGAAAAAGAGTGTATATACATTTGACGTAGAAACTGTACATTGGAGGAGGTTGGGTGGGTGGGGCGGGGTTGGGGGGGGGGGGCTGTACATTGGAGGTGGGGGGGGGACACTGTACATTGGAATACTGACAAAGCCATACTTGGTCATTCACTGTACAACTGGGTTAGGACATTTGTAGGGGCCAGTTTCGTAATGCAGTCTCCCGTAGGTGTTCTTTGAGAGTGCTTTTGAAAGTGGGTAGTGATTCACATTCCTTTACAGCTGTGGGTAGGGCGTTCCACATTGATGTGGCATAATTGCAAAACGTGTTTAGTCCCTTGTTTGAGGGCATACAGTGAAATGCGGTTGGCCATGCCCGCTACGATTGTGCAATAAAACAATAGTAATAGTAATAATAATAATAATAATAATAATAATAATAATAATAATAATAATAATAATAATAATAATAATAATAATAATAATAATAATAATAAGATATAGACATGGTAAATAGACATGTTAATAAATCACTTAAAGGCAGTGCACAGAGTGCTACTGTGGGATCATCACCTGCCCCCCCTCCAACGACCTCTGACCTCTTATCAGTGGCACCATCATCGTCGTCATCATCATCATCATGATATATCTCCATATCTGTCTGAACATACCTGCATATAATCCTTCTATATACCTACCTACTTATACACCTACATATAACTCGATATGATAGCATGTACAATAATAGTGTGTGTATTTACTGTATATATATTTATTCTTACCGTATATATCTAGCCACATCTGTCTGTACATATATAACCATATATTTTATATCCAGTTTAATTACCTGCACATTGTATATTACTGTTGCACTCTACTGTTACATTTGCACTCTGGTTGGATGCCAAACTTATTTTCGTTGTACTTTACTGCTGTACTATATGATGACAACACATTTGAATCTAATGTAATCTAATGTAACATCATCTAATGTAATCTAATCGAATGTAATCTATTCTAATGTAATCTAATCTAATCATCAACACCATGACCACCACTCCCAACCCCCTCCAATGTACAGTTCCCCCCCCACCCCACCCCAGCTACCCAACCCCGCCACCCACCCAACCCCCTCCAATGTACAGTCCCCCCCCCCACCCCACCTACCCAACCCCCCCACCCACCCAACCACCTCCAATGTATACAGTCCCCCCCCCCCACCCCACCTAACCAACCCCCCCACCCACCCACCCAACCACCTCCAATGTATACAGTCCCCCCCCCACCCCACCTAACCAACCCCCCCACCCACCCAACCACCTCCAATGTATACAGTCCCCCCCGCACCCCACCTACCCAACCCCCCACCCACCCAACCACCTCCAATGTATACAGTTCCCCCCCCCACCCACCCAACCACCTCCAATGTATACAGTTCCCGCCCCCCCACCTACCCAACCCCCCCACCCACCCAACCACCTCCAATGTATACAGCCCCCCCCCCACCCCACCGACCCAACCCCCCCACCCACCCAACCACCTCCAATGTATACAGTTCCCCCCCCACCCCACCGACCCAACCTCCTCCATTAATGTACAGTTTCTTCCCCCTCAAATGTATATACTCTCTTTTTAGACTCTTTTTGTATCATAAACAGTACTGTATATTTGTAGATCTGGTATGTCATAAATGTCTAGATGTAACAGTACTGTCTATCTGTATGTCATATATGTTATGATGAATTGAAAACGGGGGACCCTGATGATGTAAACAAGACGAAAGTCTTTCTCTGGTCTGCATCCCCTTAACAATTGTATGTATTGAGCCGTACTGTATTGTACCCATTCTGCAATCTGTTAATAACATTTTCAATCAATCAATAATGCGTTTTCAAATCAATCTGAATATTTGTAATCAGCTGGTATGGATGTAACTATAGTATATGGATTGAGACGGTGCAGATCTGACCTGCTGAGCGTGTCGCTCTCGGTGCCACAACGGTCTGCTCGCTCCTGGAACCGGCTGCTCATCGCCGCAGCTCTCTTTTCGGAGCAAAACCTATACAGTAAAATGAGAGTAAAATAATTATAAACTATACGCATTCAGATTAATAATAATCGCGTTTTTTTTTTTTTTTTTTTACTGGAGCTTTTTTGGGAGCGGAGTCTTTGATCGTTGTTATAATTGTATTAATAAAAGAAGAAGAAGCAGATTGGAGCCTTTGATCTTTAAATCGCAGTAAAGTGACGTATAATTGGTATGCTGCGCTATTAACCCTTTCACTGCCTGCTGCCACACTACCAAACGGTTAACCCTTTCACTGCCTGCCACACTACCAAACGGTTAACCCTTTCACTGCCTGCCACACACACCAAACGGTTAACCCTTTCACTGCCTGCCACACTACCAAACGGTTAACCCTTTTACTGTCTGCCACACTATACCAAACGGTTAACCCTTTCACTGCCTGCCACACTACCAAACGGTTAACCCTTTCACTGCCTGCCACACTACCAAACGGTTAACCCTTTCACTGCCTGCCACACTACCAAACGGTTAACCCTTTTACTGCCTGCCACACTACCAAACGGTTAACCCTTTCACTGCCTGCCACACTACCAAACGGTTAACCCTTTTACTGCCTGCCACACTACCAAACGGTTAACCCTTTCACTGCGACAATACACAGAAGGTTAACCCTTTCACTGCCTGCCACACTACCAAACGGTTAACCCTTTCACTGCCTGCCACACTACCAAACGGTTAACCCTTTCACTGCCTGCCACACTACCAAACGGTTAACCCTTTCACTGCGACAATACACAGAAGGTTAACCCTTTCACTGCCACACAACACAGCCGGTTAACCCTTTCACTGCCACACGACAGAAGGTTAACCCTTTATACTATCACACAACCGACGGCGACCGAGGGTTAACCTTCTGTCGGGTGGCAGTGAAAGGGTTAACCGGTAACCGAATGAGAGCCCTAATTAGGCTACACACGTCAACGGAATGCGACACGAGGACGTCAATTAAGCGGTGAGAACATGTAATGTTATAAGTAACCCTGGCTGACACGCATCTCGTTTTTACCTTTGCACTTGTTTGAATGAGTTGAAGAAAAAGAAAACACCAAATCTTTGTGTCGTTTTCGACTGAAACGGAAAACAAACGAGATGAAAACAGCCTGCATCTAAACTGTGCAGCTGTGTAGCCTCTAATGAGGAGGACGGACTAACAGACTATTATTATTATTATTATTATTATTATTATTATTATTATTATTATTATTATTATTATTATTATTATTATTATTATTATTATTATTATTATTATTATTATTATTATTATCCAGCCTCCAGCCTATGAATCGCCAACATCCACAGTTATTCTGTCACGTTTAATACAAATACCTTTCAATAACATCACATCTATACCGAGACCCACTGTAGTTGATATTCTTAATTGTCTGAAACGATCGGAATGGGTTGACCCGCCTTGATTGATTGATTGATTGATTGATTGATTGATTGATTGATTGATTGATTGATTGATTGATTGATGGATTGATTGATTGAAAACTTTATTAACGCAGAATGGGTACAATACAGTAGGCATGGCCTACTTTAATAAATAGTTTGAATCACTGAAAACAAATTTATTTGGACTTATACTAAAGTTTGCATTCAATTGAAAAAAAACGCGACAGAAAATCTTAAAACGAGGCGACTTATTTTGCTATTATGTGCATAGAGATTTGATTATAGAGTGGGACATTCTACATCATTTGTCAAATAATAATAATAATAATAATAATAATAATAATAATAATAATAATAATAATAATAATAATAATAATAATAATAATAATAATAATAATAATAATAATAATAATAATCTAATACCGTCATGTATGTTGTAAATTGCTGTTGATAATGGATGTATAGCCTCTCGGTTATATGGAGGATGGAGAACCTGATATGATGAAGACTTTATTTCAGACTCAAGGTCCATATGACACATAATACAAAACAACAACAACAATACAATAACAAAAGAAACAAGGTCAACAACATAATACATAATCTTCTACTACAAATCGGCCATTTCCCCCATTTAAAGTAACAAGCTTTATTCTGAATAATAGTATTTAGTAAAAAAAAAAAAAAAAAAAAAAAAAAAAAAGCATCCAACTTTAATTAAGAAACACGTGTGAATACCTTAACATGCGAGCTGGGTTTATTCTCACAGCTCACCCCCACGATCCTGCAGCCGTGAGGCCGCGGCGGCTCCCAGGGGCCATGAGGGCCGTGATGAGCGGTGATGATGCTGATGTTGTTGTTGTTATTGTTGTTGTTGTTATTGTTCTCCGATTTAGACACCCGGACAGGAGGAGGATGAAGCCGGGCCGGTCCCTGCAGCACCACCGCCGGTCCCACCTCCGGTCCCACCACCTCGACCCGCCCCCCGGCCCCGCCACCACCACCGTCCTCCCGGCTCCCCGAGGAGATGGTGATCTTCTTGATGGACCTGGAGACGGCGGCGGCAGCGGCGGCAGCAGCGATGGAGGCGGACGAGGCGGAGGAGGAGGAGGAGACGACCACGTTCTGGTTCAGGTGGTCCTCCTCAGCGTCCATGTCCTCCTCCCTCTCGTCCTCCCTCTCCCTCTGCTGCTGCAGGTGCTGGCGCTTGACAACGGGGGTCACCACCCCCCTCCTGGGGGCCAGGGGCGCCGCCACCAGTGCCACCACCAGGCCCCCCTCCTCCGCGGGGGGGCGCACCTGCTGCTGCTGCTGCGAGCTGCGGCTGAGGTAGAGGGCCACCCGGGCGTTCAGGTTGTGCTGCTGCTGCTGCATGGCGGCGCCGCAGGTGTCCATCAACAGGGGGTGGTGGTGGTCCTCTGGCGCCGCAGGTAGCCGCCGCCGCCGTGCGTAAAGCCGTGCGTAAAGTCCTCCTCCTGCGCGCTCTTGGGCTGCACCTCCATGACCACCGCGGCCACCGGCGCCGAGGAGGAGGACAGCCTGGTGCCGATGGTGAAGGGCTGCACCTTCCGAGTCACGACGCCCTGCTCCGACGACATGTCCAGTGTTGTTGTT
>NC_140173.1:147144755-147268894 GCF_963971535.1 Notolepis coatsorum | reverse complement strand
ATGTTCTATTATGACATCATACTGTGCCATCACAAATGTTCTAGAATGTTTGATTATGACATCATACTGTGACATCACAAATGTTCTAGATT
Source organism: Notolepis coatsorum (assembly GCF_963971535.1). NCBI lineage: Eukaryota > Metazoa > Chordata > Actinopteri > Aulopiformes > Paralepididae > Notolepis > Notolepis coatsorum. The sequence continues at coordinate 147,268,802 of NC_140173.1, read as the reverse complement.
GTTTGATTATGACATCATAATGTGACATCACAAATGTTCTAGAATGTTTGATTATGACATCATACTGTGACATCACAAATGTTCTAGAATGTTTGATTATGACATCATACTGTGACATCACAAATGTTCTAGAATGTTTGATTATGACATCATACTGTGACGTCACAAATGTTCTAGAATGTCTATTATGACATCATACTGTGACATCACAAATGTTCTACAATGTTTGATTATGACATCATACTGTGACATCACAACGGAACATGTTTGAGTTTATTTGAATAATTTAAATAATATGTTGACATTAAAAAAGAACAAATAAATGATAAAAAAACTACATAAAACTGATACAAATTATAATCAAATATTTAAGTAAAATGTATAGAAATAAAGAAAAATAAGACAATGAAATAAAGATAATAATTCATTTAAAAGCTATTTTAAAAAGGTACGTTTTTAGCAGTGCCAACCGAGTCTGCTGTCCTAACAGACTTGGGGTCTGTAGGGTAAGCACTTATTCCCTCCGCCCTGAACATTTATGGAGATGTATGGGCCTTTTAAGTCAGTGATAAAAGTGTCTTTCAAGGATAAGTGAGCTCCTGCACTGATTATTATAGTTCAATATTCAATATTTGATCACCAAAAACCCCCAAAAAGCATAAAAAGGCCCCTCCCCGCCCAAAAAGGGCCCCCAAAAATAGCACAGGCCCAGTGCCCTTTTCAGCCTTTGAGCACCTGCCCCTCTAAAGTCCTGTGCACGTCCCTGCTCCACACACAAGCACACATGAGCACACTAGCAGTCACTTTAACATGCACACACACACATGCTGCACACGCTCACACTCATGGTCACTTTACACTAGGGCTGTCCCCGACTAAGGATTTGGATGGTCGACTAGGATTGGCCAAAATTTGCCGTTAGTCGACTATTGGTCGACTTAAAAAAAATAAAAAAATAAAAATAAAAAGTATAATATTTTTATATTTTTTTTTCACTCCATTTGGGCTGTGGGGGTGCTTAATGTCTGAAGGAGTCGACTGAAGGCTTCTTGTCCTCTGCAAAAGCATGCAATTGGTCCACTGATGGATACATCTTGATATTTGTCTAGTATAGTGTGTTCATTAGATGGGTGAAATCCTCTTTCAGTGCCTCTGTGCCTGTTTTCGTAGGCAGTTAGCATCTGGTGTGCGTGCCATTAGCGTTAGCCACGCTTCTAGGCCTCTTTTCTTTTGAAAGAAATGATAAAAAAAAATTAAATTAAAATATTAATATTTTTTTTTTTTTTTTTTATTATATTTGACTAAGAGGTTGGCCAGTCGACTACGGCCCCTTTCGACCGATTAGTCGACTAATCGATTAATAGGGGTCAGCCCTACTTTACACAATGAAAGGTCACTTTAAAAACAAGAACAGGAGTGGTTCTTGTATAGTAAACAGATGGTCATAGCAAGCTAGCATAAGGACACATAGTATAACTGTAGATTGAGTATAGCATTGTATAGTAGTGTACATAAGACCCAGTGCCTCATCCGTAGCTAACAGTGTATTGCACTATCGCAGGACCTTAGCATGTCTTACCATGCTTTTTGTAAACTTCATGTACATATACCTGATATGTCTTTATTCTTATTACTTGTATTATTGCACAAATGTCTTATTCTCATCCTATTGGATTCTTATTATTGTGTTATTGTATTATGGCATTATTGTATTATTGCACAATCGTTGGGGGCAAGACCCCCCGCATTTCACTGTATACTTGTATGCCGTGACAAATAAAACTCTTGACTTGACTTGACTTGACTTGAGCCAGGGCGCCAAATTTGGGCCACATCTTGGCGGACTAACTTTCATAGTGATTTTTGGGAAGGTATACACCCCTACTGCTAGAAAATATGTGATAGCAATGCAGCAGTTGCCTCCAAATGTGTGCTATTGCCCATTTTATAACACTACCAAGCATATTTTTCAGGCCTCCTGTCTGAAATTACATGCCCCAAATTAACCATGATAGCTCCTGAACCATAAGGCCTATATGCATGTTTCCGCTGGGGTGTGTCTGGGAGTGTTGCATTTATTTATTCATTTTATTTAGGATTTCATGGTGTTTTCTTGTTTTGTCGAGCCTTACAAATAAATTTGATTTGATCATCTTGCTCAGCAAATCATTCACTCTCCCCTCAGGGTCTCATCTAGTTTCCATCACCCAGAAGGCTCAACCTCGACCTGGAAGTGGGTCATCACTTGTTGTTCAAGATGGAAAAAGCCATAACTCGTCATAATTATTTTTTATATAAACATATCCTTTACCTTAGCCCAAACCTTAACGTACCCGTCGTCACAGACACGGTCCTTCCAGGCAATGGGATCTAGACACAATCGACCCCAATGTCACCCTGGAAGGGACAGCTTCCACCTGGATAGGAACAGAACTAAATTATCCATTGGATGAAGGTAGTCCCTCAATGCCTCTATATTCCTTGGTGTCTACCCTGTGGCCCAGGACTGAACCCATAGCAGGTATAGATGCTCCCCACTCCATCCATAGGTGTAGGTTAATCGGGGGGGTGCAGCAGACACGTCCCCCTCAATATTGAGAAGAGGTCAATTTGTCCCTCTCAAAAGAATATAGCTAGTAGTAGAAAGACAACCCCCTCCCCAAAATTGGTCAAATAAGGGGGTCAAAACATTTATATATCCTTCTTATAGTCCATGGGTCAGAGGCCAAAATGTCACTTGTCGGTGCCACTCAGGGTGAATAAACGTACATATCATTTTTTCAAAGATCTATGTCTGTAGATGATATTTTGGTAGCTTTATCATAATTATCAAGTCATGAAGTATACCCACCCCCTCAGGAAATTGCATTTCAGATGCTGGCGCATGTCCTGTTTAGACACACGTAGAGGACATCTGTCAATGTTTCACAATATTGTGTTTGGTATCATTTTGAAGGGGACTATGTCATCTTTCATTCAAGCCAAGCTGTGAATCTTTCTGACCAATATAGAGGTCACTGGAGCTCTTTGAACAGTCAACAACACACATTTGTACACGATTTTCGCCTAAATGATATACTATCTTTTAGCATTGTGTCATCTAGGAGCAACAGAGACACAAAATACAATATCTACAACACTCTCAGGACCATAAGGATTCAGGAAATGTATAATATGCCTATACTATTTCATTGTTACAGGTCATTGTGAAACTTAAATGAGAAGAGCAGTATTAGGCTCCTATTAAACTATACAGAACAGCCGCTATAGTCAGACTAAAGCAACACCCAGCCCCCCCCCCCCCCACCTGTCACTAAAGCCACACCCAGACCCCTCCCCCACCTGTCGCTAAAGCCACACCCAGACGACCCCTCCCCCACCTGTCACTAAAGCCACACCCAGACGACCCCTCCCCCACCTGTCACTAAAGCCACACCCAGACCCCTCCCCACCTGTCACTAAAGCCACACCCAGACCCCTCCCCCACCTGTCGCTAAAGCCACACCCAGACGACCCCTCCCCCACCTGTCACTAAAGCCACACCCAAACCCCTCCCCCACCTGTCGCTAAAGCAACACCCAGACCCCTCCCCCACCTGTCACTAAAGCCACACCCAGACGACCCCTCCCCCACCTGTCGCTAAAGCCACACCCAGACCCCTCCCCCACCTGTCACTAAAGCCACACCCAGACCCCTCCCCCACCTGTCGCTAAAGCAACACCCAGACCCCTCCCCCACCTGTCGCTAAAGCCACACCCAGACCCCTCCCCCACCTGTCGCTAAAGCAACACCCAGACCCCTCCCCCACCTGTCACTAAAGCCACACCCAGACCCCTCCCCCACCTGTCGCTAAAGCCACACCCAGACCCCTCCCCCACCTGTCACTAAAGCCACACCCAGACCCCTCCCCCACCTGTCGCTAAAGCCACACCCAGACCCCTCCCCCACCTGTCACTAAAGCCACACCCAGACGACCCCTCCCCCACCTGTCACTAAAGCCACACCCAGACGACCCCTCCCCCACCTGTCACTAAAGCAACACCCAGACGACCCCTCCCCCACCTGTTGCTACTGTACCACGAAGACAATGGAGACCACCAGCCTTCACAGATGTCCTCCGGTGGGGTTGACGTGACATGGCTTTCGTCGGGCCGCCAAGGTAACCCGAGTTAAGTCGGCGAACGCATACAACGGACCTATCTCAAACCGTGTCCATCTTCGTGAGGGACGCGACAGCGTCAGCGATCTGTTGTGCATGTTTTTCCATTGGGTTTATCTTATCGGGAGGGGAAACCCTTGCGAGCACGGGGGGGGGGGAGAACAAGCAAACTCCACACAGAAAGGCCCGGGAGATACCCCCCCCCACCTGGGTACCTGGCAACGCGGAAACCTGGTCCCCAAGCGGGAATCGAACCCACAACCTTCGACATCCCACTTGTGTTCCAAGTTCCGAGCCAGGCCATCATTGTCAATAGGAATTTGTTCTTAATTTACCTGCCCGGTTAAATAAAGGTTAAATAAAAAATGTATTATGTATATACAGTTACAGCATGTGTGATATACACCCTATTCAAAATTATAGCCACACTTTCTTTCGAACACTTTTTGTTGCGTATGTCCAGATTATAGCTGTTCAGCAGGCTGTGAGGTCCAGGCGTAGAGGCAGCTCCGTGAATCTCAGGAGCGTGAATCGCATGCGCTACACAACACAACGAAACAACACTCATTTCCAAGACGACATGATTAAAAGTATTAGACGGCAGCCATCTTAGGTGTACCAAAGTAAAATGACCATGATACACTAAAAGGCCCTTTCTATATTCATTCAACTTCTGTGGTCAACAGGATGTAACCAATCCAAGATGATGTCATAGAATATGATCTAACCCCTATGGCAGCGTGACTGAATCATACGGTTTCCTTTAATTTGGGATAATTAAAGGAACAGAGCGCCTCTCTGTGTTTTTCGCCCGACGAGGGGGTTCAGTATGTGGCCTGCTGCTATAATCTCATCAGGACAGACCATCTAGTCGCAGCTCACACACACACATACATCATATTCTGTTGGATAACGCTACATTCCAAGTTAGAACATATCAAAGGAGCACTTCAATAAAATAAAATGCTGATTTATTTTGCACATAATGTCACACATAATGTCTAAGAACTCTAAACGGTTTTTGAACAGATTCATTTGACAGTTATTGAGAGTAAATGAGTTTAAATATGGCCACGGTGATGATGTCATCGCCGGGCTACATTGAATCCTCGTGTTGTGTTAATTACGGCACCATGAAATGATGTCGATGAGAAAATAGCAATACCGTGTCTCGTGGGGGCCGCTACGCTGTCATTCCTGAGCCGTAATTAACACAACACAAGGACTCAATGTGCCAGACGATGACATCACTGGTGGTGACCGTACTCATTTACTCTCAATAACTGTCAAAACTATAACTGCATGTGTGTGAGATTATGTGCATTTGATTATGTTTTTTTTTTTTTTTTTTTTTTTTGCTGAAGTGACCCTTTTACCTCTGGTACAGTAAAAATCGATTATGATGTCACAATTCTGTTACTTATTTCACTTCCAAAATAATCCAAAGTTATGTTTCTTCTCGTGAGGTTGAACCCTATACACTGTAAAAAAAAATTTTTTTTTCACAGGAAATTCACTGTATTATTTTACAGATTACTTTTGTTTTTCTACTTTAAGTGTAAATGCCATAAAAATACAGTAAATGACCTTTTATCAAAATAATATAACCATTAAATAAAGGTTGTAATCTGTAAATGTATTTGTAATTTGACAGTAAGTATTTGGCAACCATTGATGCCAGACATTTACCGTTTTCTTGCAGCTTTTTTTCTCTTTCTTGTTTCAAGCACTTGCTTATTTTTTTTTTATTCTTTCAGTGTGGATTGGGAACGGGATACCAGGACATTTATTTTCAGTTTACTGCAGACCAGGAGACCCATGTTACTGACCAAACACTCTATATCGGTGATGGCTGTCGGAATGTAGAGCTTATTTAAGAGTACAACGCCTGTCATATGGAAACTCCTGGCGTTGGAAACTCTGATGAATAGACAGAGTTTCTAAGAAGAGAGTATATAATACATTATATATAATACATTTGAGGGGGAAGAAACTGTAAGTGTGTAGTAAACTATTTGTAGTGCCAAATTTCCCTCTGGATGATTAAAGTATTTCTATTCTATTCTATGATGCGCAGCGAAGTGTTTTATGGCCACATTCGACACGATGACAGCAAACGCGTAGCGATGCCAGAGGATTGCACGTTGATGAGGAGACGGCTGCGACGATGATGACAAGACCGCAGACTGCACAGAGTGTCACTGTCTCTCTCTGCTGGGACATTCTCATGTATTAAAAAACTACTATTTTGACATTTTAATATCTAGAAATATGTCTGCAAATATGTCATGTGAATTATTGGGAAGTGAGGTATAGATATAGGAGCCATTCGGGAAGGGTTTCCTTGCACTCAGATATCAGGTCTGACACCTGATGGTCAAGAGTGGTGTGGAAAGTAACTAAGTACTTTTACTTAAGTACAATTTCGAGCTAATTGTACTTTACGTGAGTATTTTCATTTTAGGGAACTGTATACTTTTACTCAAGGGAAAGACCATGTGACGGCTTGGAAAGACAGCTGACAGGAAGGAAAGACCCCAACAGGGCTGTCATGGACTAGCTATCCATGATGGCAGGCTCCGTCGCTTAATTACAGTTTTTCTCAATTGCTTTGGTGCATTTCTCTGATCAGAATTAAAGTTCTCATAACTGTTAGTTCAACCTCCACAACATTTTGTAATTTGTGCACATCATAGTAGCAGTTTCTCATTCCTCCGAACAAATTGCAAATGCTTTTGGACATGCATCAATTGCTTTCATACAATTCTCTGCTGTTTTATAACATTATCATTTGCTTAGGTCATGTCAGTCAAAATGAACTATACTTATGACTGCTGAATAGTCATTCCCTATAAAACTAATAGTCCTCATTTCATTGCTTGAGTCATTACATACAAATATGTTGAACTAGTTGTCAAAATCTGTCAAGCAAATGTTATACATTTCTTTATAATTTTTCCCCTGAATTGAGCTGGATGCCAGGGAATCGCTGCACACATTCATATATGTTGATGAGGCGGGTTTCAATCTGGCAAAAGGTAGAAGGCGTGGAAGGAATCGCATTGGACAGAGAGCAACCACTGATGTCCCAGGCCAACGAGGAGGGAATATTACAATGTGTGCAGCCATCTCAGAAAACGGCGTCCTCACCCATATGCCCCGCATTGGTCCATACAACACACAACATCTGCTGACTTTTTTAGACACTCTTTACAGGGACATAATCCCTGAGAATGAGAGGGGTCTAAATGGCGACCATCTGACCAAGTACGTTGTTGTATGGGATAATGTGCGTTTTCACCACGCAATTCTGGTCACACAGTGGTTTGCAGCACATGAAAGGATGCTGGTGGAATATCTCCCTCCCTACTCCCCATTCCTGAATCCAATAGCCAGACAGACAGGAACGTCTGGATGTGAATGAATGATTTACAGTACTGTGTATGTTGTATGTTCCAATTCAGTTCCAATATGTACTGCAATATTGTTTACAGTTGTGCACAACTCTACCCAAAGGCCAAAGGGTGTTTCTTATGTTTGTTGTAAATTAGTTTGTATTTTTCTTTTGCACAATGCTGTGAACAAATTAAAATTGCAAAGAGCATATGCAGTAAAAATGTGAAACATACGTGTCTTGTACTCATTTACCTCACTAAATACAGCAATGTGTAACTGTAGATTTCAAATGGCTGTGCAAATAGTGTATAGTGCTGTCTTGAGAATTTTCAGAAAGTGTCACCAAGATCTGACTTTTTTGCATTGGAAAACACTTACAGAGTGAACTGTCATAACGAAAACATGGCAAAGCCATTTGACTATCTTGTTCATAAACAATGGTGTCAGGACTTTTCATTTTGATGACAGTGACACTTTCATTGACATGAATACTTGCTTTTGAGGAATGAATTATCCATTTTGAGCAAGTGACACGCTTTTCTGCAGGTTATCACCTAGGTTTTGCAGTTTGTACTAATTGTTTTGAGAAATGCACTAACAGTTATGAGAACTTTAATTCTGATCAGAGAAATGCACCAAAGCAATTGAGAAAAACTGTAAGTGCACAAAAGCCACCCCTCATTGCTACGAAAAGTCTAAAGAGAAAAACACCCCTAGAGTCTGCGAGAGCGGGGGCGGAAAATGACTCATCGGCTGACCACCCGGTAACTGACCCTGGAACGACGACGAACCAGATAATCGGCACATCAACTGAAGGACAGGAGCACAGAGTATGTAGCTGTGGCTGGTCCAAGGTAACATCCATCAGAGGCCTACGAATACATCAAGGCCGGATGAAGTGCTTGAAGAAAGCGAGGCCGGGATTTCGCATTGACCATTATCTTCCGAGAGAAAGGTCAAGTCAGGCGAGTGAAGCTCAGCGGCAGGATTTAACCCACAGTCCACCGAGCATCAGTACCCCGGCTGAAAGTAATTCAAGCACATCAGAGAACTTGGAACCAAGTCACTTGCAACCTTCTTTGGAGCTGCAAAATGACCATCGAGGGGTAAAAGCAGAGGGGGGCACACCTGGGACGCCAGGTGTTGCCGTTGAGCCCTTCAGAGGTGTCGTGGGCCTGTCAACGAAACACCAATGAAGGAGGGTGCCCACCTGAAGACCCCAGTGAAGCTTTTACCACTACCCCATTCAAAAAAATGCTGATTATCTAAGGGATTGTAATATCTAGTCCTATAAGCTCAACAAACTACTCCACTACATTTCAAAGGAAATATTGTACATACATTATACTATGCACAGATATGAACATTTGCGGCCGATACCGATTGTCAAATAACACAATCGGCCGATACCGATATTTGTGCCCTGGCCATTTTATATATATATATATATATATATATATATATATATATATATATATATATATATATATATATATATATATTTTTTTGTATGTATCTATTCATTCTGTTTAAACCAATGGGGTTTTTATTCACAGTTGCAGATAAAGATTAGGCTACACTAATATTGTACATTTTACTCCACTACATTTATCTGAACCCATCAAGTTACTAGTTACTTTGAAGAAAAGATCTTGCATAGAAAACATGGCAAAAATTTATGAAGATGATGTAAGAGGACGTAATCAGGGCAGCATAACTGGACCACATACCACTTTAACATCATCTTTAATCAGAGCAGCATAACTGGACCACATACCACTTTAACATAACCTTTAATCAGAGCAGCATAACTGGACCACATACCACTTTAACATAACCTTTAATCAGAACAGCATAACTGGACCACATACCACGTTAACATAACCTTTAATCAGGGCAGCATAACTGGACCACATACCACTTTAACACAACCTTTAATCAGAACAGCATAACTGGACCACATACCACGTTAACATAACCTTTAATCAGAACAGCATAACTGGACCACATACCACGTTAACATAACCTTTAATCAGAGAAACATAACTGGACCACATACCACTTTAACATCACCTTTAATCAGAGCAGCATAACTGGACCATGTACCACTTTAACATAACCTTTAATCAGAGCAGCATAACTGGACCATGTACCACTTTAACATAACCTTTAATCAGCAGCATAACTGGACCACATACCACTTTGACATAACCTTTAATCAGAGCAGCATGACTGGACCACATACCACTTTAACATAACCTTTAATCAGAGCAGCATAACTGGACCACATACCACTTTAACATAACCTTTAATCAGAGCAGCATAACTGGACCACATACCACTTTAACATAACCTTTAATCAGAGCAGCATAACTGGACCACATACCACTTTAACATCACCTTTAATCAGGGCAGCATAACTGGACCACATACCACTTTAACACAACCTTTAATCAGAGCAGCATAACTGGAACATGAGAATAGGTATAAAAGACAATACATGTAGTGCAATGTAGAAAGTGCAGACATAATAGACATGACACCCGAATTTCCCCCAAGGGGATTAATAAAGGATCATCTTTATCTTTATAAAATTAGTACACTAAGTACAGTGTTGCTCGAAAGCATGTGAACTAAAGCACGTGAACTAAATGATTGATTGATTGAAAATTGTATTAACAGATTGCAGAATGGGTACAATACAGTACAGCTCAATACACACAATTGTTAAGGGGATGCAGACCAGAGAAAGACTTTCGTCTTGTTTACATCAGGGTCCCCCATTTTCAATTCATCATAACATGACACATACATGACAGCTAGACATAGACAGTATACTGTTACATCTAGACATGTATGCATACCAGATCTACAAATATACAGTACTGTTTATGATACAAAAAGAGTCTCAAAAGAGAGTATATACATTTGAGGGGGAAGATTTAATGTGAATCTAAATCAAGCTAAATCAGACCATGCAAGAACCAGTGGTGCGTTATTGAAATCATCTGGGGTGACACGCACCACGTGCACGCGCGCTCCCGGCGCGTGCGCGCGCTCCCGCGAATGCGCATTTAATGTCCCCTCGCTTGGGCACTGACTAAGCGACAGTGCCTAATCGCCTCTACGAATGGAATGTAACACGTCTTCACAACAAGTTAGGTGTGAAATGTGTCTGAGAACGTATTTAACACACCTGACGACCGGCGCTATTGATATGCAAATAGCGCGTGAGCTTGCACACCGTGCTACCCCGTCCCATGAACAACGCATGCCTGGCAAGAACGCTTGCAGAATCACACAAAAAACACACCTGCATATTTTAAGTTATATCCGTTGCTTTTTTTTACACACAATAGTCGACAAAATCATGGACAGGTTTGTTTATTTGCCCCGCAGGCTGAAACGGGGACCCTGATGGAAACAAGACAAACGTCTTTCTCAGGTCTGCATCCCCTTAACAATTGTATGTATTGAGCCGTACTGTATTGTACCCATTCTGCAATCTGTTAAATAAAGTTTTCATTCATTCATTCATTCACAACAACCCGTCGTGGCAAAAACGGTCAGGAGTCGGACTTCACTTCACGTGCTGCCTGTGGGGGTAAATAAGGGAGAGAGAGGTTAACCAAACGGGCTGTTCCATAAAGCACATGCAGGCTATATTTCCCCCTGCCACGGGGCATCGCTGCAGGGCTCGTCCGTCACGCAGGACCTGCCCCCCAGGACAGTTGCTTCCCCCAGTTGCTATTGACTTGCATAGCTCCGCTCGCAGTTGGGCAACTCCTGTTCCTCGTGTCGTGTCGCTCCTAGCAGGCAGCAGACAGACACCACATGTGAAGTCGGTGATGCAATGTGTGCTGCTGACACTGACAGGTGTGTGTGTGTGTGCGTGGGGGGGGGGGGCTGTCTTTTGGACCAGCTGGCCCCCCCCCCCCCCCCCCTGTCCCATGATTATTAAAAACCTACATGCGCAGTTGTCGATAGTATTTAAAACCTCTCCGAGGAGTGGCGTGGTGGTGAGGAGGAGTTAGCTCGGGTTACTGTAAAGGGGTCATCTGTGTTTTTCTGTGCCAACGGATATTTGCACGGTGCGGCTGTGTCCAATCGTGGAGGAGAACACAAATACAATAGTAATCTTTTAATATCAGTACTTACAAGGAGTTTGATTGATTGATTGATTGATTGATTGAAAATGTTTATTAACAGATTGCAGAATGGGTACAGTACAGTGCAGCTCAATACACACAATTGTTTAAGGGGATGCAGACCAGAGAAAGACTTTCGTCTTGTTTACATGATCAGGGTCCCCCATTTTCAATTCATCATAACATATATGACATACAGATGACATAGAGATAGACAGTACGGCTACATCTATACATTTATGACATATACCAGATCTACAAATATAGGCTACAGTACTGTTTATGAGTAGAAAAGGAGTCTGAAAAGAGAGTATATACATTTGAGGGGGGAGAAACTGTACATTCGAGTCCCTGCGAACTGTCTCGCAGGATATGAAGTTCAGGGTTACAGTCACATATATTTGGCAAATTGTTGGCAGTATTGCCATTCACCATTTGCCCTTAGAGACGTGTATAGTTTAAATAAATTTAAATTACATGACGGTATAAGAACGGCTTCCGCTTCCATGATCTGACACATATTTATTTCCCAATTAAATGTTCTGCCAGACTTATACTGTCAGGACAGGATCGAGTAACTTAATTTTTTTGAGTAACTGTAAGAGCGAAAGTCACGTTGAAGTTCACTCCATCGTTGAGGACCAGTGGTTATAAGAAAGCTTTATATGACAGGAGTTGGTCATGAAAATAACACTAATACATATTTTAATTAAAATTAAAACAATTATAATCATATTTCATTGGGTGGCATTTGATGTATGTATATACGCCTATACAAGAAGCAGGATGGATCAGAATGTTGCCACTTTCCATGAAATATGGAAGAACAAAAGTGGGATTTGAAGATATTTGTCCCGCGTCTCACTTCACACTTGACCGCGAGGTCCATTATACACACCGTCTTAACGACCATTTCTATTTATTGTAACTTTAAGACAAAGCTGTTAGTTTTTACTGCGACCACAGTCTAGCATTTTACAGCTCCATTTCATCAAGATTGTATCCCTCTGCTGCTGCTGCGGTCTTTGATGGGTCATCATCATGCCGCCCGTGCTCCGAGGGGCAGCCATCAGGGGCAGCAGCTGTCGTCGGGGCGGTCGCGACGAGCAACAATCTACCCATTGTGCGCGGCCCGGCGCGCAGCTGGCATGGGGATGGAATGCCATACTCACACAATGAATCAATCAGAGCCCCTCCTAAGTGGAGCAGACCTGGCTGCAGCCTGCAGGGCGAGCGATGCAGGCGGGTCCGAGGAGGGGCAGCTGGAAGGATGGTGGTGGCTCTGTCTGCTGTAGTACCGTAATCCTCCTACAAGGCTCTGCTTTCACCTCCGCCATGCATGCCCCCCCCCACACTCATGGTCACTCTCACCCCCTTGTAATTTATCACACTCGGGGCAATGGGGCATAGTGATCACGTTACGTGATTTATCATATGATATAGTCTAGACGTGAGCACTATAAACTGTGTCTGACCTGCGGCAATTAAATCCAGTGGCCTTTGTAGCACTATTGGTTTTCTCTGGTTTAAAGAACCTTACTGTATTAGGTAGCATGGTTTAACGGGAGGGGGGGGGGGGGGGGGGGGGGTGGACATCTCAATGGGGTGAAAATGGAGGCAATGAAAACACACTATTATAACTCATTTAGAAGGCATAAACAAGGAAAACACACAGAACATATTCAGTATTAAATATATTGAAATACTTTAAAGGTGGAATCTGTAATGCAGACAAACAGTGACCTCTAGGCAAAATAGTCCCTCTTGTACAGCCCTTTGTTTACATTTTTTGTTTCGGTTTGACATGTGTGTTGGAGTTGAGTGGATGTGGGGAGGGGAGAGGGTCAGGCTCTGCCAAGATTCAAGATTCAAGAGGTTTATTTGTCACTATACGTATACCAGGGCATATACAGTGAAATGCGGGTGGCCATGCCCGCTTTGATTGTGCAATAATACAATAGTAAATCAATTAAGTAGAATATAATAAAAATAGACATATTAAAGTCCTGAGATAAATGTAATACAATGTTAGCTACAGTACGAATGAAGGCACCGGGTCCTATGTACGCTACTATACAATATACCGTTTTTACTCTATATCCTTAGCTATACTTGCTATTTATAAACTATACTATACAAGAACCACAACAGTTCTTTCCTTAAAGTGACCTTTTTTCCTCGTTCCTTTAAAGTGTCCTTTCCATTGTGTCTAAAGTGACCGTTTGTGTGTGAGCGAATGCAGAATGTGTGTTGTGTGTGTATGTGTGTGCTCATGTGTACTTGTGTGCGGAGAGATCAGTGTTCACTGTTCTGATGGTCTGGGGGCAGTGGCGGCTGGTCCATAGGGGGCGCTCGGGCGCCGCCCCCCCCCCCCCCCCCCCCTGGTGGAGAGAGAAGGAGAGAAGATTTTAATTTTTTTTATTTAGATTTTGGACTCTAAAAATACAATAAACATGGTTCAAATAAATAATAATTACTAATTTTAAGTATGTTTGTGTTTAAAATGCACAATAACGTTAATATATCAAATATAAATCATTGTTTTGTGTGTGATTCACGTCACTCTCTCCTGATAGACATCTACCTCCAAGCCTGAGCGCATAGACTTAATGCTCACAGTGGTGGGCATCACTGCAGCCAATGTATCGTCGCAGCCAATGTAAATGGGTCAAGCAAATAAATGTAGCCTATTAGGGTCTTCAAATATGATGTCTGTGGGGGCGCGTTTTCTATCGCTCGAATCAAGCTCAGTGCGCCACTGTACTGAAAATAATGCTTGGAGGAGGAGCCAGGAGTATTTTCAGATCGTGAGTTAGCTTAGCTAGCCTATACTCTGTTGGATCTAACTAAATGGATTTATATGGACACTTTTTATCATGGAAAGTTCAAGCCCGGACCACAAAACAACAACATGAGAGTCTATTACAATATGTACTGTTCTGTAGTTACTGAAACTGATGGAATATGGCAAGATTCAAGAGGTTTATTTGTCACATACATACACTCTCTCTCTCTCTCTCTCTCTCTCTCTCTCTCTCTCTCTCTCTCTCTCTCTCTCTCTCTCTCTCTCTCTCTCTCTCTCTCTCACACACAACGCAGTACGCACGGCGCAAACTCACCAAAATTGACTATTGCACAACTGATTTAAAAAAAATATATATATCTACGAAGGGGGGGACCTTTGGTAACGTGTCTGCAATGCATGCCTTTTATGGGTGGATGAGTTTACTTGCAGTACCGTTACGGACCTCCGTTACACTCACACACAATACAATATGCACAATCATTCCAGACTCTCAAAGCATAATGCTTATATACAGGGCCGCCTCAGGGGGTGTGCGAGCAGTGCGGTCGCACAGGGCCTCGCGGGAAGGGGGGGCTCGCACAAAAAAAAATTTTATTTTTTTTATTTTTATTAATTTTTTTGCGAGGCCCCCCTTGAACCGACTCATTGCCAGACGTGAGCGATTCGACTCACGCTCATGGCAATGAATAGGCTCTTATGAACGAGTCGCTCATGACCGACCCATCACTAGCGTCTGACTATTTCGCGCGTGCAGCATTGGAGGTTATGCCAGCCAAGATGAAGAGGACATCGTTCGGCAGATGGACTGAAGATGAAAGTTGTTGCATGTTAGACAGTTCAGTCAGGCTAGCCATCCCGGCTAAAGACAGGGACAGCTAGTTAGCTTTAGCTACGTTATAATATTGAGTGCTAACGTGTGGTTCAGTCGGGATATAGCCATGATGATGTCGGCTAGTAGCTAGCTTAGCTAAAGGCTACCTAGCGTTAGCTAACCTAGAGACAGCGCGTGCAGCATTGTTATGCCAAGATGAAGAGGACGGTCGTTTGGCAGATGAACTTCGTCAACTCCACGCGGTTGTCTCCATCCTCTTGGACGTTTGGTGAGTTTTGAATGCACTCTATTCTATTCCCGCCGTGGATCTCTCTCTCTCTCTCTCTCTCTCTCTCTCTCGGGAGCCAAACGGGCCGACTAGCTGTTGTAGTACTAGTAGCTAACAGTGTGTGGCCTGGTGTCAGCACCTGGTGCGAGGGAGGTGAGCTTGGTGTTTCATTATGAGAATATCTCCATGCTCAAGTCGGCTATAGTCCGCGAGGGACTTGTTGCCGGCACCGCTATGGTAAACACCACTCTGTAGTGGGACGTGTATTGCCTTCTTTTTCCCTTCTCTCTTCGTATGAGAAGAGGAAAACACAGCGGCTGTCTGAAGTGTTGGCCTGTATTGCTTTTCTCACGTTGTACAGTTTTTCAGTGGTAGCCGCATAGCTTGCTTCTGCGTTAGCTAGTGGTTAGCGATAGCCGGGTTGAGCTAACTGTTAGCCAGTTAGCTGTTTAGCTACGACGTTAGCTGCTCGTTTTCGCTCGCCTGGGAACGTTAGCTTGATGCTATCAGTTAGCCTAGAGTTAGCTGTTAGCTTGTGCTACGACCATTGACATTAGCCGTGAGAATAGCGGGCCCTGGCACTCTGACTACGACATCATCTTTGACAGAAGATGTAGTCGGGCCTGCACCATGACAAGGCTCCGGCCATAGCTTCTTTTTGTCCCGCCAGCGAGAGGCCTTTCGTCAACGTGGAGACCTGTGTTGCGGCCTTTCGCCCTGCGTTCCTTGGTGCAGGTAAGATGTCCATTGGACATTACCCCACTCTTCCTTCCTTCCCCTCCCGAATGTTTTGTTAATAACGATGTTTTTTTCCAGGCAAAACATATGTTACTTCACAACATTTGGAGATACGACATGTGCTGTGTGTGAATTGTCTTGGTCGTTTGTGTAGCTTGGGTAGCGTGTGTGGCCTGGTGTCAGTACCTGGCTAGCCTATTTAGCTGATGTCGGCCATTGGCTCCTTGCTACTTTGTTTTCTCTGGTATAGGCCCTCTTCTCTTTGGATTTAAGTGTTGATCTTTGTCCTTTTGGATCTATGTATATTCATGTTGCCTTTGTGAAGTTATCTTTTCCTTCTGTTTTGTTCTTCCATTAAAAGTTGAATATCCTTTAGGGGCTCATCTTTGCTTATCTCTCTCATACATGCTCTCTCTCTAACACACACACACACGACACACAGACATGCTCTCTCTCTCTAACACACAAACACACATGCTCTCTCTCTCTCTCTCTCTCTCTCTCTCTCTTTTTCTAACACACACAGTCTGCCTATGGCGGCCTTTCTCGATGGCTAGGCTGTGCTCGCTGAGTCTGTACCTAGTCAAGGATCTTCAGTCACAGTGCTCAGGTATTCTGCCACTGTGTACTCTCTGTTTAGGGCCAAATAGCATTTCAATTTCTTTCCAATGTGTCTCTCTCTCTCTCTCTCTCTCTCTGTACACTGTATATTGACTGTAGAACGGGAGCTCTCTCTCGCTCTCTCTCTTGCTATATGTTGACTGTATCATGCCCCGCCTCGGGCAGCGCTATTATTTAAGAATATGTTGACTGTATGACATTTTTTTTTTAATTTTTTTTAAATCTCGCACAGGGCCTCGCATTTCTCCCAGGCGGCCCTGCTTATATAAGCCTGTCTTATTATTCTTATCAAATTAAGCCTCCAAAAGCAAAAACTAAGAATAACTAAATAAAAACGTTTCACATTTGTAACCCTCAAAAATAGCTATACAAACCATTTATTTGAAAACCAAAAGAGAACGACTCATTCTTAAATGTATATTATAAAGCATTGTTCCACAAGTTGACCCCGACAATAGAAATACATCTCCTTTTAATCCCTGTTTTAGCTTTTTGAACAGTAAACTTACATACATCTCAAATCATATTTGCTCTCCTGTATTGAAAAAGAAAAATACGTTGCACACAGTCCGGGAGTAACTTTGCTTTAGCTCTGTCCATTATTTGCATTATTTTATAATAAACCAAATTGTTAAATTTCATAACATGAGGGCGGCTAGGTGGTGTAGTGGGCAAGGCACTCGCCACCAGTGTGGAGACGCTAGGATTCGCGTGTTCGAGCCCAGCGCTCCACATTGTTTTCAGTTTAGCTGGTCGTCCGCAGTAATACACATTGGCCGTATTACGGGGAGGGAAACTGATGGGTGGGGATCGGGCGTTGTGGACAGCGACTCCTACAGGTCGGTTGGTGCGCCTGCGCAGTAGAATCAGGAAGTGTCGGAGGCAGCGTGAGCCTCCCACGCGTTACTCCTCGCCACTGAGAGATCGAGCTGCGCAGGTGAAAAGATGCGACTGCTGTTACCTCAAGTACCGGAGGGGACTTGTGCTATGTATGACTTAGTCCACATTGCAGCCGGCTTGTGGGAGGCAAGAAACAGCGTCCGTGACAGGGGAGGGTTGAATTGGATGATACGAAATTGGGATGGGAGAAAATATAGAAAAATGGGAGAAAAAGTGGATCAAAAAAAAATGTCATAACATGAGACTTTATAACAGTGGATTTGTGTGGTCATAGTAATCAGCCTTATTAATGCTATAAATTGCCCACGATTACATATCCTGGGTAAATAAAGGTATAAAAAAAACAAGTTACCATAGCTATGTATAGCTATAATATAATATTAATATTATACACTAGGGGCTGCCAAGTACAACCACAGTCTGACCCTGTTGGCCACTAGGAGCTGCCCAGTACAACCACAGTCTGACTCTGTTGACCACTAGGAGCTGCCCAGTACAACCACAGTCTGACACTGTTGACCACTAGGAGCTGCCCAGTACAACCACAGTCTGACACTGTTGACCACTAGGAGCTGCCTAGTACAACCACAGTCTGACACTGTTGACCACTAGGAGCTGCCCAGTACAACCACAGTCTGACACTGTTGACCACTATAGGAGCTGCCCAGTACAACCACAGTCTGACACTGTTGACCACTAGGAGCTGTCCAGTACAACCACAGTCTGACACTGTTGACCACTATAGGAGCTGTCCAGTACAACCAGAGTCTGACACTGTTGACCACTAGGAGCTGCCCAGTACAACCACAGTCTGACACTGTTGACCACTAGGAGCTGCCCAGTACGACCACAGTCTGACACTGTTGACCACTAGGAGCTGCCTAGTACAACCACAGTCTGACACTGTTGACCACTAGGAGCTGCCCAGTACAACCACAGTCTGACACTGTTGACCACTATAGGAGCTGCCCAGTACAACCACAGTCTGACACTGTTGACCACTAGGAGCTGCCCAGCACAACCACAGTCTGACACTGTTGACCACTAGGAGCTGTCCAGTACAACCACAGTCTGACACTGTTGACCACTAGGAGCTGCCCAGTACAACCACAGTCTGACACTGTTGACCACTAGCAGCTGTCCAGTACAACCAGAGTCTGACACTGTTGACCACTAGGAGCTGCCCAGTACAACCACAGTCTGACACTGTTGACCACTAGGAGCTGCCCAGTACAACCACAGTCTGACACTGTTGACCACTAGGAGCTGCCCAGTACAACCACAGTCTGACACTGTTGACCACTAGGAGCTGCCCAGTACAACCACAGTCTGACACTGTGGACCACTAGGAGCTGCCCAGTACAACGACAGTCTGACACTGTTGACCACTAGGAGCTGCCCAGTACAACCACAGTCTGACACTGTTGACCACTAGGAGCTGCCCAGTACAACCACAGTCTGACACTGTTGACCACTAGGAGCTGCCCAGTACAACCAGTCTGACACTGTTGACCACTATAGGAGCTGCCCAGTACAACCACAGTCTGACACTGTTGACCACTATAGGAGCTGCCCAGTACAACCACAGTCTGACACTGTTGACCACTAGGAGCTGCCCAGTACAACCACAAGTCTGACACTGTGACCACTAGGAGCTGCCCAGTACAACACAGTCTGACACTGTTGACCACTATAGGAGCTGCCCAGTATAACCACAGTCTGACACTTGCTCAAGGGTTCATTGACCCAGCACAGGGTATCAGCCTAAAAAACACATTGGTCTGTGGACTCTTGGATAATGGCTGTATAGTCTAATAATAGAAAAGGTGATAAAGATCCGATGTATTTTGTAAAATAAACAGGATTTATTTTAAAGCAAATAATTTGGTATCACAACCAGCCCCAATAGCTGCTACTGTATAACTATAAAACAAACAAAAAGGTTTTTGGTAAATGAACATAAACTAGCAATTAAGTGCGGTCAAAAACCATATGGTACCGCTCTACCTGGGCTGGGGCCAACCTGGACTCAAAATACCTGCCATGTTATAGGAGTGGTTAGGCCGGGGGGAACATGGGGGGAAACAAGGGGAGTAGACCGGTAAGTCTCCATATTGGATTTCATTATGAGCTATATTAATAAACACAAAGCACAAAGACGATAATGAACTCATATGTCTAACTCTATGTCTCTATGTCAAAGAATTTGGCTCCTACAAACACCATATAAACTGAAGAAAGTCACCACGTTTGACTAAAATATGTCTTAAACACCATATAAACTGAAGAAAGTCACCATATCTGACTAAATGTGATGTCTTAAACACCATATAAACTGAAGAAAGTCACCATATCTGACTAAATGTGATGTCTTAACACCATATAAACTGAAGAAAGTCACCATATCTGACTAAATGTGATGTCTTAAACACCATATAAACTGAGAGAAAGTCACCATATCTGACTAAATGTGATGTCTTAAACACCATATAAACTGAAGAAAGTCACCATATCTGACTAAAATGTGTCTTAAACACAATATTAAACTAAATAAAGTCACCACATCTGACTAAAATGTGTCTTAAACACCATATAAACTGAATAAAGTCACCATGTTTGACTCGAATGTGTCTTAAACACCATATGACTGAAGAGTCACCATGTTTGACTCAAATGTGTCTTAAACACCATATAAACTGAAGAAAGTATCAGACTTTGGTTGATAAGCACATCTACTTACCATGTGAGCTTGTAAAGCAACCATTGTTTAATCTATAATTTATTTGGCCATGGCCATTATTTGGCCTATATTTGAGGTCTTTGTCAGAAGGTCTTGCACATGGGTACATCAGGGCCTAATATCGACTAGGATGCATCATACCAGCTGTAACATCCACCCATCCATCTCTCTCTCTCTCTCTCTCTCTTCTCTCTCTCTCTCTCCATCTTCTTCTCTCTCTCTCTCTCTCTCTCTCTCTCTCTCTCTCTCTCTCCCTCTCTCTCTCTCTCTCTCTCTCTCTCTCTCTCTCCTTTTGTCATCTTCGGCAAACTAATAACATGTATGACAGCGCCACCTACTGCAATAGGCTGGCCTACAGAGAAAGAGAGAGTGGGAGAGAGTGAGAGAGAGAGAGAGAGAGAGAGGAGAGAGAGAGAGAGAGAGAGAGAGAGAGAGAGAGAGAGAGAGAGAGAGAGAGAAAAAGAGTGTGTGTGAGAGAGAGAGGAGAGAGAGAGAGAGAGAGAGAGAGAGAGAGAGAGAGAGAGTGTGAGAAAGAGAGAGAGAGAGAGAAATAGAGAGAGAGTGTGAGAAAGAGAGAGAGAGAGAGAGGCAACCGTCGGTTGTGTGTTAGTAAAGGGTTAACCTTCTGTTGTGTGGCAGTGAACGACTTAACCTTCTGTGTATTGTCGCAGGGAAAGGGTTAACCTTCTGTGTATTGTTACAGTGAAAGGGTTAACCTTCTGTGTATTGTCACGGTGAAAGGGTTAACCGTTTTGGTAGTGTGGCAGTGAAAGGGTTCTGTTCCGTTAGGGGCTCTGCTTGGCATCACTACTGCATCTCAGACCTCCTATCCCCCTATTCCAACACCAGGTCCCTCAGGTCAGCCGATCAGAGGCTCCTGACAGTCCGGAGGTCTAACCTCAAGCTCAGGGGGGGCCGTGCCTTTGCTATCGCAGCCCCTGAACTGTGGAACAGCATCCCCACCTCCATTAGGCTCGCCCCCTCGATAGATGCCTTCAAATCGAGGCTCAAAACCCACTTCTACCTACTAGCCTTTCCCGTTCACTGACTCATGCCCTGTTTTTCTATGTGTTTGCCTGTGTGCCCTCCCATAAAACGGAGTGTGATTGTTGTCTATATGTATCTTGTGTATTTACCCTCTGTACAGCACTTTGGTTGACACGCGTCATGTGAAATGTGCTTTATAAATAAATTTGATTGATTGATTGATTGACTGCACTCCCTCGCGTACGTGCACGCGTACTGAATAACATTCCACAAATATACCTTTAATACCAGTATTAGTCTGACCACACCCCTCATCAGCTTACCTTCATAAGCAGGTGTGTGGTCACCTGCTCTCCTCCTTCTCGCTTTCACCACAAGGAAGTGCCTCGGTAGTACCCCACTTGACGTGTTGTTAGTTGAAAAGAGTTGTGACTGGTTTACATTGTGCTTAATCTTTTCTTCTCTCACTTTGTTGTACAAGAAAAGGTTTAATATTAACTGGCGCTGCTGTGATGGCTGCCTTTCTGATCGCTCCGACGAGACTGTGCTTTATTTTGTTAATTTTTATAGTATTAGGAGTTTTATTTGCACCAACTGTTGGTGCATTATATGTGTATGACCGTCAGTCAATCATTGACATTGGATTACGGGAAATTTACCAACTGGATTACTCGCTGGATCAACTTTCCGAACCACATCAATGGCCGGAAGAAATCCTCCGGAGACTAGGACCGGATCCTTTGTTCCTAGACCCCAGGAAAAGACGTCGAGGAAAAAGGTCTGGGATCCGAAACAGGCTGAGATCCAGACGACACCGTACACCACTTCCCAGTATATTGCTAGCCAATGTACAATCAATAGACAATAAACTGGATGACATCCGAGCAAGGATTCAATATCAAAGAGACGTTAGGGACTGCAATGTCCTTTGCTTCACCGAAACTTGGCTAACACCGGAGGTTCCAGATCACGCGATTCAACCAACGGATCACTTCTTTATCCATAGGAAGGATCGGACACAATCAGAGTCCGGTAAACAACGTGGTGGAGGTATTGCCTTCATGTTTAACAAAAATTGGAGTGATCCAACGAATGTGAAGGAATTATCCAACTACTGCTCCCCAGAACTGGAATATATAACCATCAAGTGTCGTCCTTTCTTCCTCCCGAGGGAGTTAACGGCGATCGTCCTGGTCGGAGTGTATATTCCACCGCAAGCCAACAACAACGCCGCGCTCTCCAGACTACACGACGAGGTAAATAATATACAAGCGACGAACGTTAACGCCGCCATTTTAGTACTGGGAGATTTCAATAGCGCCAATCTGAGAAAGGTATTGCCTGATTTCTACCAGCATGTGACTTGCAACACCAGAGGCGGTAACATCCTAGATCACTGTTACACGCAATTTAAAGGTGGCTACAAGGCTCATTCTGATAGTGGCTTTGGCAAGTCAGATCACGCATCCATTTTCCTTACACCAAAGTACAGACAAAGAATTAAAAGTACTCCCGTAGTCTCGCGAGAGGTGCAGAAATGGGATGTGACGTCAGAGGATACGATCCGGTCAGTGTTCCACAACACAGACTGGATTGTATTCCGCGACACAGATAACATTAATGCCTACACGGAGACAGTGCTGGACTATGTCTGTACTAGGGTGAAAGAAACAATCCCCACTACCAAAATGAAAGTTTACCCAAATCAAAAACCCTGGGTAGACAAATCCGTCCGTGAAGCTCTGAGAGAGCGCACCAAAGCATACAATGACGGCCTAGTGGCAGGCAACATGAATGACCACAAGGTGGCGCAACACAACGTAAGGAGGACAGTGTCAGAGGCCAAACGGCGCTACAGGGATAAAATTGAACTCCAGTTTGAACAAGCTGACTCTAGAGCTATGTGGCAGGGGCTCAAAACGATGACAGACTACAAAGGCGCCTCCCTCAAACTGAACAATGACATCTCCTTAGCAAACGACCTCAATACCTTCTATGCGAGGTTTGATGCTGGTAATAACAACACCAGCTCACAAGCCTCGGCAATGGGGGGGGGGGGGGTCGGCTGCTGATGGAGGCGCAGTGTTCAGGGTAACAGAGCATGAGGTGAGGCGGACCTTTAAAAAAGTGAATATCAGGAAGGCAGCAGGTCCGGACGGCATCCCCGGCCGCGTCCTAAAAGTCTGTGCCGACCAACTGGCCCCAGTATTCACTGACATATTTAACCTGTCCTTAGAACAGGCTGTCATCCCCACCTGCCTGAAGAAGTCCACTATTATCCCTGTACCCAAAAAATCCAAGCCTGCTTGCCTCAACGACTACCGCCCTGTAGCTCTCACCTCCATAGCCATGAAGTGCTTTGAGAAGCTAGTAAAGGGCTACATCTGCTCCTCCCTCCCCATCAACATGGACCCCCTGCAATTTGCATACCGCCCCAACAGGTCCACGGAGGACGCCATATCCCATGTGCTGCACACAGCAGCATCACACCTGGACAAGAGGCAGGGGAACTATGTGAGAATGCTATTCATCGACTACAGCTCGGCATTCAATACCATAGTCCCCTCCATACTCATAGCCAAGCTCAGGGACCTGGGCTTGGGCTATGACCTCTGCCAGTGGGTCTTGGACTTCCTGACTGGCAGACCCCAGGTGGTGAGAGCAGGCAACTGCACCTCCTCATCCATCACCCTCAACATAGGGGCCCCCCAGGGCTGTGTTCTGAGTCCCCTCCTCTACTCCCTGTACACACACGACTGTGTGGCTCAGCGGAGTAGCAATACAATCGTCAAATTTGCTGACGACACAGTGGTGGTGGGCCTGATCTCTGCCAACGACGAGAGGGCCTACCTGGAAGAGGTCAAGGTCCTGGCGGGATGGTGCCAGGAAAACAGCCTCTCCCTGAACGTCAGCAAAACAAAGGAGATGATTGTGGACTTCAGGAGGTCGGGGGTCAAGGACTACAGCCCCCTCAGCATCGACGGGGCACCGGTTGAGAGAGTCAACAGCTTCAAGTACCTCGGAGCCCACATATCCGAGGACTTGAAATGGACCATACACATTAACAGTGTGGTGAAGAAGGCACGACAACGCCTCTACTTCCTCAGGCGCCTAAGGAAGTTCCAAGTCAGCCAGAAGATCCTTAAGAACTTCTACTCATGTACAATAGAGAGCATCTTGACCGGCAACATCACCTCCTGGTTTGGGAATAGCACTGCAAAAGACCAAAGCAGACTACAAAGAGTGACACGTTCAGCCGAACGCACAATTGGAGGGGGGCTCCCCACTCTCCAGAACATTTACAACAAGCGTTGCAAGGGGAAGGCTAAGAGAATTATTAAGGACTCGAGCCACCCGAACAACTGCCTCTTTGAACTGCTGCCGTCAGGCAAGCGACACAGGAGTCTCAAGGCGAGCACAGAAAGACTCAGAAGTAGCTTCTATCCCCAGGCCATCAGGCTGCTAAACGAACAATGAATGAACACTACACAACAACAACCACCAAACACACATAGCACACACATCCACACGCACACACTCACTTTAAACAAACACACTGTAGCACCCACTACACACACTTTATAGCACACACCCACTTTAAACAAACACACTGTAGCACCCACTCCCCACACTTTATATTTATGGATGAAGGATTGCACTACAACTCGTACACCTTACTGTAAATTGTACCTAAAATTGTACCTCATCCCATTTCTGCTTTGCACTAGATAGTACTGTACATTAGTACACTGCATAGTATTGTGTATTGTATATTATATGGTAACTCAGAACATTGTACATATGTCTATACCGAACAACTGTGACCTCATTCTTCTTCTAAATTCATGCTATATTATGTTATTATGTTATTTGATACTATCTTGTCTAGCACAGTCTCTGGAGCGTAACAGTAAGAAGCATTTTGTATGAAAGTATTCTGTACTTCTGTATGACAACTATTAAAGAACTTGAACTTGAACTTGAACTTTAGGTCATAATGTATTCCGCGGAGAGTAGACCCGCTAGACCTACTCTTCACCACCGGTTCTCCATTCCCGCCTCCGTTGTGCGCCTCGGTGCTGGGCTGTTGCCACTCTCGTGGTTGCCGACCCAGCCCGGGAGACTGCCGGTGGATAGTTTTCCTCACCGACGAGCCGAGGGTTCGGTGCCGTCGCTCCGGCGATGGCCTGATCTCGACTCTGGTTCCTCTGGTTCTGGGGAATCGCCCGTTGATGAACGGGGGATTGTTTTGGAGCCGGAGGATTTGCGACGCAAACTTTTCGCGTCTGCTCGCTCGCGTCGCAAGATGGTGGCGTGCAGACGCGAACGGCCTGGGTTTGGGGAGCTGCTGGAGACCAGCGAGGATGCGTCCGACTCTGGATTTCTGATGGAAACTGAGGACTTCATGGAAGAGGCGGACGGATTCTTGTATGATGGTCCCGTGGAGGAGAGTATCCCTCCTCAGGAGACCCCGGAGGGGGGAGAAATGGCTCCATGGGGCTCCCTGTTCGAGGATGTCGAGGAACCACCTTGGCCTCATCGGCAGGATGCCCTACTGTCGGCCGCATCGGATTGTGGCTCCTTGACCAGTCGCAGCCTGCTGTATGCGAGGGATGCGGGGTCGGTGGAGGAAGGTTCGCAGGGGGAACTGCGGGCCTTGTTTCCCGAGCTCATGGCGGTAGCCACCGCCGCAAACGGTGTGCCGCTGCCGCTGCCATTGCCTGCACTTGTCCCCGATGACCTCATAGGCCATCCCTGGCAGCGTCCCCCAGTGAGAGGGGTGGACGTTGTCTACCCATTTTTCCCATCGATGGGGGCCTATGTTCGTCGGGGTCAGGCGGTGTCCAACATCATGGGACTAACTCCCGCCTACGTACCAGTTACGCGGGTGTCGGGGTTAGTCAAAGGTATGGGGGAGGGCGTGCCTCGGCTTGACAGTCCGATGGCCGCGCTCCTCTGTCCGGATATGGTGTGGGAACCCCTATGCAAGCCGGTCCTCCAGGGGAAATCGGCTAGGCGATTGGCTTATTGGGGTGACCAGTCATTCATCGCTGGTACACAATCGCTGGCTGCGGCGTCTAACATCGCCCACCTGGCTAGATTTGTATCAGGGGTAATGACGGGCGGCACGGATCTGAACGAGGTAAAATGCGATCAGATCACCCAGGCTGCGGGAGCTGTCCTGCACCTTTCCCAGGTGCTGGCCATAGCCATGGGGAAAGTGCGCGCCCTGGCCACCCTGGGCCAGCGTCACCTTTGGCTGGAGCAGGCCCGTGTGCCAGAGAAGAAGAGAGCTCCTCTTCTGACGGCCGCCCTCTCCGACGCTGGCCTGTTCGGGAAGGCCCTGCAGTTGATGACCTCAACATGCAGAGAGATGGCAGAGGAGAGATCCATCCTCCAACCCCATTTTCCGCCTCCCGTCCTTGCCGGTGGAGGCAGAAGGCTTCCACGACGTCGAGCTGTCTCCGTCGCCGCTACCACTGCCTCCGCCGCCGCTGCTGGCCCTGCCAAGAGGGCCAGGGGACGAAACGGCGCTTCGGCCACCGCCGGCCCATCCCAGACCGGAGGAGACGGTAGGGAACGTCGTGTCCAGCAGACTGTAACCTACCGTCCCTCCGGGGCTCCCCGGGGTGGCAAGACTCGAGCGGCGCGAGGTGGCAGACGCCGTTAGGAGTGACTTTTTTCCCCTCTGTATCCCCTCTCCTACACCCTTCCCGGCCCCTCTATGATTTTGTGCCTTAACTTTATTAGTGTTTAATAAAAAAAGTTCCCCGACATAAGGGGGACTGTGTTTTGGCCGAACAAACTGTGTGTTTCTTCTAACAAATCATATGGTGGGGTTGTGTATATATGAATCTGCCCTGTTTTACGTTGTGGGGTGAGTTGTGTTGTGTTACGAGGTTAAGCAAGGTCTGCAACTTACACTCGGTAATAGGTTCTATTTAGCTTGATGCTCCACATGCAATTAGAACTGGTGTTATTCCATTGCTTTAACTAAGTATATGTGTTTTCACAATGCTGTGTTGTTTAGTTGCAGTAATGCTCGTACGCACACTTTTCACGGCCTAGCCGTTACTCTCGTTCAGCGTTTTTTCCTATGTATGACATAGGCAACGGGTATTGGATTCACGCACAGGCGACTTGTGTTTTGTTGTAAAACCTTTTACACTTGTTGTGGGTAGCAGGCATTGTATTAGCTTATGCTATGCATTGCTTTCTACCGGAGGTTTTCAAGATGGCTACGGTTGTTTTTCTGCGTGTAGGGATAAAGGGTGTGTTTTCGGGAGGGGGTGTCGAATAAACCCCTCCTTTCCCACTTGATTGGTTTAGGGGATTTTTGATCTTTTCTGCTGAGCCAGTCAGGGCCAAGCCAGTGCTTGACAGGGGGGGGGGGGGGGGGGGGGGAAGGGGTATTCTACCGACTCCTGTTACATGACAGGATCCGGTGGGTTTTCCCCGCCCGTTGTAGCGTTGTTGCTATGGCGACGCCTTCCATGAGCTGGTGTCTTAAAGATGTCGAGGTTGGGCGCAGGGCTCACAGGCCTGCTGCGCCCGGTTTATGTGTCAAACTTGAGTCTGTTGGTCACGTGTCTCACAGTTTACATATCTTTTTTCTTGACCATAGTCTCATGTGGGAAGGTGTTTCTGGGAGGGTCTGGTCTTACACTCTGGTTAAAAGGAGTGACTGGATTAAAATCATGTGAAAAACAGGGTTTTTACTCCCAGCTGTGCAGTTGGGTCATACGGGTGATGCCTTTTCTTTATTTTTATAAAGAGTTGAATGTGTCTTGATGGATTGGAAATGAGGGTCCCTGATGGAAACAACACTAACGTCTTTCTCAGGTCTGCCTCCCCTTATCCTATTGTGTGTATTGCCGTACTGCAGTCTGTTGGGTAAATTTTTTCATTCATTCATTCATGGAGTTGATTGCATCTCGCCCCTCTTGTCGTTTCCCTGGGCGTCTTGGGGATTCAATATGGTGGTCTAAACGGCCTATTGTTGATGTGGGTATGTCCAAACGCACACATAGTGCTGGCTCAGGATGTGCTTTTGGGCCATTGGCTGACTAGCGCGCGCCTTGATTGCTTGGGTGAAACAGCGTTTTTATGGAGCAATTGGGATGGGGGTTTTTCCTCTTCCGACATCCTGTGTGTTGTCGATGGGTTCCCGTTCATGTCAGGGGATGATGACGGAATGGGTCTGGACATATGGGGAAGGGTCTCACGCCCTAGGGGTGGGCCACCGGACGCGGTTCATACCGACACGTCTGGGTGGCGCCTTCTTTTTTATGTTGGGATCAAACGCGCATATCTGCCCCTTCTCCTGGGGTTGGCAGGTCGGCGTGATTAGGGCACGGGACTGGTTCTGGTCGCGCTGGTCCAGATCAGTTGCACCCGTTGTCCGCTGGGGATGCAGATCTGCTGTTCTGGTACCCTGAGGGACTTGGGGTTTTTTCAGGGGGAAAAATGCTAGGTCGATCCGGGTGTCACAGGGTTGAGCGTTATGGGACCCTTGTTAGGTGCGTTGTATTCTGCACTATCGTAATGGCTTAAGGCCGTGCCGACCTGTACGCATCCGATCTCGTCGGATCTCGGCCGCTGTGCGGGTTGGTCTTGGTTGGTACTTGGTTGGGTGACCTCCTGGGAATACCGAGTGCGGGGTGCTGGGGCTGGTCTTCCATTTTTACGCTCTTCTCTTGCGTTTGGCGCTGAGGGGCCTGTTGGGGTGGTTTTAACCTCCTCGGGGGACCCTGTGCTCCCCGTATCACCGGGCCCGGTCCGGGGTGATGCTCGTTGACCCGTAGGCCCGGGATAGCCC
Organism: Notolepis coatsorum; assembly: GCF_963971535.1. NCBI lineage: Eukaryota > Metazoa > Chordata > Actinopteri > Aulopiformes > Paralepididae > Notolepis > Notolepis coatsorum. The sequence continues at coordinate 147,239,388 of NC_140173.1, read as the reverse complement.
TGTTGGAAACCGGAACGCGGGCTGCGGCGGTGCCGCAGATGTGTTTTGGGGTTTCTTTCCTGAGGGGTTATGGGACCAACCATTGCATGGGGTAATGCCTGGGTGGTTGGTTCTCTGGTGTGTTGCTGCAGTGTCGACTCCCGGTTCTCCGGTTGAGGGTGCCCCTGCACGTTCATGACGTCTGCCGATCGTATGGGCTTTTTCTGTGGGCAGCTGTCAGGGGTCGAGTGGTCTAGGGATCCCACTTCTGACATGCTGTTTAAAGGCTTGGTTATGCGACAACGCCAGCTTCCGCCCCTTCCGCCGGGGCGGCTGTTTTCAGCTGTCCTTTCTGGCGCCTACTTCGTCCGCAGTTTCCAGGCTTGGGTTGACAGCCTGTTGCCTGGTCTTTTTCCCCGGTGCACTGCCTGCTTCCTTTGGTTAACTCTTGTGTGTTATGACCATGCTGTCTGCCTGTTGCAGGGCCTGTGTTCCAGGCGGTGTGCTGTTGGGGAGGACAGGGCCCGCTCGGCTGGGGGCCTTTGTCCGAATACGCTGGCGATGTGGGGGGCGGGGTCACTAGGTGCCCACCTGGTGGGGTCTTGATGCTGGCATCATGGACTTCTCCGGGCCCCCATTCCAGGGAGTCCAGTCCTTTTGGTGGGTCTGGGTCTTCCTTCGCGCTCCGCTGCTACGGCCTTGCCACGGGGTTGGGTTTGCCCTTGACCCCGTGATTCTGGGGGCAGTGACGAGGTTGTTCCTCCGTTCGTTCCCGGGTGGCATGCGGGTTGTGCGTGGGTGTAGTCGTGGGGTCAAGCCACGGTCTGCTCACCCTGTGCGTTGGGTTGCTTGAGTGCCTCTTCGCACGGTCGGGTCCGTCGCCCTCCCGTGAAGCCCCTAATAGGGGGGATGCCCTCCATTAGGGGGGGTCGGGGGGGCTCGGCCCTCCCTGTTCTGATGGTTGTGGGGGGCTGTCAGCGGGGTGTATTTGTCAGCCAGCGGCTCCGCTTGGCCTCCCTTTGTGCAGTAGTGATGCCAAGCAGAGCCCCTAACGGAACAGAACGTTAGGTTATGGCTATAACCAAGTTCTGTTAGTTAGGGGTGACGCTTGGCATCAGACGGCCGCTGCAGCCCTTGACCTCACCTTGTGGTGAAAGCTTGGGTAGGAGGAGAGCAGGTGACCACACACCTGCTTATGAAGGTAAGCTGATGAGGGGTGTGGTCAGACTAATACTGGTATTAAAGGTATATTTGTGGAATGTTATTCAGTACGCGTGCACGTACGCGAGGGAGTGCAGTAGTGATGCCAAGCGTCACCCCTAACTAACAGAACTTGGTTATAGCCATAACCTAACGTTAACAGTCGTGTGGCAGTGAAAGTGTTAACCTTCTGTGTATTGTCGCGGTGAAAGGGTTAACCGTTTTGGTAGTACGGCAGTGAAAGGGTTAACCTTCTGTCGTGTGGCAGCAGTGAAAGGGTTAACCCTCTGTCATGTGGCAGCAGTGAAAGGGTTAACCTTATGTCATGTCGGCAGCAGTGAAAGGGTTAACCTTCTGTCATGTGGCAGCAGTGAAAGGGTTAACCTTCTGTCGTGTGGCAGCAGTGCAAGGGTCAACCTTCTGTCGTGTGGCAGCAGTGAAAGGGTCAACCTTCTGTCGTGTGGCAGCAGTGCAAGGGTCAACCTTCTGTCGTGTGGCAGCAGTGAAAGGGTTAACCTTCTGTAGTGATGCCAGGGGACGGACGTGCGGAGCTGCGTTAATTTAAGGGGAGACACTGCAGGTGAATAGGGTAAAAAAATTAACTAATAGATATCACAATGAAACTTCCCCAGTTGATTACTTATATTAAGACAAGACTTTTTTGTATTACAAGTTTTCTGAAATTGTATGTTTAAATATGCAAATGAGGCATGATCTACTTAAATATGCACTAATTTGCATATAATTCCAGGACAGAAATCTGAACATTGGATAAAGCCATTTTCAAAATTATAGTTTCATTTTGTTGACATATTAGAGCCAAAGGTTATTACAGAGGGGATTTTGGATATATCTTTTTATCACTCCATAAATCAGAAAATACTCCATTCAGTCCATTTTTATGGTAAAATTCCATATTTCGCCATGTTTTTAGGAATAAAATGTGATATAAATCAGGGTAAGAATGCAATATCAACAAACCCTTCTGTAAATACCTTCAGAAGATAGATATGAATAGAACTGGAAAGGTTTGGTGTATGTGAGTGCTACTGAAGTGGAGATTTCTGGCTCAGAGTATGAGGAAAAACTCTTAAAACTCATTTTTGGGAAAACGCCTTCAAAGTTCTGTATTGTAAAATGCCATACTTTTTTTTTTAAACAGATATTTACAAACACAATACCTAATCAAACCATTAGTAATAGACAACCTAAACACATGCCTGATAACTGAATAATAATAATAATAATAATGATGTTATTGAACTGAACAGAACTACACACAGGCTACAAACAGTGTAGTACAGTGTAGTACCCCCTAATAGGCAAAAAATATTTGAATAGATATCACTATGAAACTTTCCCAATTTGTTATGTACATATAAACTAAGAAAAAATATATTGCAAGTTTTCTGAAATGTATGTTTATATATGCAAATGAGGCACTTCCCCATTAAATATGTGCACATTTATGGATGCAATAAGGCAAAATGATGTAAAATAAACAACTAAATGTGTGTTATTGACGTTTTATTGTCACTAGTTTCATAGAAGACATGTTTAGGAAGCAAAATATAACAAAATCTCAAAATCAACAAAAAAAAGTATATTTGACTATTCACCTGCAGTGTCTCGCCTTAACTGGAAGGCTGACTCGAAACAAGATGTCTAAGAAAAAGAAGAAGACTTCATTGGAGATAGAGTCAGATAGGAGATTGATCGATGACTCGAAGGGGAGTGAGCGGTGGTGGGAGGCGTACAGATCAGTTTATGAGAAGTTTACTTTTAGTGGTTGGCCCCGGCCCATGGAAGAGAATCCGGGGTTTTGGGTGGACGAAGATTTGAACAAGTTCAGTGAGGACTTGATACACAAGTGGAGTTTCGAGGAGTGGGCATTGCTCGTGGAGAGATATCTCGAGGAGGAGAGGAACGACAGCGATGGGGGTGAGAATAGCCAGGGAAAGGGTAAGGGGTCGGGTGGTGACGATGTGGAGTGTAGTGGGGAGGAGAGTGGGGGAGAAGGGTGGACGAAGGTGGAGAAGAAGAGTGAGGTAAGTGAGGGGAAGGGGAGTAAGAGGAAGAAAGAGAGGGGAGATAGCTCGAGTGGGTCAGAGGATGAGGGCAGAGGAAAGGGTTGAATGCAGGGGCGTCCATTTGGTATGGCAAGGTATGGCACTCGCCATACCTTGGCAAATAAAAATGTAATTTTTTTTTTTTTTTTTTACAATTTTTTATGTTGATTTAGAATTCGAATGTCAACATTATGAACGAAGCTTCGAACTATTCGGTACATCCCTAGCATGTTTTGATATTGTCAATTATCTCACTTTTACTAGGTGACTTTTGCTGTGACTAACTGAAATATTCCCAAAAAAAAGGAAAATGAACATAGGGACGTTTTTTGTATCAAAGGGCAGCAGAGACAAGTGATACAGGGACACAGGTAAGGTCTGGCTTAGTGATTATAATAGTGCAGTTCAGCATTCAGTAACCCATACTTTTTGTGAATGTGTTTTTGATACTACATTCTGTTGAACACACACCTCAAAACCGTACCTAAGGAAAATTGGCTCAATTGCAAGAAAAGTAATAGACAGTTATGATATTACATTCTGCATAATTCGTATGCAAAATATTGTGGTTCCCTGCTTTAGTTTGTTGACACATTTCTATACTAAAAATGCTTGTGTAGTCCTGTGTCATACCTAAATGTCATATAACTGAATTGTATAGAAACAACTCATCAAAAGTGACTATTGCACAACTGATTTGACCAAAAAAAGAAACCCCCCCCTTGGGTGCAAGGGGGTGATTTCTGGGATTCCAATTGAGGTCAGCGTAGAGCAGCTGGTGGGAGATTTAAGGAGAGACGTGCGTAATGGGAGAGTTAAGAGTGCAGAAAGGATGAAGAGGGGAGCAGATAGGATAGAGACAGAGACGGTAGTGATTAAGTTTGAAGGTGAGGTTGTTCCAAGTGAGGTGTTTGTAGGGTATATGGTGTATAGGGTTAGGGAGTTTGTTCTGGGTCCTCTGAGGTGTTACAGGTGCCAGGAGTTTGGGCATATAGCCATTACGTCACATGTAGGAAGAAACAGAGGTGTGCTAGGTGTGGCGGGGAGCATGACTATGGGAAGTGTGGAGAGGGAGTGAAGCTGAGGTGTTGTAGTTGTGGAGGGGAGCATAGTGTAGCGTTTAGGGGGTGTGATGAGGTGATGAAGAGGGAGGCTGTGGTTCAGAGAGTGAGAAGGGAGGGTAAGTTATCGTATGCAGAGGCGGCTAGGAGGGTAGGACAGGGAAGTCGAGATAGGGTGCAGGGGTTTGGAGAAGGGCATTTGGCAGAGAGGGTAGAGCAGGAGGAGAGAGAGGGTGTGGGAGGAGAAATTTAGTATTGTGGCCTTCGTGGCAGGGGTAGTTAATACTACGGCAGTGATTAAGGGCAAGAATAAAGATGATTGTTAGGATAGCGGTTCAACATTTGGGCATGGAAGGTCTGAAATGGGAGGAGGTGGTTAGGGAATTGGATAAGGGGGGTGTGAGTGACCAACAAGTCCACAGAATGAGCCCGCAGGGGGCAAGGAGTGTCTTGCAGAGGGGGGCTCAGTCAGGAAGTAGCAGCATTAGCTGCACTCCATTGGACAATGTAGGGGATGAAGGATTCCAGTAGATGGCGGTAAAGTAGAAGGAGAAGAGAACTGCCGGAAATTCACAAGAAGAAGAAGAACCTTCTGTAGTGTGGTAGTGAAAGCATAGATATATAGAACACTAGATAGCTTAAGGCGGAGTCACCAGCGTCACTGAACCGCCGCCATCTTGCCCCAGTCAGCCTTTCTGTTACGTTCTATGGTAGCTGTTGGAGGGTGAGTGATCTGCACAGACAAAAATACTCATAACTCGCTGAAATATTGACGGATTTACAAACGGTTTGGTTTATTACAAACATTATTAACATGGCTATGATTCAAGCGGTTTGTAAAAAAACATCTTTAAAAAAAAACATTTTATAAGTATGCAGTATCATAACTACATCTTTGATGTTTATAGCAAACCAACCTTGATTGATTGATTGAAAACTTTATTAACAGATTGCAGAATGGGTACAGTACAGTACAGCTCAATACATACAATTGTTAAGGGGATGCAGACCAGAGAAAGACTTTCGTCTTGTTTACATCAGGGTCCCCAATTTTCAATTCATCGTAACGACATACAGATAGACAGTACTGCTACATCTATACATTTATGACATACCAGATTTGCAAATACAGTACTGTTTGTGATACGAAAAGAGTCCAGAAAAGAAGTATATACATTTAACGTAGAAACTGTACATTGGAGGAGGTTGGGTAGGAGGGGTGGGTGGGGGACACTGTACAACTGTACAAGCAACACTGTACATTGGAATATTGACAAAACCATACTTGGTAATTTACTGTACATTGGAGGGGGTTGGGTTAGGACATTTACAGGGGCCAGTTTCGAATAGCAGTCTCCCGTAGGTGTTTTTTGAGAGTGTTTTTGAAAGTGGGTAGTGATTCACATTCCTTTACAGCTTTGGGTAGGGCGTTCCACATTGATGTGGCATAATTGCGAAACGTGTTTAGTCCCTTGTTTGAGCCGAATCTGGGTTTAACATGATTTGTGGAGCTCCCTCTGGTGTTGTGATCGTGGTATTCACTGACCTTTGGGAAGTATTTTGACATGTACATGGGTACCTTGCCATGGTACCGTTTGAAAATCGGTAAAGAATTGAGCAACCCATGGTTATTTAAATAGTACATGCACCATAGACATTAATGTTATCAGTAGCTGAGTGTTCTATAGTGTTCTATATATATCTATGACTGAGTGAAAGGGTCAACGCGCCTGTCGATGATTTGCTGCTACGACGCAGCCAGTCACGTGGCTACAACCGTAAACAACACGTCGCGAGACGCGTCACGAGCCGCGTCACGTCGGCAGCAGTGTGTAGCTAACAGCAGCTAGCTCCCACCGACTCTGGCTCTGAAGAAGGTAAACTTTACTACTACTAACTACATTGCCGGTGTTTATACAAATGGGCTCATTAATTTGCGACTCTGTCAAGATTAATAAAACACGGGCAACGTTAGCTATAATAACTGTGGAGGCTTTTGGGTTTTTGTTCGGTTTGCGTTATTAGGTGGGTAACGGTTAGTACTAAGTTAGCTAAGTTAGCTAGTTAGCATCTAAGCTAACACATCATCAACAGCTTCACAGCAAGTTGGGGCTCAAGCTAAGCTAAGCTAGCTGGGGAGCCAGACGAGATGAACCTGCTCTTCTGACTGACACATGATCCGTGAAGTAGTGTCACCACAGACAGTGGTCTTCTTGTGGTTGTTGCTAATGTGTGTGTTGTTCTCTACTGCTGACACACACTGAGTAGCTGGTCGCTGCTAACTGTTAGCTGCTGGGCTACAGAAGAACTCAATGTCACTGTGTTTAGCTGAGCTGTGTGCCATAAGGTGCCCAACGACTTGATTGATTGATTGAAAACTGTATGAACAGATTGCAGAATGGGTACAATACAGTACGGCTCGATACACACAATTGTTAAGGGGATGCAGCAGACCAGAGAAAGACTTTCGTCTTGTTTACATCATCAGGGTCCCCCATTTTCAATTCATCATGACATACAGATAGACAGTACTGCTACATCTATACATTTATGACATACCAGATTTGCAAATACAGTACTGTTTGTGATACAAAAAGAGTCCAGAAAAGAGAGTATATATATTTGACGTGGACACTGTACATTGGAGGAGGTTGGGTGGGGGGGAGACTGTACATTGGAGGTGGTTGGGGGGGCTCCAGTGGCTTTTGTAACCTGTCAGGGAGAGAGACCACATGTATAGCTCCTCATGTTGCTTTTTTCTCGTGAACCAACTCCAAGCTCAGTTGTCTGTTGTTTGCTATCTATTTATTTTGGCTAGTGGTGCTTTCCTGTTGCCCAATGCCCATGTTACTGAACTCTCACCTTTACCCCACACACAGGGTCTATGGTTGGCTGCTGTGGTGGCTCGATACACAGTTTGATTGATTGATTGAACACTTTAATGGACAGATTGCAGAATGGGTACAGTACAGCTCAATACACACACTGTACACACACAATTATGATGCATTGAAAATGGGGGGACCCTGATGTAAACAAGACGCAAGTGTGTGCATTGAGCTGTACTGTATTGTACCCATTCTTCTGCAATCTGTTGATACAATTTTCAATCTATCAATCAAAACACAATTGTTAACACTTTCAGTGCCCAGCAGGGGGCGCACATTTAGTGCTTGAATGCCCACCATCCACTTCAATGTTAGCATTAATATCGCCTAATCTATGTTTTAAATTATGGCTATGTGTCTAATCTGCCCGTCGTTTATCAATGACTCATTTCCAGTCAACATTGTCGAAGCGGATTGTTTTTTTATTGGTTCATTTCCGTGTTATAGCATTTTGAAAAGCCCTCGTTTTCAAGGGAAAAAAAAGATTCCATGATAATCGCCCTGTACTGTAATATTCTAGAACGTTGTCATTTTTCGGCCTATTTATGAATAGTTTTCAAATAAACGCTAGATTATCGATAGTATATGTGTACGTATGCACGCTGGTGCCACGAGCTGAAAATCGATTCTCTTAGTTCCTGATCGCTCTTACAGTCAAACAGCCATATCACATATAGGGGAAAAGCTTATATCTCTGTGAAAACAGGTCTGATTATCCTAAGACTGGTAAAATAGATTCCTTACCTGAGATCAGATGGTATCCAAATGGATTATTCCAATTCCTGATCGCCATTCCAAAAATCGATCCTTTTATTGATCCAACGCGTATACTGTAAAACACATATTACACGCTGTGCTGAGGGTCCACAATGAATCTGATAGGCTCCGGTTACATGCGTGAGAAGTAAAATGTGGATTCCGGAGTTTTTTTTTCTCATCCATTTTCATTGAGTCCAATCCAAAATGGTGCATTACCATCTGGGAGACGATAGGGGGCGCTTTTTCACATCTAAGCGCCTGGCGGGGCAGGTTTACCAACGGTAGACTCTGTTGATGAAATATGAATTCAGATTGCTAATAAAAAAAATTAAACAAGAATCCTCGTGATGGGCATTCAGGGGGCGGGCTGATAACTTGAGATATCTCGTGATGGGCATTCAAAGTTTTAAGGGGATGCAGACCAGAGAAAGTCTTTCGTCTTGTTTACATCACAGGGTCCCCCATTTTCAATTCATAATGATGACAGTAGTGGAAACTGGAAAGCATGCAACACAAGACACTATTGACGTGTTATTGTATCATTTTTGGAGATGTATTTGACATCTTAGGCATGATACACTACCTACCTCATACTATAGTCTACCCATATAACTCTGATAATATGAATAATAGTGCTGTATTTTAGGGCTGGGCGATATGACCAAAAACGTTATCGCGATAAAATTATTCTCATATAACTCGATATCGATAATTATCGTCGATATAATGTCTGTCAAGTTTAATTAACTTATTATGCCCGGCGCCGATACGCGGGCTGACTTGTTTTGCTGCTGTGAATGTCTCGAGAGTCGAGTTGATGTCGTCATCAGTCCGCGCACGTTAGGAGTTAGCCAAAGCAAGCGGAGTATTTCATGACAATGTACTAAAAAATGACCCTAAAATACTCTGTTCCGCCCAATTCATTGCAACGACGTCCACCGTATACCCCACACTACTATAACAGTTACCCTCAGAATTCAAAACACACACCAACTCGGCAGGTAACCTGTGAAATAGCGCAGTGCAAGCTAATTAGCCATAGCCAGCCTCGTTTCCGAGCGGAGTATTTCATGACAATGTACTAAAAAATGACCCTAAAATACTCTGTTCCGCCCAATTCATTGCAACGGCGTCCACCGTATACCCCACACTACTATAACCGTTACCCTCAGAATTCAAAACACACACCAACTCGGCAGGTAACCTGTGAAATAGCGGCGTGCAAGCTAATTAGCCATAGCCAGCCTTGTTTACTGCGTCCTACCTCCGCGCCTCCTTCCGGGTCTCCTTCCGCTATCGGCCATCTCCTTCACTGATTGGTTGTTAGTGCGTGTGTTCATATCCAAGCTTGGAAAATCGATATATCGAAACTTTGCGACCACGTTTCATGTTTATTTCGAGGAAATAATTTATCGCGATAGTTATCGTTATCGTTTTATCGCCCAGCCCTACTGTATTATATATACAGTTATATACATGTATATGTGCCGCATATATATCCATATCTGTCTGAATACACCTGCAGATTATCCTTCTATATACCTACTTATACACCTGCATATAACTCTGTATGATGGCATGTATAATAGTGCTGTATATATATACCATATATAGTTATATATTATATGTACTGCATATATATATATATATATATACAGGGACCGAAACTAAAGCCCGCCGCCCGCCAGGGGCGGTCTGTTTTTACCTTTGGCGCATGACACTTAGAGGGCTGCCCGCCGTGTGGCGTGTAGACGTGTAGTTCATAAGCAGGCCCCTAAAAATATTTGTATGCGAACGGTAAAAATCAATTACGCGCACGCTGTGCGAATACAGATTATAGCCTCTCTCGTCTTTTTTTTCCTCCGCTGCGAGATCGTTAAAAAACTACAAGTCCCACATTGCACTCAAGCCAACGGTCCAATCACAGTAGAGTGAAGTGACTGGTTTCATGGGAAATAAAGCAAATGACCAATCGGAAGCTCTCATTTTTCTTGTTTACTTCCTGAAACTCCGCGATCAGGGCTCTCGTTTTCCGAGACACCAACTTATTATAGTCTCTCTTACCAATAGCAATAGATTTTAGAACACCTAGATTTATCGATAGCAATAGTAATATAACGTTAATGCAACAAAACGAATGCCTTGCTTTGTTAATCATAACGTTGATGCAGTAGCGTATGTCGGTGTGTTGGCTGTAACGGACATGACAATAACATAACGTGTACACATTAAAATTGCGATAATCTATTCTAACATTTTCAAATCGATGCAGTTGAATTTCCCCCTTAGGATCGATGCATTGTTACACCCCTACACCAAAGTCACTGGCCCACTGTGTATCTGTGTGTATAATAACTTGGCTAGCGTTATCAACAGCAGAGGTGGGCAATGGGTCCAGCTGCAGCACCGGAGTGCAAGCGATGTTATGTAATTGGCAGACTCTACTGTCAATCAATGGTCTACCTGACCTGACACGCAAACTCAAACAATGTTTCTGTACTGGAGGTGTGATTGATTGATTGATTGAAAACTTTATTAACAGATTGCAGAATGGGTACAATACAGTACAGCTCAATACACACAATTGTTAAGGGGATGCAGACCAGAGAAAGACTTTCGTCTTGTTTACATCAGGGTCCCCCATTTCAATTATCAGGAAAGTGTACAGTAGGAAAGTGTACAGTATTTCAATAGGCAACCCTGAAAGGATTATTTTTCTAGAAGAGCAACACAGCCAAAACAGACAGTGGAGCTGTTTGCAGATAGCAAGCATTTTGACTTATTGCGTGGTGGCGATGTCTCGCAGATAATACAACTACAAGTATGATTATATAATATATATTTTATTTAAAAAAAATTTGTATATATAAAATATATATTGGCAGGTAAGAAATATGCTTGGCGGGTAGACTCTTCCCATCTACCCGCCACTGGCCGGTGAGTCAAAAAGTAAATTTCGCTCCCTGTATATATATATATATATATATATATATATATATATATATATATATATATATATATATATATATATATATCTGAATATACCTCCAGGCTCCATATAATCCTTCTATACCTACTTATACACCTGCATATAACCCATATAACTGTATGATAGCATGTACAATAATGCTGTATATACTGTAGTGTGTGTATATATATATATATATATATATATATATATATATATATATATATGCAGTACATATAATATATAACTGCACATATATATATATTATTCTTACCGTGTATAATATCTATCTATCCACATCTGTCTGTATATGCCTGCATATAATCCTTTTTACACATCTGTAGATATTATATCTATCTGTAGTACATACCTTACCTACTCTTACTAGTTACGCTGCTGGCGTGCTGGGCACATTTACATTTAGTCATTTAGCTGATTATCCAAAGCGACTTACAAGTTCTGTACGACAAGTCATCAGGAAGGGCACAACTCTATCAGCTGAGCAACAATGTTCATCAAAGTGTTGAGTGCTATAGTGTAGGTTAGTTTATTAGGACAAGTGCATGACAGTAGGGTTAGTTAGGGTTAGATTTTTTTAATTTATTTATAAAAAAATAAAAAGGTCAGTATGACTTTAATACTGCCATAGTGTCTTTATACCTGTATCACTGTACATATTAATACTACAACTCTGTGTACATACATCTGATTAGCACTATACTCAGAGTCAGTAGTACTAATTCATATATTTTATACCCAGTTTAATCACCATACATTGTATATTACTATCGCACTTTACTGCTACCTTTGCACTCTGGTTGGATGCCAAACTTCTTTTCGTTGTACTGTACTTGTGCTGTATGATGACAATACATTTTAATCTAGTCTAACGTTAAAAAAAGAAGGGGGCTGTGTGCACTTTAAAGTCAACCAGGTACAGATAGGCTGAGATCCTAGACAATATTGTTCAAGTACACTCACTAATCGTCCAGTAATACAGGACAGATGAGACTATGTTAGACTGTAAGCTTGGTGTGAGTTTTGTCCCTTTGGTTTGGAATCATTACTTGACACCCAGAGAGTGGGTCTCGGAAAGCAGGTAATCTTGAGGTTGATCCAACTTCCCTGGTTCATATTGTCCAGTTGTTGTTCATAATGAACCAGGTGATATGTATACAAGACATGCAAAAGAACCAAACATTTATATTTAATTTGACAAATTATTTGAAGGTGCATTAACACTTTAACTGCCGGAAGACGCTTTTAGGCGTCCTTCCCCGCCATGCTCAAGTTGCCGAAGACGCCGTAACTCGTCTTTGATATCAATATTTCAAAAATCAGTGATCGGAATCATATTTCCTTTCCGGGGGCCTTAGACACAAGTGTGATCTCCTCTCAATCCTCTAGCGGTTCAAGACCGCCATCTGGTGGCAGATCGAAAAAACGGATGTTACCTTTAACCCGGTAGGACTCACTCCATATGGGGTCCGGGCACTCGCTAGTGTTAGAGAGACTCCGTCTTCACACAGTGAACATCGATCGGTGGAAATAACTCGAAAAAACAACATGATTTGGACGTATATTATTATACAATCTGGAAATGGACCGGATATTTCTATATCCCATAATAGGAAAATGTCTGTTCCACGCTCATCGCCCAACGGCGCGAGGAAGATACGGTAAGATTCAGCGTTATTTTTCAATGTGTACGATACTAACTGCTATGATGAACATTTGACCCACATTAGATGAATGGTATAACGCTGCCCACGGAATTATAAACGATCCCCCGCCCATCCGGTCAACATCAGATGATGTGTAGTAACTTCCAGAAGTACGTCCAGTTGGATTTTTTTATATCGCGCCGATTGCTATCAAACTGTATTTGATCATCACTATAATGCATTTGGGGCTATAAATCACGTTCTGGAGAAAGCTGCAGAAAGAGATGAAAACATACTTATACTTTAGATCATATTTTAGTATGAATATGTGAATGAAAAAGTTTAACGTTGCTACACCCTGAACAATATATATATAGGACATTGAATGGGCCCTAATAATGGCAATTTAGCAATAGAATTAAAAAAGTTATAGCCCTGCAAAGAAGGGGAACTTCTACATAGACAAATAGAGCTGGCAACCTATGGTATATCATGAATTTAGCCTTAGGCAATCAAAGTGTTAACTAAGATCTCTATTGTTACAATTGAGGACCATGTAGACTCGAGCACACACAATTTTGTGGAATTGGCACGTCATTTAGTGGTTGAGTCTACAGACTCTACACGGTCCTCATCCGTCAGGTGTAGGTACAGGATATAGTCGGCTGGCGGATTAGGTTCGGGTTGTAGATGAGTAATAATGGCGCACTTTCTTATGTATCTTTTTATTTGAATGAGCATGCGTGCCTAACGTCAAAACGTCCGAAGATCACTGGCTGGCTGTACGTGGCTTCACGGCGAAATCTGTCATTGAGTGATTAGATTAGATTGTACTTTATTGTCATATTTGCATACAAGCAACGATATTTGGGACTCAAACTTAAGGTGCAGTAGTGGAAGCAATTATAAAATCACAAGTAATAAAAGAGAAACATAAAATACTATACAATAAAACAGTGTTACAATACTGTATATGTCAGCCGGTAGTGGGTGGGTATTGCACTGTGGATATTGCACTTGAGGGGTAGGATGTTGCACAGTGTGGAAGGAGGGATGTTGCATAATAGAGTTCAAGGTGGTGATGGCTCTGGGGAAGAAACTGTCTCTGAGCCTGTTTGTTCTGGCTCCGATGCACCTGTAACGCCTGCCCGCGGGCAACAGGTCCAACAGGTGGAAAGCCAGGGTGTGAGCTGTTTGTTTTTTGCTCTGTTGAGGCAGCGGGAGTGACTGAACTAGCTGATGTGAATTTGGTGAAACGAATGGAATTAATGTAATGGGAAATAAACAATTGGCAGGCGCTATAGTTTGAAGGCAAAACATCTCCACAGGAAGTCTCATTTAAGCTTAATTAAGCGAGCTTGACACAGCTACAGGTTTGACGCTATCGCCGTGAAGCCACGTACTAAGGCTGAGCCCGAATGTTCGAACGTTCGAACGTTCGTTCGTTATGTTAACATTCAAATTCTAAATAAAAATTCGAATTTTTAATTTTTACAAATTTTTCTTTTAATTATAATTTTTTTTTTATGTTTCTTATGTGTCTATTCATTCTGTTTGAACCAATGTGGTTTTTCTTCACAGTTGCAGATAAAGATTAGGCTACACTAATATTATAGTATTAAATATTTTTTTATATTCATTAAAGAAAGTTGATTTAATAAAAAAGAGACTCATTTAATCAGATTAATTACTTTATTCAAATTGAGGATTTAGTTTGAGGATATAAAAAAAAAAAAAAAAAATTATAACTGAATTTATTTTATTTTATAAAACCCTGACGAAGTTCGAATCCCAAAAACAGGCTTCGGGGACAGCCTTAGTACACGTACAGCCAATGGTCTTCGGTACAGCGTGGAAAATGTTATCGCCGTTAAATAGGCACGCATGCGCATTCAAATATCTAAAGTAGGGCTGGGCGATATGGAAAAAAATCATATCGCGATAACGATATGATAATTTTATTTTATTTCTTGATATCGATAATTATCGAATTGTTATAAGTATACATTTTTTTTTTCTTTTAACAGATGTATGTTTATTTTGCAGCAATTCTTTGTCATTGCCGCCATCTTTAGTGTTACATCCCCTCACACTCCAGTTCTCAGGCTGCAGCTGGTTTAAAAGCTAAAGTAAACCGGCTTCTCTGCTGGCTGTGGCTCCAGAGGAGTTGAACAGTTCTGGCTCTGCTAGTTTATTTTCGATCTTTTGGCGCTTTTTTGGTGGACAAACCACCGCACATGTGCACTGTGACTCGTGACTGGAGTCTAGTTCTGCTAGCACACATAGCCTACTGTGTGTACAGACTGTTTCAAAATGTATTTTAAATTAGAAAGCAAACAAAATAAATGGACAAGAGAAAAAGAAATCTGAATTTGGTCAGTATTGTCATTTGGACAAGCACAGCCATTACTTTAAGTTGCAGGCAAGAAAGACAAGTCTGTCCACTGTCTCTGGTTTTAAAACTGCCCTGTTGCAGGTAAAAAAAAAAAAAAAAAGAAAAGATTTTTCGATTTTTTTTTAATTTCGATATCGATTATTAAAATATATCGCGATATTTATCGTTATCGTTATATCGCCCAGCCCTAATCTAAAGTGCGTCATTATTACTCATTTAGGACCCGAACCAGATCTGCCAGCCAACTATATCCTGTACCTACCCCGGCAATGAGGACCATGTAGACTCAACCACGTAACAGCGTGCCTAATTCAATTAAATTGTTTGTGTGGTTGAGTCTACACTGTCCTCGTTTCAAATAATCAACATCTTCATGCGTTTTTTTTGGTGTTATCCGGCTAACTGGGTGATCTGGCTAACGTTGCCCCTCAGCTGATATTAGTGGTAAAGAAAGCAAAACAGCTTTTTAATTTTTTTCAGATTGTATCTTTTATTAACCCACTTTAATCTTAATATATTCGTACATGTTATGCAGGCTATCATGACTTGTTATTACGTCTTTTAAATAGCTTTCTTTGCCTTGTTTGTTAAGCGCATTGCATTGCAGCTGTGTAGGGTAATTATGCTATAAGCCTATACATAAATTTGTGATTGATTGGTTGACTGTATAAAGGTTGTCGAGGCAGACGCTGGACATCTAACCGTAGCGGGCACCTGTCTGCTGCTCTCGAGAGATCTGTGCACTTAAAATAGAGAGGTGTGTGTTTAAATAGGCCCCCTGAGAGTTTATTTTTAAGAGCAAGGCAAAGGTTAGAGGTCAGTGAAACAGTGACTCACTGACGGGGGCGAGAGTGAGTATCGGCGTCACCACGTTCAGACTTTGTCTTTTTTTTGTGAGGTGGGTTTACTAGCTAGCTATTAGCTAATGTTTCCCAGCTATTTGGTATTTAATCATGGCTCGTTGTGTACTGGACTCTAGTAAGAGATAAGAGACACTTCAATTATCTCAGGGGGGGGGGGGGGGGGGGGTTGTATTATTTTCACAGCAGCCTACATGTAGCAAGGCTGGGTATCGTTTGAACTTTTTCGACCAGGGATTCGATACTGATGATACCAAAATTATACTTACTTTACTAATTCAGGGTATCTGCTGGGTATTATTTAAAAGTCTTACATTCATAATTCTCAATTTAAGGCCTTAAAAGGTATTAAAATGTCTTGAATTTAATTTGCACAGGTATAAAAAAAAAAAATAATGTGGGGGTCAGTTCAACGGTCATGAAAGTATCGTCATGAAATTTGTATTTTGTATTTATTTATTTATTTATTTATTTATTTATTTATTTATTTATTTATTTATTTATTAACACATAAATAGTTAAACAAAAGGAAACAAAATACATAACCATATTGTGTAGAAGAAGTTTAGAAGGCTAGAGGCTTATAGAGAACTTCCCCTATTTTGTAAAATAAAATATACATATTGTTAAAAAAAAGACCAGTAATACATTCAAAAGATATGTGTAAATACAAACATACATACTAGGGATAGTGTTTCCAACAGGATTTTCAGAGACTATGGGGGGTGCACCTCCGACCCTCTAGGGGGGTCCGGGGACATGCCCCCCCCCCGGAACTTGTTTTTTTTGGTAATTTTCTTTTCTTTTTCTGTTTCTGATTTCTCAGATTTTCTCCCCGTCCCAATTAGTCGTTGTGCCAATTCCCCCCCTCCCCTACCTGGCTGCTGTATGCATGTTCTCCTACGAGTCGGTACAAGGGCGTCCCGAGTCGATCGCACGCTTCCTCCGAGACGTGCGCCGACAGCCAGTGACGTCTTTTCACTTGGCAGCGAGGACTCTCATTGGTGAAGTGTAACGCGTGGGAGGGCACGCTATCTCCACCAAGTCCTGCCCCGCTTAGCAAGCGCCGAGACCTGACCTGTAGGCGTCGCTGTCCACAACGCCAGATTCCCACCCGCCAGCTTCCCCACCCCCTAATACTGCCAATTATATTAGTGTGAACGGCCAGCCAAGCTGGTGGCAACGCCGAGAGCTGGGCTCGAACCCAGCATCTTCTGCATTGGTGATGAGCGCAATCTCCGCTACGCCACCTGACCGCCTTTTTGGTACATTTTAAAGTTAAATGCATCAATCTGGTGCACTTTGAGATCAAAATAAAGAGGCTAGATCTATGACGAACTTTGTGCTCAAAACACAAAATCGACTAGACTAGTGCTTCCCAATCCTCTCCTCAAAGCACCCCAGCCGTTCAATGTATTTGTTAAATTCCACCACCAGCACACCTGATTCAACTTAACAAGCCCTTTATTAGTTGAATCAGGTGTGCTGGTGGTGGAATTTAACAAATACATGGTACGGCTGGGGTGTCTCGAGGAGAGGTTTGGGAACCACTGGACTAGAGCAGACATTTGAGCCATCAAAGAAATTAAGCAAAAGTGGTTACCTGTTATATTTTTTTAGAAAATAAAAAAATATGGTGGATTACTATTACGACTACTACCACTGCCAATACTACTGATACATCCCTATTGGCAAACTTTATATTAAAAAAAATAGTAAAAAATAAAAATATTATTATTATTATTCTTTTTTAATACAAAAAAACGTTGGTTCATTATACAACTGGCGGGACTATTTTAGACTGTGGGGGGCCGCCACAGTCTAGGTAATTAATGGGAAACACTGAGGGACGAGTTAGAATATTCTAATTTTGGAATAGTCGTGCCAGTCTCCACATTCGATTTTCATGTCTGAGTCGAAAAAAATATATTGTATATAATATATATATATTTTTTTATTGAAGCAAACCATTCTTATTTAATAAATTTTTATATTTAGAGGCAGCCTAATTTTAATAGCGTAATTGATCTAAAAGATGCACATGCTACTGTTTCTGTTTGTTTATTAAAACCGGTTGATGCAATGCTGTTATTATAGGGTACGATGGTGAATGGTGTCATTTTGATTTATTGTCGGTCAGTGTCGATCCTTGAGCAAGACACTTAACCCCTAATTGCTCCCGATGAGCAGGTTGGCCCCTTGCATGGTTGCCTCCGCCGTTGGTGTGAATGTGTGAGTGAACGGGTAAAATGTGAATAACAAATTGTAAAGCGCTTTGGATAAAAGCGCTATATAAAAAAAGCAGCCATTTACATACATGCATATATACTGCGTACATAATAATACATAACCACCTACCTACACACCCACATAACCAAATGCATACATGCATGTATATTATAGACCTATTTATCTATCTACTGCTTTTTGGATATGAGATTTCTTTTGTAGTTTGCTTAAAAAATAAGCAGAGATGGAGATTTTTTTCAGCATTGGATCAGCAGCATTCCAAAGTATTAAGTTTTTCTCTAAGTAGTAGCCTATAAAAAAAGGTCTTAAAAAGTCTTAAATGTATCTTGTTGAAACCCGCAGATACCCTGTAATTTATGTGCCGTGTGCTGCTGTGTCAGCCAATCAGAGGCGTTGTTACATTTAGGACGATGGCTTGTTGTGGTTGAACAGAAAGAAATGTTATATCTTGGTACAAACATGCTGATTGGCTCCCTGACACTGATGACATTAACTACCACATTTTGATACCACAGCATTTTTTGATACTCAATAGTATTGAAGCAATTCGATCAATACCTTAAAAGTATAGAATTTCCTTACTAAGTAACAGGCCTAAATGTTTGTTTACCGTGGTGCATGGACTGCAGACCTTTTCATAGATGCGTTTCTTGGCTGATATGACTATAGGAGGAGGAGTAACCTAAGCGTGACTCTTGGCTGGTCAGATCGATTAAACCAAAAACCTGCTACAGCTTAAAGCCTACAACATGGTGGGTCTCTGCTGCAGGGTATTAAAAAGTCTGAAATTCATAATTCCCAATTTAAGGCCTTTAAAAGGTATTGAACAGTTTTGGGGGGGGGGGGGGGGGGCAGTCTGGCTGTCGGGAGATTAAATAATATTACATTAGGCTATATGAAATGTTTTTCTATTCAAGTCGTTGTTTTTTTGCGAGGCTACCGGGAGCTTGGTGCGTCTGGCGATAGCTTATATATGGTATTAAATTGGTATTAAATTGAGCTCTTAAGTGGTATTAAAAAGGTCTTAAATCTAACCTGTTGTAACCTGCAGAAAACGCTGTACGAGTAGCCTAATGCAAGGGTGAGGAAGACCTTCTTGATGAAGTTCAAACTCTACTCCCTGCAATAAATAGTGTTGCACGTGTTTTGATGATCTTTTAAAGTGCAGGAGCGATGGAGAGAGAGAGAGCGATGGAGGTGAATGATCTACGTTTATTGTCGGCAGAGAGAAGAGCAGCTCGAGGTTCAGTTGCAGAGGGTCTCTCCGGCTCTGCCTCTCGCTCATACTGCTAGTCAGTTTACTAACCTGCTGTCAGAGGTCTCCGACTCTGCCTCATACTGCTAGTCAGTTTACTAACCTGCTGTCAGAGGTCTCCGGCTCTGCCTCATACTGCTAGTCAGTTTACTAACCTGCTGTCAGAGGTCTCGACTCTGCCTCATACTGCTAGTCAGTTTACTAACCTGCTGTCAGAGGTCTCGACTCTGCCTCATACTGCTAGTCAGTTTACTAACCTGCTGTCAGAGGTCTCGACTCTGCCTCATACTGCTAGTCAGTTCTAACCTGCTGTCAGAGGTCTCCGGCTCTGCCTCATACTGCTAGTAGAGCTGTTTCCCCGAAGCCTGTTTTTGGGCTTCGAACTTCGTCAGGGTTTATTCGAACGGACGTTCGAACCTTTGTTTTTAATAATTATTAAAAATATTTTATAATTTTTTATTTTAAACTTTTTAAACCTTACGTTTTTTTTGTATTAATAAATATCCTCAAACTAAATCCTCAATTTGAATAAAGTCATTAATCTGATTAAATTAGTATTTTATTTTTTATTTATGCTAGTCAGTTCAGTAACCTGCTCACACACACACATGTGCATTCAGTTAAGTTGGAATATGACTGTAATACAAACAGTTCAGTTTGTCAGGTACATACAACACAGATTACAGTGTTGACATCTGTCTGCTTGAGAAAATACCATGTTCTGCAATAAAAATGATTGAAGTGAGACGAACAGACTGAAAACTTTATTTTATTAGATAAAACATGTTGACAAAGTTTTACTTTGCAGTTGAAAAAAGGTAATCAATCGCAATATATATCGCAATACTCAGCATATCGCAATATATTTATTTAGTATCGCAATACTATCGTATCGTGAGGCCTCTGGTGATTCCCACCCCTAGTGGAGGTCAGGGGAACCACTAGAGGCCCCACATGATGCCATATCTTCACATACTAACTAGAGTCACAATAATATTATAATATTGCAATATATTGTGTAAGGGATAATGTATAGCTACGAGGTCATTGTCGCAAAATAATTGACCGACACAGAGTTTAAAATACCGAGCCGCCTCGGCGAGGTGTTTTAAACGTCAGTGAAGGTCAATTATTTTGCGACAATGATCGAGTATAGCTATACATTATCCCGCTTATTACATGGCTAACTTACTAACAATATACCTAATTCATTTTACATCGACTCGCAACACTGGTTCTGGCTCCGCTGAGTGCTCGTCGCTCCGCCCCCCAGCAGCTTCCCCGGCAGCCGGCAGTGTCTGATTGCACTGGGGTGGGCTTGATTGCGAACAGCTGCGCACAGCGGTCATTATTGTCCCACAGCGGTCATTATTGTGTAATATCGGACCTCTGACGCGCGCTATTGACCAATCACAAGCAAGCATTTCGGTGAATGTGAAAACGCCATGTAATAATGTGATTTATTACCTTTAATATTGCCATTTAATATTGCGTATACATTTTAGAATGTGTATATATATACATTTAAACTAAATAAGACTCGTGCACATCTGGTTGGACCCCGACTGGAGGTGCAGGTCAGCGCAAGAGAGATATATAAAAACTAAAAGGAGAATACCTTCAAGGGAAAGAAGGGACCGCACACTCCTCAGGACTGGTTTTTGCTTTTTTATTGTTGCAGTTGCACAACGCGTTTCGCTGTCTGCTTCCTCAGCCTGAGGCTGCTTCCTCAGCCTGAGGAAGCAGTGTGGAGGAGTGTGCGGTCCCTTCTTTCCCTTGAAGGTATTCTCCTTTTAGTTTTTGTATATATATTAGGGCTGACCTTCGAATTTCTTTTTGGCAATCGAAGCTTCGGGGCCGAGCTTTGATTTTAATTCGAAGCTTCGAATTAATTTCTTTTTTTTATTAATTAACATTTTTTTTTTTTTTTTTTTTTTATCTTATGTTGTGGGACTTGTACAGCACTTTGGTAAACTTTGTTGTTTTTAAATGTGCTCTATAAATAAAGTGGATTGGATTAATGAATTAAGTAGCCCCTTTCGTGACTGTGACACAGCCAACACGGCTGTGTGATTTAATTCAAGGTGGATCGCTGTTGTCGTTTGAACAACTTCAGATTTCATGGGAACTACCAATCCCCCAAATCAAGAATGTTTAAGATGAATGAAGTAAGATTTTGATTATTTGAAATATGGCCTGTGTAGACTAAACTATGCACAGAATTATGTCAGTCTACAAGGTCCGGCAATGTAGACCTTGTAGACTCTACTACAGACCAATTATCAGTGAATGTTCATGCATTTTTAAGAAGGGCTACTTCCACAAAAAAACAAAGAACTCACCAAAACATCTCAGTAGCACCTTATCTAAATGTTCTATTTCATATATGGAGATTCATATTTATTTATGTATTGCATGCATTTCTACATTTTATTTCCTATTTTGTTTATTCATCCCAGTATCTTTCTTTCTTATGTGTGGAATTCTACAAGGCATTTACATTCACATTTACATTTAGTCATTTAGCTGACTCTTTTATCCAAAGCGACTTACAAGTTCTGTACGACAGGTCATCAGGAAGGATACAACTCTATCAGCTGAGTATGATAACAATATTCATCAAAGTGTTGCGTGTTACAGTGTAGGTTAGTTTATTAGGACAAGTGCAGCATGACAGTAAGGTTAGTTAGGGTTAGATTTTTTTAATTAAATTTTTTTAATTTGATTTCAGATAATGGTTGAAGAAGTGCGTCTTTAGTCGACGGCGAAAGATTGGACGGGATTCGGCTGTCCTAACTGGGGTGGGTAGTTCATTCCACCATTGTGGGGCAAGGACTGAGAATAGGCGTGTAGGTGGTGTATATGTGTTTGAGGATTGTAACTGAGGGGTACAATTCCCTGACTGTATTAATCAAGTATTGATATCATTAAATCACTACCGTCTTGTACATTACTGGCCAATACCGTACAAAGGTATATTAGATGACAACACTTCCACAATAACAGGTTTCCACTCAAAATCAAAATAGTATTACATTATATACTTTGTTCACTTTAGATGCGCTTATAAGGCAAAGAATGTGCAGGCAAATCAATAATGAATATGAAGTAATTAGATCTAGGGATATTCTGGGAAAGGGGTGTACTACCGGTTGTAAGCCAGCAGGGGGGGGCAAAGCTCTATGCAAGTCAATGGTTCACGGAGGCGATATCACCCCTGGGTCAGCGGGGAATGCAGCCTGGTCCCAGGGTGCGTGCCGCGTAGGTGAAAGCCGTGGAGTCTCTGGTACGACAGAGACGGGCTTGAGTGATGTCTTCACGGGCAGGTGTAGATCCCACAGTAGCAGCGGGGTAGGCGGTTCTCTGCTCCAGCAGCTTGGTCAAAGCAATGAAGAATAATAATCCTTGCCGGGAAGTGGCACCGCTGGCGGGGTGTAAATCCTCCGTGGTGCGCGGTAGTCCACGGTTGAACTTGACGTTACTATCCTTATTAGCACGCGGTAATAAGTGCTCTATTGTAGACACACAATTACTCACTTCACGTGGTCTTTGACTCGTAATGAAGGCTTTACTAATAAATAGAGAACGATACGTTAAACCAACGTACTAGGATAACACGAGGCTCTATCTTGGGGCAATGCGAGCCCTACTCTGCACCACACGTTGCGTAGTGGGTGAGGCTTTACTCGGTAACTGAACCAGACTGAACTGAAGGCGAACTGAAGAGGAAGTTCTGTATTTGCTGGTCATATTTATACGTACGGTGGACAAATAGTGCCATTCGTACCTCGGTAGCCGTATTCATGGGCAGAAGCTGGGCATGTACAGACATATCTCGTCGGTACCTTTGAAGTCAGCTCTAGGGCAGGGCTGTACGTTAACTTTTTTTGCACATAGCACTGGTGCTACAGAGGTTGATAGTTTTGTAGCACAGGCCAAAATCTTGTAGCACAAGTATAAAACGTGTTATATTTGTAACAGTCACAAATGTGCCTATTGTATTTGTGTTATTTAGTTGCAGTGCCATGTTTGGCTGTCATTTAGTATATCGCCATGTGTTATTATTACTATGATACTCTCATATGCTATTTTCAATTAATATCATAAACAACATAAGGAATATTAGCATAATTTTGAGTGGACTGAAGGAATGAGTCAGCGTTAATAGTTTTAAATGCAAATAATTTATTGAAACATAGAAGTGGGGTCGGTTGGGACACACACACACACACACACACACACAATGGGGGACCCTGATGTAAACAAGACAAACGTCTTTCTCAGGTCTGCATCCCCTTAACAATTGTGTGTATTGAGCCGTACTGTACCCATTCTGCAATCTGTTAAATAAAGTTTTCATTCATTCATTCACACACACTGTTTCAACTCACCACCCCCGCATCATATTGTAGTCTAGTCTGTCTTCAAACTTCCACTCCTCTCGAAACTTGTTTATTTGAATATCAACATTATCTGTCCATCCTCAGTTTACTATAATATACTCCTGTCCTGACTAGTGACTTCATCATCTTTCCAAACGCACGCACGCACACACACACAGGGAAGGGGAGAGAGTGCCCCCCCCATTTCCCAGTCCACACTGTGTCTGCTGGCTCTGCCTGTGATCAGGATTAGCTTGTTAGCTTGCTAACGTTGTAGTGATTGTAATGGTACATAAACGTTAATTTCGGGCGATGTGCGCATAAAGGAATGGCGACGGTGCAAAGCATGTAGATGCATTTGACCCGTTGCGAGAAAAAAAACCCACCACGGACTTATTTCGGGACGTGTAGGCGCACTGCTGTGTTAATGCAGCAACCGACCAACGCGCTGCTCTGCTTGCAGAAGGCGCACGGATAGGGCGGATATGACTCGTCGAGTTGTCACAAGAGTTTTTTCAAAATAAGATTATCATATGCACCTGAACGTTGCTAGCTTTCGGAGCCTAGCTGGAGCTGCGCGTGGGCAGAAATGAGACCCGCTACAGGATTTTCAAAATAAGAGTATCTATATGAACCGAATCCCTATCGCACCAGTGCTACTGAAGTAAATCCATCCATCGCACAGACCGCTGTTGCTGTAGCACGTGCGATATATATCTCGCACTGTACAGGCCTGCTCTAGGGGGTAAGGCATTGGCGCCAGGGGATCGCTTCCAATAGGAGAACGAATATTATGGTCTGTCCTGTAGACTAAAGGGACATTCCGTATATATGTACAAAGAATATACAAGGGATATCAAACGATATACAAATATTATACATGGGATCTCAGGCAATAAATATATATATTCGGTTTAATCTGACCCTTTGTAACAAGGATGATATCCTTCAAACAGGCAATAGTGATGATATAATTTGGGCAGTGCTGAGCTGAGTTACTTTCCTCCAGTGTATTTGTCCCCCGGCCCCACCCAATGGCCCCATGCACACACATACATACACACACACACACCGAAGTAAAAAGAAAAAGAAAAAAGAAAATGTTGAAAAAAAAAAGTTGAATTTTTTTTTTGAAAATTTATTTTTAATTAAAAATTTTTTAAACTTTGATTTTTTTTTTATGTTCGAAGCTTGTGCCATCGAACGAAGCTTCGAAGTATTTAAGACAGCCCTAATATATATACATATACATATCTCAGAATATATATCCCTGACTGTATTTTATTGTTATTCGTGATTTCAGATTTTTGACTATACTTAAATGTTTACTGTGGGCGATCTGTAGTGCTGAATTTCCCCCAGGATCAATAAAGTACTTCTATTCTATATCGGCATGCTAAATATCACAATATACAGCTGTATTGATCCCCCCCCCCCCCACCCCTATAACTTAATAGGGGTCCACAATGACCACAGTGAGATGTATCCTAGCCTAAGTAGCATGGAGGTGAAATCTGAGCCATTCTGTTTCACACAGGCGGTTATTGTGTTGTTTGTGGTGGAAGCAGGCAGGCCAGTATGAAGCAAACAGCGGAAAAGGACTCATGTCGTCACAATACTGGAACCTCTAACTTCCATACAATACCTTGAAAGATATTGATATTCTATACCATTCTTGATAACCACAGGGGGCCCTGTTCAATTTCTTACTGAGTTTGCAGGGTTAGGGTTCGCTTGTCACAAAATAAACGACTTGACTTGATTGCGTGGTATTATGTTATCTCATCATCACATTCGTTAACCCGGCACTCTTTGGGTTCCTTGAATGCGTTTTTGCGTTTCTGTCGGCGATCATCATTGGTCTGCATGGTTTTAAAATACAGCTCAAAACATACCTTTTTAAACTAGCTTTTAAATGAATTCATTTCTTTATTTTATTGTCTTATTTTTCTTTATTTCTATAATTTTTACATACATATTTTATTATCGTTTTTACCATTTTATTTGTTATTTTTTAAAAGTCTTATTTTACTGTTATTTTCTAGGGATGCTCGATATTGGCTTTTTTTACCTATACCGATATTGTCCAACTCTTAATTTCCGATACCGATATCAACCGATACCGATATATGCAGGGTTTCCCGTTAATAATAAATAATAAAATCAGAATTTGTTCTTACTTGCTTGCCTGGGTAAATAAAGGTTATAGAAATGTTAAAAAAAAAATGAAAAAAGATTTTTGTTTGGAAAACCGATACCGATATTTTTCGATTTTTCACATTTTAATGCCAATATCGGCCGATAATATCGGACATCCCTATTTTTTTCTTTTTTTCTTATTGTTTACCGTCTAATTTAGCTATTATTATAATATATTTTTTTTTATTATCCTTTTGCTTTTTGTGTAAAGCACTTTGAGCTGTAATCTGTATAAATGGTGCTATAAAATAGTTATTATTATTATTAAAAAACATTATTTGAATAATCTTTTCCCCCCTTCTTTTTCCGTTTTTCTCCCATCCCAATGTTAGTCGTTATGCCAATTCCCAATCCCCTTCCTGGTCGTTGCTCACTCTACCCCCTACCGTCGGTCTGGAAGGGCGGAGACTATCACATGCTTTCTCCGACACATGTGTAGCCAGCCCACCGCTTCTTTTCACCTGGCAGCGCGGACTTTCACTGGGGAGAGTGTAACGTGTGGAAGGTCACACTACCTCCCCCAGGTCTTTCCCTTGCTGTGCAGGCGCCCCGACTGAACTGTAGGAGTCGCTGTTTTACAACGACCAGGACCCACCCATGCCGGCTTCCCACCCTTTAACACTGCCAATTGTGTTAGTATGGACGGTCGGCCAATCCGGAGGCACCACAGCCGGATTCGATCCCACTGGCTCTGTGGTGGTAGACAGACGTCCGCTGCGCTACCCGGCCGCCAATAAAACATCTTTAACACACACTACAGACGGGCTTAGCCGTGTACGTAGGCTTGCCCTGACTGTCGGTGAAATAATGCCATATTCGGCGTTCGGCTTGCATTGCATGTACTTGCATGCATATGTACAAATATAGATAGATATAGTGTCTACAGATATGTAAAAATTATTATATGCAGTAGGGATGTCCGGATCCGATCACGTGATCGGGATCTGGCCGATCACGTGATTTTCCGAAGATCGGGGTCGAAAAAGAAAAAAAATGCAATTATTTAAAATGTTTATTAGCAACGGCGCGCTTTCAAACCATTGCGTTTCTCTGTCCAAGACCCTCGTGCAACTGTGAGTACCTTTAAAATTTCTCTGCGATACTTGTATAACGAACGCTTCGCATCTGACCAGTTCTTCAGAGTTAAAATAGGGTGGTTCCCTATGGGGGAGGAAGGGACTGTGGATTTACTCGGCCAAACCTTGTTGGCGTGCATCACAGTCACGAAAAGGGCTATCGGAATGAAGGACTTCCTGTGCCATTCAGTGCTACATTTAGGGAGTGTTAGACGTTCCCTCTAATTATTTTTTGGTCTGAGCAAACACTCAAACCTCCTGAGCAGACATCAGCAACTACTGAGCAACATACGTCACCTGCCGGTTAACCGGTTAGTTGATAAGCGGCGGTTTGTAAAAAAAATCTGAGAATCTTAATTTCCCTTTAACATAAAAATATATACATTTGGTTGATGCACAGAGAAATAATACAAAAAGGCATATTATATTCCTTAATCAAATATTTATTTGACCATTGATTGACGATACAGAGCATAGTCCTTACTTTGGCTCGGTTGGGGGCGGCGGTGTGACAGTCGTGTCACTAACTTTTGTCTTTTTAGGAGGCTGACTCGTCATTATTTTATTAAGTGAATTATAATGCGACTTCAAGGGTGACCATATTGTGATTTTATTTAAAGAGGACACTCTGCCTTCAGCCTTAAGATACTTAATCAAAGTTTACTCAAAGATGCCTTATCATTATAATATATTTAAAGTATACCTCCTCTGTATGGATATAAAATTATTGTTTATATTTTATATAACAAAATAATATCTCTCTATAACCAAAGTTACTCAACATGCTGTATTATGCCTAAAGTAACCTTCTGACAAATCTCAAGAAAATAACTAAATCAACCTATGACAAAATAATATATATTTTCAAGTCTTACTGGACAAAATAAATAACAAGAAAAATATGATGTAATGTTCTAAATAATACCTCTTCTGTATTAGAAAATCCAGCTTTAAAAAATATATCTTTATCTTTTCAATGTAATGTAAATTATAAAACAGAAACCTCACAAAGATACTAATTTAAAAGTGCACTATGCAGTTTCAGATTTGTTGCAATTAGTGTACTAAACTAATTTATTACACACATAATCCTTTGAATGATTGTATCATAAGCATTTATCAAACCAAAACATCATTTTGAGGCATCAAAATAGTTTTCAATTATTTTCTTTCTCTCTCTGTATAGCTGCATTCTTCAATCAATTCGGTCAACTTTGCCATCAAACTCTCGCCTCGCACTGCTTTGTTTGTAATGTTTTGCTGTGTCCATGTGAGCTTTGAGATCGCCAGCACCTTTATTAGACACATAAACATTATGGTCAAGCTTTGCACGCGTTGCACTCCGCTTCCAATTAGTCTCGACCGGGAGGATAAATTGGAAATTTTCTCTGCAGTTCATCTGTAATGTACATTTTCGCGTTTGCATTGTGAGGAGCCAGCAATGCTGGTCGGATCTGTCCAGTTCCTCATCTGTTGTGTGTGTCTGTGTGAGCGTGCAGTAGCGCTGCCCACAAAGCACTGAAAGCGGGGCTTCTCTTGGTAACGTCACACGCAACAGGTTACAGTTAGGGATGTCCCGATCAAATTTTTTATTTTTATTTAATTTTTTATCCCAATTTCTCACATTACATTCACCCTGAATGTTGATGTTATCGAGGTGAAAAGTTAACTTCATTCAAACGAGGCATTGCAATCCCTGACATAAATCATTTGATGTATAATAAAATCAAAGGAAATGCGTTTGGGTTTGAGTGTGTGGCTGGTCTGCCGTTCTGCAGCTGGATACTATTTGTTTGTTTTGGCAAAATTCTTCTGCTCTGTGACAATAAATAAATGAATGATGATATGCAATTTAAAACCAAAACTAAGGCCTCGGTATGAGTTTAAGACGTGAACATGGTCATGTTTGTTGAATAATAAAAAAAAAGAAAAAAAAAATATATATATATTATATATATATATATTTTTTTTTGTGCAGCCGATTTCAGATGTGCGCGGGAGCGTTTTGCCGCGCACGGGCGCACCTTAAGGCCTCTGCATGCTACAGAAACTTCAAAGCAACTTCAACACAACATCGACAAAGCAACGGTGTTGCAGACACATTACCTTTATGCTTCTGCAAAATCAACGCGCAGCCTATGATGCAACAAAATGTACCCCGGATGTGCGGCTCGAGCGCGCCCAGCCCGCCTGAATACTTTGGGCAGCCGAAGGTGCGCACTCTAGCCATTACAAACGGATTTCCCTTCTCAACCATACATCGTTAGTATAATAATAGCCCTGTTTATGTTTGTTTTCGCTTGTGTTCTTGTATATAGTGTAATATAGTTATATCGCCACATCAACCCAGTCCATCCCCATTGTTTCCCCAATCTCCTTCCACGGATTCATCGTCATAATGCTATCCTTGTAGTCTTTAGACCCGCTATTATATAAATGTTGGTACTTTCGGACCTCCTCTGCAATACGTTCCTGCATTTGATTCATTTTAAAGAAACAATTAAACAAGTGTAATGAAACAATACACTAGCTATCGAGCTCCTGTCAGAAAGTTTTCTTTTGGTCTCGAGCTCCTGTCAGAAAGTTTTCTTTTGGTCTCGAGCCAGGAAAACACTAGAAGTGACAGACAGCCCCGCCCCCATTTACTACCAACCAATCACTGCTACGCAATACCAGCGCAACGGGTCTTTAGATTAGATTTTGGACACAGGTACGCAACGTCCTCGCAACACAGTCTACAAGACTGTCTGCAACAAACGCGCTGAAATCGCGCCGATGTTGTGTTGAAGTTGCTTTGAATTTGCTGTAGCATGTAGAGGCCTTTAGGGGGAAGGTTGTCTAGCACTGAACAAGCTCCTCCTGTCAGCCAAGTCTGTGTATAGTGGATGGGAGTTTTTTATTTTTTTATGATGGCCTGGAGCTTAGCAAGGCTCCTCCTCTCCGCCAATCTCGCTAGAGAGTTCAACTCCAACCCCAATGGCCTTCCTGACCAGCTTATCCAGCCTGTTTGCTGGAATTCCTTGAAAACAGCAAATTATTTTTTAAACAAGGTGCTTAAAAAGCCATTGAAATTTTAATCTAAAGTGTAACTACAGTAATTGTCGTAAAAATTGGTTTTAAGGCATAAATATTGGATCAGATCATTTTGTCTATAAAAACAAAAACAGCATTGAAAAGTAAATTGTATCCTTTTTAAATGCCCTTTTTAAAAAGGAAAAATAGTGCATTTTACAATGTCTGTGGCAACCCTGTTTGTAGTACCTGTACACCGTGGTGCAACACTAAATAATACAATGCAAGAGTCACCACTGTGCAGGACCGACGACATGTTATTCCATCTCGGTCAGGGTGGATCTATTTGCGGTGTGTCTGTCTAATATCACGGGTGGCCTGCCAAGAGTATGTATGGCACAAAGCGCCATTCTTCCATTTTATTCTTTCGCAGGGGCCGCCCCGTCTTGCTTCCTTGTGTTAGGACAGCCGAAACCCGTCCAATCTTTCGCCGTCGACTAAAGACGCACTTCTTCAACCACCATATGAAAAAAAAGAAGAAAAAACGCTTTGGATAAAAGCGTTCAGCTAAATGTGTAAATGTTGTGTTTCTATATTTGGGGGGGGGGGGTGTCGTAATGCTCAGGGGGAGGGACCCGGCAACCGCGGATAAGGTTGAATGGGGATGCATGTGAGAGAGTGTGGTTCCTGGTAGGTGTAGGCCTAATCGCCTCCCCCTAAAATACCCTCCCCACTTAGAGCCGTGTCTGTGGGCCTGTCATCGGGAGCACGAGCGGAGCCGCTCTCTATAGTTCAAGAGGACAAACAGTCCCTCTCTCTCTGCATTCTTCTCAGGGTAGTATAGCAGCCTTGACCCTGGATTCATCTCCACCACCACGCAGCATAGCTAGCTAGTAGCTACCGGTAGCTTCACTGCTTTTTTCCAGGGGACTCCTCCTGAATCCCAAAGGTAGGGTGTTTGTTTGTTTGTTAACCTGGTTGATATGGTACTAGGCAGCGTCACCGACGGCCTCTAGTTAGCCGATCTGGATTTCTGGATTTCATCCACAACCTCGTCACCAGATCCCCTGGAGAACCCTGACCTCTCTTCTGTCCCCCTCTCTCGCTCTCTCTCTCTCGCTCGCTCTCTCTCTCTCGCTCGCTCTCTCTCTCTCTCTCTTGCTCTCTCGCTCACTCTCTCTGTGTCTCTCTCTGTCTCTGCCTCTCTCTCTTTCTTACTCTGTCTCCCTGCTTCTCTGCTCTGTGTGTCTCTCTGTCTCTCTCTCTCTCTGTATCTCTCTCTCTCTCTCTCTCTCTCCCCCCCCTCTCTCTCTCCCCCCCCCCCTCCCAGGTCTGGACAGTGTGTGTGACACTTGATGGTGTGGGTCAGAGACTCGGAGCAGAGGAGGGTGATGATGATGGTGGTCTAAGAAGAGAGAGAGGCTGGCAGCCACGGAGGCTCCCGCGCGCGGGATGTTGCGCTGGACGGCGCACCTCGAAGGAGGGCCGCGGAGAGTGAACCACGCCGCCGTGCCCGTGGGCCACAAGGTGTACTCGTTCGGGGGCTACTGCTCGGGGGAGGACTACGAGACGCTGCGGCAGATCGACGTCCACGTCTTCAACACCGGTGAGTAGGGGGCTGGGGGCGTCGCCAGAGACCGAGTCACGATACTATCGCGATACGTGCGTCGCGATTAGGGATGGGTACCGAATTCGGTACTTTTGAGGTACCGAACCGAAACACGTCGGTACTACCGAGTATCGAATCAAGTGAGAAACCAAAAAAAAAAAAAAAAAAAATAATAAAAGATTTTTTTTTTTTTTTCTTTTTATTATTATTATTTTATTTTTTTACTTTTTTCTTTTCATGTCAACGTTCACACGCACAATATACGCTTACCTAGGATTTTACTTGATTCAACAACAAAGCAGTCGGAGCAATGACAAGCCGAAAACTGTCGAAATTGTAGTTATTTGAAGTTTGGATTTTTTTTTTCACGACTGAGGTAGGTAAATTAAATTTCTTGAGACTAAAGTACCGAAAAAAGGTACCGTTGGGTACCGGTATCGATTCACAGGTACCGGTTCAAATGTGAAAGGTACCCATCCCTAGTCGCCAGAGACCGAGTCACGATACTATCGCGATACGTGCGTCGCGATACTAAATATATCGCGATACGCTGAGTATTGCGGAATTTCTTTACATTTTTTTTTATCAGATTTAATTTATTACCTTTTTTCAACTGCAAAGTAAAACTTTGTCAACGTGTTTTATCTAATAAAATAAAGTTCAGTCTGTTCGTCTCACTTCAATAATTTTTATTGCACAACGTGGTATTTTCTCAAGCAGACGGATGTCAACACTGTAATCTGTGTTGCATGTACCTGACAAACTGAACTGTTTGTATTACAGTCATATTCCAACTTAACTGAATGCACATCTGTGTGTGTGGACTACTCTGTACTATTACAGGTATTAAAGATTAATCTTTTAGCGTTTATCGCTTTTATTCTACTGGGCAGTCCAGTAGAGAGAGAGAGAGGTGAAACGGGAGACAGAGTGGGGGGAAGACATTCGACAAATAACGACGGGTTCTGTAATCGAACCCGGGTCGCCCGTGCCGCGACTCGGCGCGGTATGTGGTTCGCCACTGGGGCGTCCTACTGTTACAGGTATTGAAATGAACAATGCAACTTCCTTATACAAAAATGTTGTAATAAAAAATTATGAATAATTAAATATCGATACTTGGCGTCCCTGTATCGATACAGTATTGCCACGCAAAGTATCGCGATACTACTACGTATCGAACCCCCCCCCCTCACCCCTACCGGCAGGGCCGGATTAACGACCGGGCCGTCCGGGCCGCGGCCCGTGGGCCTCTAGTGATGAGGGGCCTCAAAAAAAAAAAATATATATATATATATATATATTTTTTTTTATGTCCCTCGTCACTCGAGGCCTTTTGGAGGCCCCTGGTCACTAGAGACCCCAAATTCTAATTATTATCTTTCTAATTTTATTAAAAAAAAATTGAGGCCCCTCGTCACTAGAGGCCCCAACATTTTTTTTTTTTTTTTTTTTTTTTTATAATAAATACTTTTATTTAAAAAAAAATTGGAGGCCCCTCGTCACTAGAGGCCCCACATTTTATTTTGATTTTTTTCTTATTTTGGAGATCGATGTCATACTGTGACACTGAAATGAAAACATATTTCATCAACTAAAATATTTAGTCAACTAAAATATACAGTACGTCACACCCTGCCGTCTGCAAGTGGCTAATCTTGAGTATTTTTTCTCCTCTTCATAAGAGTTTGAGGTTTTCCGTTTGAGGTAAAAACAGCAATAAAAAAAACCTCCACATCGCAGCCCCGACGCCTGAATACTTTTACCAACGGATTTCCAGGTCCGCGTTTGCGCTCTGCGCTCTGATTGGCCACTGACGTTTCTGGTAGCGCCAATCGTGTGACGCCTCTTTCTTTCACCGGTTAAGCTTAGGCACTCTTTCGAAGTTGGTTAAGGTTAGAGTTTGTCTTAGAGCAGGGCGATAGAACACCAGCCCTGATTCCATACTCTAACCTTAACCAACTTCGAAAGAGTTGCCTAAGAAACGTCAGTGGCCAATCCGATCGCACCAGAAACGTCAGTGGCCAATCAGATCGCAGAACGCGAACGCGGAACTGGAAATCCGTTGGTAAAAGAATAGACGCAGCCCCGACACGAATGAGGCAGATTGGGATCATTATTCATGACAGACAGCAGAGACACGCCGGTGCTGATAGCGGATATCATCGAGCTCTCCCTAGTGACTAGGGGCCTCCACTACACACTAGTAAAAAAAAATAAAAGAAATACGAAAAAAATATATATATAATCAGATCCTCATCCAGCGTTTACTTTCACAGCATTTATAGTGACTACTAGTATCATCTCATCTCTTCTCTATCTATTTTTATTACATTTGTTGTATTGCAAATAAAAATATGATTGATTGTTTGATAATGAGGGGTGAGAGACGTTGAGTCTACGTGACACTGACGTCCAGGTCCAGGGGTCACTGTCAGGTCAGGTCAGGTGACCACTGACCGCGAGAATTGCACTTGCAAGTTGATCAAGTAGGCTAAGACTCGAGTAGTACTGTATGATCATATGAGACTCAAAAAACATGGATAAAAAAGTTAAACGGTGGGAAAGCGGAGCTGCTAAGTTAAAATCTAAACAGGAAAGGGACAGAAAGAGCGCGTTACTTCGGCAAAGCATACCGACTATCTCTACTTTTTTCACCCCGTCAGGTAAGGAGGAGGATAGCCCCCTGGCTAGCACTAGTAGTAGCAGCAACGTTAAAGAGGCTGAGCCAGGCGCCGCGGGCAGAGAGGACGAGAATGCTAACGTTATTATTATTGATGCTAGCGACAGAGAAGAGGCAGCGGCAGCCTCTAGTTTAGCCGGCCCACCACCACCAGTGGCTGCCACCTGTTCGTATACGCCCGCCGCATCTCCACAGCCCAGCCCCAACACCAACACGAATGACTCTGACTCTGAGGCAGACCGCGATGATGACAGCCCGCCGCCGGCGGTGCTTGAACATGAAAACCAGGAGGATTGGTTGGACAATGTTACGGATCCAGCTTTTTTTTTAAGTGACATATAAAAACGCCAGTGGGTGTGGGGGGGGGCCTCCACAAGAATCTGGCCCGGGGGCCTCTGAATTCTTAATCTGGCCTTGCCTACCGGTGAGCGGCCATCCTCGGCTCCCGGAGTTTATCTTATTGAGCCTGTTGTGGGATATTTTAAATCATAAAACAAAGCGGGGCTCGCAACTCACTTTTGATGCTCCAAGCCAAGGTGTTTTTAATTGTGACAAATAATAGCAGCAGATACAACGTTTTTCAACCCTTCCGGTCTTTTTCAAGTATGAACACAACACAAAATTACATCTTTTTATACCGGAAATGAAATAGATTAGCTATCAGCCTCACCTGGTGATCAGGGGGCGGCCCCAAGACTTGCATGATTTTTTCATACATTTTATACATGATTTAGTAACAATTTATCTTTTACATTTGCCATTTTTTAGAAGGAGAATTTTATGAGTAAGAGAAGTATATAAATATTACATATTTTAAATCAGCCATGACGGTGAACTGTTAGAAATTAAAATTTGTCAAATTGTATAAAAATAGAACATCTTTTCCCATGGCCAGAGAAAGAGTATGTTTATCAGGTTAAAATAAGAGACAACATGTGTACACACATTAAAGTGACAAAGAGCTCTGGTCAGACTTACCATTAAAGTACAAAGTTGACACGACGTCAAAAGATGACAAATTAATAACGGATCTGACAAGAAAGGTAAACAAAAATGCCCAAAGTGAGAAAATGAAAACAAAAGATGGGTGTAGATGTAAACAAGACGAAAGTCTTTCTCTGGTAAATGGCTGCTTTTTTTATATAGCGCTTTTTTCCAACGCGCTTTACAATTTGTTACTCACATTTCACTCACACATTCACTCACACATTCACTCACACATTCACACACCGACGGCTGAAGGCAACCATGCAAGGTGCCAACCTGCTCATCGGGAGCAATTAGGGGTTAAGTGTCTTGCTCAAGGACACATCGATACGCTGCCCGGGAGGAGCGGGAATCGAACCGGGAACCTCCGGATTGCCAGACGACTGCTCTACCTCCTGAGCCACTATCGCCCCCTGGTCTGCATCCCCTTAACAATTGTGTGTATTGAGCCGTACTGTACTGTACCCGTTCTGCAATCTGTTAATTAAAATCTTCAATCAATCAATCAATCTCACACGAGACTGGAGTCGAAAAGAACCTTGGACGTGTCATATCTCCTGGCCCTTTTGGCTGTTGTTGTTTTAAGAAACACTGTCAGACTGTCACCCTAGTGTCTGAGCTGTAGCTAGTTAACCTATATTAACTAGTCAAGGCTGTATGAGTGTTTTGGTTATTAATATTATTATTATTTTGGTTAGAATAGTGTCTTATTTATGTTTGAACACTAGAGGGCTCACCGCCTCCATTATAGCCCCTCTTCTATAAATAGCCTAGCTAATTACTGTAATCCCATGCACCTGTGATGAGGATACATTTTTCCTACCTGTCTCACCGTTTGGAACTGACAATGGAGCAATTGACAACTGTTCTGATTTAACCCTTCATTCACCATCATTCACCTTTGGACAACAATAAACCCTGTAAACAGCAGCAACTTGGGACATTCCATATTTACATCACAAACTTTGGGACTGAGTAGATAATTAATTGCGGGTGCATCGTGGACGCTTGTCGATTCATTGGGGAGCGACAAGCGGCCACTACACAGAGAATATGTATTTATAACAGAACTATCGACATGATCATATTTTCCTATCACAGTATTTAACACAGAACTATGGACATGATATTTTCCAATCACAAGCCTTTTAGTAAACATTTAGGTAGTCAAAAACATTGTAAAAACGAAATAAGTGGAGTTTCGAAATTCGAAGCTGTAAGTTGAATACAAGTCATAGGAACACCCACGTTCTTCCCCCTTCCTACTCTATAAGAAAGAGGAAAATCGCAAAACGCAGAAACGCTAAAGTAAAATGGTAATGTTAATACACTATTGACACATGTGCAGACAGTTGACAGTTGCTGAGTAATGATTTGACAACTTCTGTCCATAATAAATATAACCCCGACAGTGAATCAATGACTAATTACGACATTTGTACTTACTGATTCGATATTTTCTTTTCGGGTCCCGATTACTCGGTACAGCTCCCTTCTTTAGTAACATCCTGGAAATCATCCTGGAAATCATCCCAGCATTATTAAGTCCTTGATTCTCAATGTCCTCCTTGCAAAAATGTGCGGTACACACACACCCGACTCCGAGCAGTTGGGACAAACATTCGGCAGGGTCTCCAAAAACAAAACAAACTTGGCCCATTGCTGGCGGATCACGACATCATCAGGAAATTAATGCAAGGACGTATTCGCTGCTTGGCAGTCAGGAACAGCACAACATATCTTGCCCGTTTTGATCGTAATGTTTTTAAATGCTAACCCAATGCTAACTAACTGTTAAACTTCAATTCCACGCATTTGCTTGCGTACTGCAATAAATAATGGTTGAGTGTGCGGCGCGGTGGTTACAAACATAGAGGGGGCGTTACTATGCAGATGAGAATTCATTCTACGTCAGCAAAACAGTCAAATTCGAATGGCTTAGTTCAGTGTGGGAGCATGTCCTGAGATCTAAACTGGAGGAGTGCGCCAAAATGAGAATTAGAGAAATAGGCATTGTTGATAGAACCCCAGATTGCTAGAAAACAATGCTAAACACTGGAAAAGGCCATTTATAAGACAGGGGACCTTTAACACTTTCAGCGCCAGCCGGTCTTTGCTGCCCTGTACCGGCCGCCTGGTGGTACTAAATCCAGATCTAACTCTGTCATTGGAAAGAGGAGACTTGTGCCGATCCATAGATGTATGACTTGGCCATAATAAGGTAATTTATAGGCCTGATATTCTATATTCATATTTCATATTGAATGTGTCTGGATGGCAAAATTCAGTACTGTATCTACAAAAAAACCTGTAAATCATCTGCCATTTGTTCATTTGCTTAGATATTTAGTACACTTGATCTCAAGAAGGTGCTGAATAATAATAATAATAATTTATATTCTCCTTTGGTTCATTACAATTTACTCAAGCATAGTAACAGACGCACTACATTCCCTGAGATCCATAGATGTCCCTAAAATACCAAGAACATGCAAATGGACCTTGTAGAAGTGGAGCAATCTTCCGTTTACTTGGGTATGTACTTTTAGGCGCATTTTCTGAAAATTAAGAGGTTAAGGCAATTGTTTTATTTGTGCCTCGTCATACAGTGACTATGAAGGGTTGCAGAGTTTTATTAATTATAAACTCTGAGCTCTTGGACTCGCCCGTTCTCAGTATGGGGTCACTATGAATAGATTGGGAACCCCTGCATATAGCAGTGGTCATCCGGATCACATTTCCTTTTGGTCTGCCATGTCCATGGCAAATAAAAACTCTGAACTGAACTGAACATGACCTTTGTCACTCACTCACTCACTCACTCACTCCATAAGGGTGCTTCTGCAGAGACCAGCTTGTCATCACAATAACCAGTTTTTCACCATAGTTCTGTCAGCCTCATGTTTTGAGTGTTTACCAGATTCCTGCTGCTGTTTTGTCGCCTCTGGCTGGCTGAATGGATGTGTCTTGTCACCATCCATCACACCTCCAGCTCCACACCCACACTGTGTTTGTCCAATGATCCAGTCGGGTCAACTCAGGCTGCGGTTACACTATGGCCAGTTTTCGTTTCGTTTTCAGGGCCAGTTTCGCTTTTCAGAACGCAACGTAATGGCAGGCAAGTTAGACATCGTTTTTGCCTCCTGAGCACAGTGATGTATATACATGTAGTGCAATGCCAACGCAGTAGGTGGCAGTAGGTGGCGATGTAGTTCAAACATGAAGGCCATTTTCAACCAATCAGAAAAGTTGAATGTGCCAATACACTTCCTGCTAAAAATCCTTTTCAGTGTCACTGTTGCCAGTAGGACAACGTGTTTTCCTGCCAAAACGGCGTTTATTTTTAACTTTGACAGCAAACGTAATCATTCAGCAACAAAAACGTTGCTGTATTCCCCAGTGTAACCATGGCCGCAGTATCAACACAGTAGTGTTGTAGTGTAGAGACAACCGTCTTCTTCAGCTGCTAATCATGTCCTCAAAGACTTGAATTTGTTCCGTCATCAAGTGACACTTGGTTTTGGATTCGGTCCATTGGCGGCAGTGAATTAGTGGCCCGACATTGTGGGCTCAAAGGAATTTAGTTTGCAGCTATTTCATCCAAATGAGTTTCATTTAAATATAGGGCTTACTGCTCTGAAGGAGAAGATGTGCCCATGTCACAGTGACATCACACGTGAGCTCAAGAAGGTGCTGAATGAGCTCAGTGGCGATGTTTCATGTCTGGTCATTTTTAGCATGGTCTCGCATCCGGGTGTCCGCATTGCCTCCGTCATACTAACTCGATTGGCTGAGTTAGCGGGTGGAAGTCGATGGGTGGTAATCTGGACGTTGTGGACAGCGACTCCTACAGGTCGGTTGGGGGACGCCTGCACAGCAGAGACAGGAAGTGGCGGGGGTAGTGTGAGCCTCCCACATTTGAACCGATACGGTACCGGTACCTGTGAATCGATACCGATACCTACCTCAGTCGTGAAAAAAATTATCCAAACTTCAAATAACTACACTTTCGACTGTTTTCGGCTTGCCATTGCCCCGACTGCTTTGTTGTTGAATCAAGTCAAATCCTAAGTAAGCATATATTGTGCGTGTGAACGTTGACATGAAAAGAAAAAAGGGTAAAAAAAAATTAAAATAAGTGGGGAAATATTATTATTATTATTTTTCTTTTTTGGTATCTCACGTGAATCGATACTCGGTAGTACCGACGTGTTTCGGTAAGTACCTTTTAAAAGTACCGAATTCGGTACCCATCCCTACACACGTTACACCTCGCCAATGAGAGTCTGTGCTGGCAGGTGAAAAGATGTGACAGGCTGCCTCCTCGTCTATCGGAGGGGACACGTGGTGCAAGGCTTCTGTCATCCCTACAACCAGCCAGTGGGGGGCATATGCGAGCAACGTTCAAGACAGGGGAGGGGAGAATTGGCACAGCGAAATTGGGATGGGAGAAAAATTTAAAAAGAGGAGAAAAAGTGGATAAAAAAAGAAGGTGCTGAATGAGCTCAGTGGCAATGTTTCATGCCTGGTCATTTTTAGCATGGTGCTATTCACTGTCAAAGATAGATTAAAAAAAAAAATATATATATATATAATTGATATTCTCCTTTGGTTCATTACAATCTACTCAAGTCTAGTAACAGACAATTTTTCTGACACTGGGAATACATTCCCTGAGATCCATAGATGTCCCTAGATACCAAGAACATGTAAATGGACCTTGTAGAAGTGGAACAATCTTCCATTTACTTAGGTATGTATTTATAGGTGGATTTTCAGAAAATAGGGCTGGGGCTTAACGGGTTAAGCTCGATCAAATTTAAAAAGTATAATCGTTTTAAAATGTTTTTAAAGAAATTGTGATGTAGACATTTTATCTATTTTATTACCAAGCATATCTTACCAAGCATTGAATCGCTTTTTCCAACTTTAATATACTTGAGGTGTGCACTGTGCTGCCATACAATGGACCTGTCTCAAACCCTGCCCTCTTTTCTTGATCCTCCAATCACAACTGTCGCTTACCTCGGACAAACCAAGTTTGTCCGAGGTAAGCGACAGTTGTGATTGGAGGATCAAGAAAAGGGGCAGGGTTTGAGACAGGTCCATTGCTATATCTAGGAAAATACAAATATTAGATCAGGACCCGGATATGAAATGACTCTGATCGGGACATCCCTAGAAATATCACGCGTGAATTATATGTTAGGGTTCAGTATTACATTGGTATGTAAACAGCACGCCTGGAAGGGGGTTAGCTTACCAACATGAATGGGAATTTGCTATTTTTAGCTACCGCAGTGGAAATTGCAAGCTGAGGCTTGGATATGAAGTTTCATCAGTTGATTTTACAACCTGTTCTAATTGGTCAAATTAAGTTAAAGTGGTAAGTGATATTTATACAGCCTGGCCATCACTGATGTTGAGTGTTGTTACCCATGTTACAATACTGACCAGACACTCTATATCAGTGATGGCTGTTTACTGCAGAGCAGGAGGGACTGGGAGACCCATGTTACTGACCAGACACTCTATATCAGTGATGGCTGTTTACTGCAGAGCAGGAGGGACTGGGAGACCCATGTTACTGACCAGACACTCTATATCAGTGATGGCTGTTTACTGCAGAGCAGGAGGGACTGGGAGACCCATGTTACTGACAGGGACATGGGTCAGTAACATGGGTCTGACAGTCATCACTGATATAGAGTGTCTGGTCAGTAACATGGGTCTCCCAGTCCCTCCTGCTCTGCAGTAAACAGCCATCACTGATACAGAGTGTCTGGTCAGTAACATGGGTCTCCCAGTCCCTCCACTCTGCAGTAAACAGCCATCACTGATATAGAGTGTCTGGTCAGTAACATGGGTCTCCCAGTCCCTCCACTCTGCAGTAAACAGCCATCACTGATATAGAGTGTCTGGTCAGTAACATGGGTCTCCCAGTCCCTCCTGCTCTGCAGTAAACAGCCATCACTGATATAGAGTGTCTGGTCAGTAACATGGGTCTCCCAGTCCCTCCTGCTCTGCAGTAAACAGCCATCACTGATATAGAGTGTCTGGTCAGTGAAGAGACCACATTGCAGAGACATCTATAATGTCTAATTATATTGTTAAATACATAAAGGACATAAAATCATAATGGAATTTTAATAAATAAAAAAAAGAATCCCACTAGGGTAACGACAAAAAAAACATTCATTCAAAGGCAGCTGGATCATCCCGGCGTGCTTTGAGGAGCTGAATTCTAAGTGAGGTTTCAGTTTGCCGAAGGTTGATTTGATTTGATTTGATTACGGATCCCCATTAGCTGGTGCCATAGCAACCAGCTAGTCTTCCTGGGGTCCACACAAAAAAACATACAAAAACAATTATTATTGCAAAACAAAATGATTAAAAGTCAGTACTAAACACACAATGCATAATGAAACTAACAATTAAGATTTCATTTAATTTCAAACCTTTATTTATACTCGTGAAAGCACTTAGGTTTCCCTCATTTACAGTGATGACGAGTTAAGATGGCTAAAATGACATGCAAGCAAAGAAACTAAAAAACCAAACAAAATACTTTAGGGATATTCGATATTGGCTTTTTTACCGATACCGATATACCGATATTGTCCAACTCTTAATTTCCGATCTCAACCGATACCGATATATGCAGGGTTCCCCCCCCCCCAAAAATGGAATAATTTCAGGTAATTAACATTACATATCTCTTGTTGTGGAATTAACACAACATTATGCATACTTTTGACAATAAATAAAATAAGAATTAGTTCTTTCTTGCTTGCTTGGTAAATAAAGCTTAAATAAAATAAATAAATAAAGACTTTTTTTTCTATTTTATTTTTAAACCAATACCGATATTTTCCGATATTACATTTTAACACTAAGTGCCGAAAACGTCTTTAGGCGTCCTTCCCCGCCATGCTCAAGTTGCCGAGGACGCCGTAACTCGTCTTTAATATCAATATTTCAAAAATCTGTGATCGGAATCATATTTTCCATCCGCAGCCTTCACACACAGTTCTGAGCTCCTCTCAAACCTCTAGCGGTTCAAGAGCGCCATCTGGTGGCCGATCGGCAGAAGCGCCAAACAGGAAGTTATGTGGTTGAAGTGCTGATCGTCCATATTACTTCCGGGCACTCTCTATAGGTCCCGGGACTCGATCTCGACAC
Source organism: Notolepis coatsorum (assembly GCF_963971535.1). Classification (NCBI taxonomy): domain Eukaryota; kingdom Metazoa; phylum Chordata; class Actinopteri; order Aulopiformes; family Paralepididae; genus Notolepis; species Notolepis coatsorum. The sequence goes on along the minus strand of NC_140173.1, from coordinate 147,196,910 downwards.
AATACATAGCGATCCGTTGCCAATAACTCGATAAACAACATGATTTGGACGTATATACTATTATACAACCTGGAAATAGATCGCGTATTTCTACATCCCATAATGGGAATATTTCAGTTCCACGCTCATCGTCCAACGGCGCGAGGAAGATACGATAAGATTCAGCGTTATTTTTGAACGTGTTCGATATAAACTGCTCTGATGATCATATCACCCACACTAGATGAATGATATAACGCTGCCCACGGAATTATAAACGATCCCCCGCCCATCCGGTCATCATCAGATGATACGTAGAAACTTCTAGAAGTACGTCCAATTGAAATTTTTGATCTCGCACAGATTCCTACCAAACTGTATTTCATCATCAATATAATGCATTTGGGGCTATAAATCACGTTCTGGAGAAAGCTGCAGAAAGAGATGAAAACATACTTATACTTTAGACCATATTTTACTATGAATATGTGAATGAAAAAGTTTAACGTTGCTACACAATGAACAATACATATAGGACCTTGAATGGGCCCTAATAATGGCAATGTAGCAATAGAATTTAAAAAGTTATAGCCATGCAAAGAAGGGGTACTTCTCCATAGACAAATAGAGCTGGCAAGGGATGGTATATCATGAATTTAGCCTTAGGCAATCAAAGTGTTAATGCCAATATCGGTAGGCCGATAATATCGGTAGGCCGATAATATCGGACATCCCTACTTTACAGTGTTAAATACAATTTAAGATTATTTAAAAAAAGTGAATCTACTGTAAATGCAGCAGAGGTTTTGAGGCAGGTTATTCCAAAGAGTTAATGATCTAAAAATAAAATATCTCCTTAAAGTGTTGGTTTTTGGACCTGGCAATTCAAGCTGCCCATTACTGGAACGGGAACCTCTAGTCTAGTGTAATGATCATGCACAGTATTACTATCGCAGAGCAATAGTCAAGATGACATAAAACTAAACTTTGCACTATCTGACATAAAAGGGGAAGGTGACGACAGATGACACACACACACACCAAAAAAGCATAAGGAGGCAAGAAAGGTCAGGGTAGTTTCCCACAAGAAGGATGTTAACTGCGGGCGACGTTACCAACGCGACCCTGGATGGATGCACCAGTCCACGGCCGCAGTTCTCCATATTTCAATGTCTTTCTTTTGTAGAGTTTCATTCCAAAATGATATATTGCCTATACCTACTTGAAAGGGGGAAAATACACTTGTTCTGAAAACGATTGCTGGTGTTACAAATAATACTCACATTATTGAAATGATTATTACAGTTTTCTTGTAAACAGCGCACATTTTCAGCCTAATAGTTTTCCATTTCCATGATGCTTTTATCCAATTGTGTACAACAAGTCAGCAGGAGAGATACACATCTGGTGGCTAAATGTAAGTGATGTTGTTCATTTAGCAGTACCAAACGTCAGTGCTACACTCTGAGTGTATAGTAGTATAGAAATATTAGCAGACTACGTAGTAGTACAGGCATAGTAGATAGTAGTATATACATACGTAGTATCATACTACATACTGTACTAGTAAACGAACATAAGAATGTTAGTTTTCTATTGTTGTTCTATAGTCTATATCTACAAGCTGAATTCATTTCCTACCTAACCTCATATACCGTAATTCCTCTAATAGTAACCGGGTCTCAAATACAAGCCGGGTCTCTATTAATGGCCGGGTGCGCTCTTGAGCTAAGCAATTATAAGCCGGCCTCCTAATACAAGCCGGGTTACTAATATACTGAGCTGCGTACTGAGCTAGTTACTTGATTTCACTTTGAAAACGTTGAAATGACCAGTGACCACCTGTAATTGCACTGTTTACTATTTCATACAGTACTTGGTTTCAATAAATGAACCCAGTACATTTTACTGGGTTCAAACTGACACAAAATGTTGATTTATTCATTATGATCCGTTTGAAAATTTGAAATATAGGCCTCCCTCTTATACAGGCCTCCTCCTAATACAAGCCTGGTACCCGCTACAGTTGAAACAAATACAAGCCGGGGTTACTATTAGAGGAATTACGGTAACCTCATGCAAAGTTGGCAAAGTTGTAACGAGTCTGCCTTCCTTTGATTGACAGGCATTTTATAGACCTCAGCGTGAGAAAAACAGCAGCTCAGCATGTGAGATGGGAATTGCTTCCCCAGAACGGACAAGCAAATGATAGGCTAAGCTGAGGTGTCCGCAGGCAGTAATAACCTCCTCAGGCTGTAAACGACAATCTGCTCTTAAGTCAACAAATGTGTTTTTAGTCAACTTGCCTGTTTTTAATGATGGTTAATTAAAACAAGGCAACAGTAAACACAGTGTCCCCCCCCAGGCATGACGCAGGGCACCCTTCAGGCCAGCTACTGATGATGATGATGCCGCGCCACGCTAGCGTAGAGAGAGTCGTATCTAGGGTGGGGTACCTTTCACATTTGAACCAATACCGGTACTAGGGATGGGTACCTTTCACATTTGAACCGATACGGTACCGGTACCTGTGAATCGATACTTACGGTATTTCGGTACTTTAGTCTCAAGAAATTTAATTTACCTACCCCAGTCGTGAAAAGAAAAATCCAAACTTCAAATAACTACAATTTCGACCGTTTTTCGGCTTGCCATTGCTCCGACTGCTTTGTTGTTGAATCAAGTCAAATCCTAGGTAAGCATATATTGTGCGTGTGAACGTTGACATGAAAAGAAAAAAGGTAAAAAAAAGGGTTAAAAAAAATATTTGTTATTTTATTTCTTTTTTTTTGTATCTCACTTGAAAAAAACGTATATTTTTTTTTTATTTTTTTTTATTTTTTATACTTGCCAATGACCCCACTGTCACCTACCCACGACCCCACTTTGGGTCGCGACCCGTAGTTTGAGAACCGCTGACCTAATGCAATTGATTCTGATGCAGCTCTGCCCCTCTCTCTGTGCCCCCCCAGTGTCTCTGAAGTGGATGAAGCTGCCCCCCGTGAGGCCGGGCGCGGGCAGGGAGCAGCTGCCCCCGGTGGTGAGGCCGGGCGGCGGCAGGGAGCTGGCCCGCGAGGTGCCCTACATGCGCTACGGGCACACGGCCGTCCTGCTGGAGGACACCATCTACGTGTGGGGCGGGCGCAACGACACGGAGGGCGCCTGCAACGTGCTCTACGCCTTCGATATCAGTGAGTCACCCAGAGAGAGAGAGAGAGAGAGAGAGAGAGAGAGGGGGAGAGAGAGAGAGAGAGAGAGAGAGAGAGAGAGAGAGAGAGAGAGAGAGAGAGAGAGAGAGAGAGAGAGAGAGAGAGAGAGAGAGAGAGAGAGAGAGAGAGAGAGAGAGAGAGAGAGAGAGAGAGAGAGAGAGAGAGAGAGAGAGAGAGAGAGAGAGAGAGAGAGAGAGAGAGAGAGAGAGAGAGAGCAAGAGATAGACAGACACAGAGAGAGAGATAGAGAGAGAGCGAGCAAGAGATAGACAGACACAGAGAGAGAGATAGAGAGAGAGCGAGCAAGAGATAGACAGACACAGAGAGAGAGAGAGAGAGAGAGAGAGAGAGAGAGAAAGAGAGAGAGCGAGCAAGAGATAGACAGACACAGAGAGAGAGATAGAGAGAGAGCGAGCAAGAGATAGACAGACACAGAGAGAGAGATAGAGAGAGAGAGCTAGAGAGAGAGAGACACAGAGAGAGAGAGATAGATAGACACAGAGAGAGAGAGATAGATAGACACAGAGAGAGAGAGAGATAGATAGACACAGAGAGAGAGAGAGATAGATAGACACAGAGAGAGAGAGATAGATAGACACAGAGAGAGAGAGAGAGAGATAGATAGACACAGAGAGAGAGAGAGATAGATAGACACAGAGAGAGAGAGATAGATAGACACAGAGAGAGAGAGATAGATAGACACAGAGAGAGAGAGATAGATAGACACAGAGAGAGAGAGAGATAGATAGACACAGAGAGAGAGAGATAGATAGACAGACACAGAGAGAGAGAGATAGATAGACGGACACAGAGAGAGACATGGCTCAAAAGGGACTATACTTAACCTAGACACTTAGCTTAAGGCACCCTTGCATGTTGTATGAGTATGTTATGTATATAAATGTTAAATGGTATATGTGATGTGTTGTGATGTCATGTCTAATGCATCACACTCCCCCACCCCCCTACAAGGACCACAATGGAAATAAGCTCTGAGCTTTTTTGTGTTTCATCCTTGGCAGTATATCCTGACTGTGCTTTCTGTCACATGTTTATTTTTTTATATTGTCAAATAAATTAATTTATCATTCATTCATTCAAGTCATTCATTCATTCATTCATTCATTCATTCATTCATTCATTCATTCATTCATTCATTCATTCATTCATTCAATTTAACTTGTTGAAACCTGCAGATACCCTGTTATTTCTTTTTCTCGTCATATTTTCTCTTGTATTTTCACTGATGTTTTAAAATGCTGTGAAGCACTCTGTGTGCACTCGTGTTGAGAAGGGCGCTATAGAAAAAGAACGTTTTACTTACTCACTTACTTTTTTTTTTTTTGTATTTTATTTTTTTATAATTTTTTAAACAAACATATAAACAAACATGACAACACACGATAAGATATACAAGCATTAATTGTCAGGGCACATCCAATGAGATCACCTTTTGGTTCACTTACTTTCTTATAGTGATCCAAGAGTTTGAAGTCCCTTTCCCTGAATACCTAATGAGCTTAATGAAATTGTGAATATCTTCCCCCGGTCCACAGATACCCACAAGTGGTTCACGCCCAAGATCTCGGGGACGGTCCCGGGGGCGAGGGACGGCCACTCGGCCTGCGTCCTGGGGAAGGCCATGTACATCTTCGGAGGCTACGAGCAGCTGGTGAGTCTCGAGTGCTTTTTAACCCTTTCACTGCCACACTACAGAAGGTTAGCCCTTTACTATCACACTACCGACGGTTACCGTCGGTAGTGTGATAGTAAAGGGTTAACCTTCTGTAGTGTGGCAGTGAAAGGTTTAACCTGCTGTTGTGTGGCAGTGAAAGGGTTAACCGTCTTGTGTATTGTCGCAGTGAAAGGGTTAACCGTCTTGTGTATTGTCGCAGTGAAGGGGTTAACCGTTTGGTAGTGCGGCAGTGAAAGGGTTAAAGGCCCAATCGGCGATCCAAAACCGTAAAGGAAAGTAAGAAAGAAGAATGGAGACTTGTTTTCATTCTCTAGCTGAGTGACTCGAAGGAATAACACTGTTTTGTGGCTGTGAAAAGGTTCGTTGGAGTTAAATAAAGTAAACAAATGTAGTGCTGAAAATATACGATTTGACTGCTAACATTTTTTTTTTTTATATAAAAAAAACGCAACATTAATTAATACAAACTGTATTGATCTATTTACGGCGTGAAATGTATCTCGTACCGGACCGCTCGGGCTTAAGGGGATAAGATAAGATAAGATAAGATAAGATATTCCTTTATTGATCCCCTGAAAGAACGGCGCACTGTAATCTGTGGAGGAGCCATAAAATGTGAAGTTGAATTCTCACGCCCCCAAATGAGGTTTATTATACTCGGGCGTTGTTAACAGGTGTGAAGCAGAACTCGAGGTATAAGAGACTCACACAAACATTTTATGGGCCTATAAAGTCAACCCTCGGTAGGCCGATAATATCGGACATCCCTAGTTTAAACGGATGACATTCCCCTGTAAAACTGGTTATACCGGGCAGCTACCAGGTGAGGATGCGTGTAATCGGGTGTTGCAGGGTGTTTCTGATAGAGACCATGTGTGTGTGTGTGTGTTCAATCCATATTTCCTGGATAAATACAGGTTATATATATAAAAAAAACATGGTTAAAAGGCGCCGTCAGTGATCCAAGCGTAAAAAACAAATGAGTTGCCTCACCACCGAATATAAGACATACAAGTCTCTGGTTGAGCTCTTGATGCAAGGCCCAACATTACACAACATATATATATTAGTGCTGTCAATGGATACATTTTTTTTTACTAATTAATCTCACAATTTTCTGTAATTAATCTAGATTAAAAATTGCATTTTTCTGCTTAAGACCGAAGCTTGTAACAGATATTTACTTGAGTAAAATCATGGAATTAATGTTGATCAACACAAAGAAAGTATATTTAGATTCAAAGACTATTTTAATAGCTTTCTTTGAATACAGTTTCTCTCCTGTGAAATACAAAATGTTCAAGACAAAACCATCAACATTGACTCAGCTAGACCTCTTTCTTATATCCGCGGCGAATATACTGCTGAAAGTTCAGAACGTTGAAGATTTTTCACTCCATAGATTAATCTAGATTAATTTATTTTAATGCTTTAAATTATTTAAATTAATCTCCAAAGTTGGGAATCACCAGAGGCCTCACGATACGATATTATCACGATACTTGAGTCACGAAACGATAGTATTGCCATTCAAAATATATTGCGATATGCTGAGTATTGCGATAGTAAGGTAAGGGATATGTACAGATATAGTATCTACAGATATGTAAAAAGGATTATATGCAGGTATCTACAGACAGATGTGGATAGATAATATATATAGTATTTGATTGTATGTGAATATACCTCACATGGATCTGGTAAAAAAACAACAACACAGTATGGGCTTTAAAAAAAAACATGTTTTAACTTGTCTGCTCTTGTGTTTTCTAGGCGGACTGCTTCTCCAATGACATCCACAAGCTGGACACCACCACCATGGTCTGGTCGCTCATCAATGCCAGAGTGAGTTGACGGTCGATCACTAAATACCTTGCTTTTCAGTTATTGAGACGGCATTAGAGCGACAGTGGCTCAGGAGGTAGAGCGGTCGTCCGGTAATCACAGGAGGTTCCCGGTTAGTTTCTGGCTCCCCCCCAGGCAGCGTGTTGAAACTGTCCTTGAGCAAGACACTTAACCCCTAACGGCCTCCCGATGAGCAGGTTGGCACCTTGCATGGTCGCCTCCACCGTCGGTGTGTGAATGTGTGAGTGAATGGGAGCCATAAGTTGTAAAGCGCTTTGGATAAAAGAGATATATACGGTAAATGCTGTCCATTTACCAATTGAGTTTATATTCACGCATAAACAATATTGCAACACAGTGAAAGACACAAAAAGGTCAAACATTTTGGTTGCCTGTGATATATACATATATATATTTCTTTTATTTGTACTTTATTTTACCTCGAGAGTCAATTGAGGGATATATAAACGGGTTGACAGACACACATTATAAACGGGTTGACAGACACACATTATAAACAGGTTGACAGACACACATTATAAACAGGTTGACAGACACACATTATAAACAGGTTGACAGACAAACATTATAAACAGGTTGACAGACAAACATTATAAACAGGTTGACAGACAAACATTATAAACAGGTTGACAGACACACATTATAAACGGGTTGACAGACACACATTATAAACAGGTTGACAGACACACATTATAAACAGGTTGACAGACACGCATTATAAACAGGTTGACAGACACGCATTATAAACAGGTTGACAGACACACATTATAAACAGGTTGACAGACACACATTATAAACAGGTTGACAGACACACATTATAAACAGGTTAACAGACACACATTATAAACAGGTTGACAGACACACATTATAAACAGGTTGACAGACACACATTATAAACAGGTTGACAGACAAACATTATAAACAGGTTGACAGACGCACATTATAAACAGGTTGACAGACACACATTATAAACGGGTTGACAGACACACATTATAAACAGGTTGACAGACAAACAAACGTAGTCACACAGGTGTATGTGATCAGGATGTGAGGTCAGACCCCCCCCCCAGCCCTAGTTACACGGCATGGCAAGGAAAACACACAAGGTACAGACGAACATATCTGCCACCCAGGACCAGGACAACCTTTGCAAAAGGGCATTAACCCTTTCATTACCACACGACAAAGGGTTAACCCTTTCACAACCACACTACAGAAGGTTAACCTTTCACTTCCACACTACAGGCGGTTAACTAAGTGTGGCAGTGAAAGGTTAACATTCTGTAGTGTTGCGGCAGTAGACTGTCATAGACGGGTAGTGCCGAGGGGCTGAGTGGAGGAGTTCAAACAATTGATGCGCACCGTGAAATAACTCCGTTCCACGTCCAGGAAATACTTTTGAGGCTTTTATTCTTTCGCTTCATGAGACAAACAAAATACCCTTATTTAACATACACTAATATACTGATACTGATGCGTTCTTGCATGCTTGTGTGCTTTCAATATTGCGTGTGGCACAACCGGTCCCCAATGGACAAGCACGCTCACGTTCTTAGAACTATCTTGCGTGTGGTTGCGTTCTTCAATATTGCGCTCTTGCATGCTTTCAATATTGCGATTTGAGCTTTGCGGTCAAAAGAAAATATGCTCTCCTAACTCTCACGCCCTCTCTCCGTGAACTGTCAACCTCAGTGAACTGTCAACCAACGTGAAAAGGTGAATGACATTCCATAAAAACACTCCCATTAGCGTCACACCCCGTGAGCATGCCCACCACCTAAAGTGACGGTACAACTAATAATACAACACAAATAGAATACTGAAATAATAATAAAGATACCTCCATTACGGCGCCTACATACCGGCCCCTAATTATTCAAATATAATAATTACACAATTGTAAATTATGTAGGTGCCTACAAGAAAAAACATTAAATACCGTAATTCCTCTAATAGTGACCGGTATTCAAATACAAGCCGGGTCTCTATTAATGGCCGGGTGCGCTCTTGAGCTAAGCAATTATAAGCCGGCCTCCTAATACAAGCCGGGTTACTAATATACTGAGCTGCGTACTGAGCTAGTTACTTGATTTCACTTTGAAAACGTTGAAATGACCAGTGACCACCTGTAATTGCACTGTTTACTATTTCATACAGTACTTGGTTTCAATAAATGAACCCAGTACATTTTACTGGGTTCAAACTGACACAAAATGTTGATTTATTCATTATGATCTGTTTGAAAATTAGAAATATAGGCCTCTCTCTTATACATGCCTCCTCCTAATAAAAGCCTGGTACCCGCTACAGTTTAAGCAAATACAAGCCCGGGTCACTATTAGAGGAATTACGGTATAAGGCACAATTATTCAAACAATAGTTATTTTTCGTTACCGGCCCATAATTATTCACATGTAATAACTACACAATTGTAAATTATGTAGGAGCCTACAAGAAAAACATTAAATATAAGGCACGATCATTCAAACAATAGTTATTTTTCGTTACCGCCCCTAATTATTCAAACAATAGTTTTTATAGACTGATACATGGAGATATACACCCATAGACTGATACATGGAGATATACACCCATAGACTGATACATGGAGATATACACCCATAGACTGATACATGGAGATATACACCCATAGACTGATACATGGAGATATACACTCATAGACTGATACATGGAGATATACACCCATAGACTGATACATGGAGATATACACCCATAGACTGATACATGGAGATATACACTCATAGACTGATACATGGAGATATACACTCATAAACTGACTTTGCCACTTTGGATTACAGTTTTTTGTTTTTTCTGACTTGACTGACCAAGCGATCATAAATATCCCTCCTTAAGGCTATGTGCTAGTAACCTCTGGCCCTAGGATACAATTAAGAAAGAAGAAAAGGACATTTGCGAGAAAATTATAAAAAAATCGAAAAAAGAAGACACTTGTTTGAATAATGTCAATAATTGTGCCTTTTTCTTGTAGGCTCCTACATAATTTACAATTGTGTAATTATTACATTTGAAGTATCGATATTTAATTATTCATTATTATTATTATATTTTTTTTGTATAAGGAAGTTGCATTGTTAATTTCAATACCTGTAATAGTACAGTAGTCCACACACACATGTGCATTCAGTTAAGTTGGAATATGACTAATACAAACAGTTCAGTTTGTCAGATACATGCAACACAGATTACAGTGTTGACATCTGTCTGCTTGAGAAAATACCATGTTCTGCAATAAAAATCATTGAAGTGAGATGAACAGACTGAACTTTATTTTATTAGATAAAACATGTTGACAAAGTTTTACTTTGCAGTTGAAAAAAGGTAATAAATAAAATGTGATCAAAAAAAAATATATAATAATAAGAATTTTCCGCAATACTCAGCGTATCGCGATATATTTAGTATCGCGATCGTATCGTGACGCACGTATCGCGATAGTATCGTATCATGAGGTCTCTGGCGATTCCCACCCCTAGTAGTGTGGTCTGTTCACTCTCAGGTTCATTGTCATCAGTATTCTTCTCTCTCTCTCTCTCTCTCTCTCTCTCTCTCTCTCTCTCTCTCTCTCTCTCTCTCTCTCTCTCTCTGCCTTTAGACCGAGACGTTTTCCCCCGCTGACATGATTTGCATTATTTTAGCAAGACTACTTGGAGTGGCATGTCACCCAAAATGAACCCCTTTACCCGCAGTGCTCTCTATCTCTATAGTTTCAGATTCACATTCACATTATTTTATTGTCACAGCAGTACATACATTCTGAAAAACATGTATATTCTATCTATACAAACTTTAACTATAAGCTATAACTATAGCTATCAACTAAATAAGCTATAAATAAACTATAAAGTAAACATAATAGAGTTTCAGTGTGATTCACCTAGTTTGGGAGATATCTGCTGTGGAGATGTCCACCTTCACTTCAGTACAATGGAGCCGAGTGGCACTTGGCTTGTGGCTCAGAGCAGCGTCTCTTTCCAGACATCACGACCCGGTTACTCAAGATAATCCACAGACCTTGTTGTGAGACGTTTCATGTTGCAACTATTTTGGCCTGTGGATTAGCTTGTGTGTAAACCGGGCCGTGCTTTATGGAAAGAGACGCTTCGGAGTTTTGCAAATGTATTTTGTTGGGTGTTTTGAGCCACAAGCTGAGTTCAGCTCCACTGATTGCAGAAATCTCCAAAATCAGGCGAATCGGATGAAGCGATTCTGGAGAACTATGTCACAATGGAACAGACTACCACTGTATTTAACCCCGATTACAAGTAAAATCAGTAAAAAATTAATATGTTATGTATGATGTGATATTCTCTGAGGTGATGACTGACTATAATAGTGGTGGTGTTTGAGCGTAACACGTTATTCTGGTGAGAGAACTTCCCATATTATTTTTTGTTTTATTATTATTTTAATTGTATTATTATTTTTAAATTTAATTTCAATCATTTTGTATTGATAATTGTAACTGTGTGCATGTGGTGTGACATCATGTGATGGTTATATTTTATGTAGTCTTTTGTCTGGACCCCAGGAAGAATAGTTGTTCCTAAGGAAATGACTAATGGGGCCCTGAATAAACATAAACATAACCCTCCAGGTAAGGGGAATATATATTTTGTATTATTATTATTATTTTGTACACACAGTATTTGCTTTGACTTCTGTCATAAGGAGCCTGGTTTCACAGCTTCAAGCCTGGAGGACGACAGCGACGCGTTCTAGAATCGCAGGCGTGTGAAAAAGGGCTGCGTCACGTAAAACCAAAGGCCTTTAGTACAGCAGCAGGTTTTCATTCAGGTGACGCTGCTCACGTTCACTGTTGCCCCCCAGACCAGAGGCCCCCCAGACCAGACGCCCCCCACCAGCCCTGCTCTCATCTGTGCTCTGCCGGTGCCCCCCAGGCCAGAGGCCCCCCAGACCAGAGGCCCCCCAGACCAGAGGCCCCCCAGACCAGAGAGGCCAGAGGCCCCCCAGGCCAGAGAGGCCCCCCAGGGCCCAGACCAGAGGCCCCCCAGACCAGAGGCCCCCCAGACCAGAGAGGCCAGAGGCCCCCCAGGCCAGAGAGGCCCCCCAGGGCCCAGACCAGAGGCCCCCCAGACCAGAGGCCCCCCAGACCAGAGAGGCCAGAGGCCCCCCAGGCCAGAGAGGCCCCCCAGGGCCCAGACCAGAGGCCCCCCAGACCAGAGGCCCTCCAGGCCAGCCCTGCTTCATCTGTGCTCTCCTGGTGCCCCCCAGGCCAGAGGCCCTCCAGGCCAGCCCTGCTTCATCTGTGCTCTCCTGGTGCCCCCCAGGCCAGAGGCCCTCCAGGCCAGCCCTGCTTCATCTGTGCTCTCCTGGTGCCCCCCAGGCCAGAGGCCCTCCAGGCCAGCCCTGCTTCATCTGTGCTCTCCTGGTGCCCCCCAGGCCAGAGGCCCTCCAGGCCAGCCCTGCTTCATCTGTGCTCTCCTGGTGCCCCCCAGGCCAGAGGCCCTCCAGGCCAGCCCTGCTTCATCTGTGCTCTCCTGGTGCCCCCCAGGCCAGAGGCCCTCCAGGCCAGCCCTGCTTCATCTGTGCTCTCCTGGTGCCCCCCAGGCCAGAGGCCCTCCAGGCCAGCCCTGCTTCATCTGTGCTCTCCTGGTGCCCCCCAGGCCAGAGGCCAGCCCTGCTCCATCTGTGCTCTCCTGGTGCCCCCCAGGCCAGAGGCCAGCCCTGCTCCATCTGTGCTCTCCTGGTGCCCCCCAGACCAGAGGCCCCCCAGACCTGTTGCTCCCCACCGGCCCAGGCCTTCATCTCTGCTGGTCCCCCCCCCCCCCCCCAGGCCAGCCTGGGCCACAGCCTTTGTTTTCAGATGTGTGAACTCCACACCACCGTAGTGTAAGGCCAGATGAGCCGCTTGTTGATTTGATTTTTCTGGAAACTCCAAAGCAGATGGGGTTTAGGAAAGGCTGATTTAGGAACGTGTCACTGCTTTGAAGTCTTGGGTTTTTTTGTAGTCGTTTTCTTGGGTGTGCTATTGTGTGTGTGATAACTGTCTCTCCACTAGGTGGCAGTGTTTACCTTTTTAAGTTGCTGTCTGTCTGGCCCTTTTGGTTTTCAGTGCCTAGGTGTTTTGCCTTACTGGCAAACACACACCATGTGTAAAGATTGAAACCAGACAGAGCAGTGGTTCAAAGGTGTAGCTGAGACTGTGGAATAACATCCACTAGCTGGGTTCTACCCATAAAGCTTAAAGTGATCGCTACTGTCCTGGGTTCTACCCATAAAGCTTAAAGTGATCGCTACTGTCCTGGGTTCTACCCATAAAGCTTAGTGATCGCTACTGTCCTGGGTTCTACCCATAAAGCTTAGTGATCGCTACTGTCCTGGGTTCTACCCATAAAGCTTAGTGATCGCTACTGTCCTGGGTTCTACCCATAAAGCTTAGTGATCGCTACTGTCCTGGGTTCTACCCATAAAGCTTAAAGTGATCGCTACTGTCCTGGGTTCTACCCATAAAGCTTAGTGATCGCTACTGTCCTGGGTTCTACCCATAAAGCTTAGTGATCACTACTGTCCTGGGTTCTACCCATAAAGCTTAGTGATCACTACTGTCCTGGGTTCTACCCATAAAGCTTAGTGATCACTACTGTCCTGGGTTCTACCCATAAAGCTTAGTGATCGCTACTGTCCTGGGTTCTACCCATAAAGCTTAGTGATCGCTACTGTCCTGGGTTCTACCCATAAAGCTTAGTGATCACTACTGTCCTGGGTTCTACCCATAAAGCTTAGTGATCGCTACTGTCCTGGGTTCTACCCATAAAGCTTAGTGATCACTACTGTCCTGGGTTCTACCCATAAAGCTTAGTGATCACTACTGTCCTGGGTTCTACCCATAAAGCTTAGTGATCACTACTGTCCTGGGTTCTACCCATAAAGCTTAGTGATCGCTACTGTCCTGGGTTCTACCCATAAAGCTTAGTGATCGCTACTGTCCTGGGTTCTACCCATAAAGCTTAGTGATCACTACTGTCCTGGGTTCTACCCATAAAGCTTAGTGATCGCTACTGTCCTGGGTTCTACCCATAAAGCTTAGTGATCGCTACTGTCCTGGGTTCTACCCATAAAGCTTAGTGATCACTACTGTCCTGGGTTCTACCCATAAAGCTTAGTGATCACTACTGTCCTGGGTTCTACCCATAAAGCTTAGTGATCACTACTGTCCTGGGTTCTACCCATAAAGCTTAGTGATCACTACTGTCCTGGGTTCTACCCATAAAGCTTAGTGATCGCTACTGTCCTGGGTTCTACCCATAAAGCTTAGTGATCGCTACTGTCCTGGGTTCTCACTACTCTCCTGGGTTCTCACTACTCTCCTGGGTTCTCACTCCTCTCCTGGGTTCTCACTACTGCTTCGCACTACTCTCCTGGGTTCTCACTACTCTCCTGGGTTCTCACTCCTCTCCTGGGTTTTCACTACTGGTTCTCACTACTCTCCTGGGTTCTCACTATTGGTTCTCACTACTGGGTTCTACCCCGGGATACATTAACCAATGCCAGACAACAATTGTGATGTGAAAAACACAAGATTATATTGTGCAATTAGTAATACAACTAATATACTGTACAAGAACATGATGAACATGAACAATATAATGAATGAATGAATGAATTAATATTTTTGAACGTGTATTCTTTACATTCCTCTAAATAAATCATAACAGCGAGCTTTGTCAAACAGAATAATCAGAATGAAAAATGTTAAACGAAATGTTAAACAAAAAGTCAAGAGCAATGTAGTTAGTTGACATGTTCAAAAAAGGAGTAGAGGGAAGCTAAGCTTATTGATCCCTACCCCCCTTACTTATTAAGCCAATGACTATTTATAATAATGTCCTTATTTATAATAAGGACTGTAATGATTGGTTTATTTTTTACTAACTATCCAAAGTTACGTCACTCCTGGCCTAGTGTCTCTGGACATGCTATATAATTTATACTGTCACCAAGCGCCTCTCGGATACTAGTGTTTCATTGGCTGTGTAGCTGGTAATTTTTCAATTTTCATCACTGCCATTTTTGACAGGTGCAGCAGTAGAGTCTCCTTTTCCTTAGTTTCTTCGTTGTCTCCGTCTCTGAAAACCAATTTGCTACAGTGAGAGTGAACGGGGAATTGTAAAAACCTATACCTGCTGCTGGTAAACAAACAAACCCTGCTCCTCCAGCGGGCTCTGGATAAACGGTGACCCAGAACGTACCCTTTATTCAGGAGGACTAACAGACGCTGAGACTGCGGGGGGGTCGTCACCTGGGACTGAGGCAGCTGGTCTGGTGGTAAATAATTAAAAAGCCTTTATCGCGTGGCTGGTTTCTTTCCCCCCTCAGGTGGACTTGTATGTTGCACTTGTGAGACCATTAGAAACAATTTTTTTTTTAATTATGTTTTTGGTAGATATTTTATTGTTTTTCTCCGGGCAGTCCGGCAGAGAGAGAGAGAGGAAGTATGGGAGGATAGACGGGGGAAGACATTCGGCAAAGGTCGCCGGGTCCGGGAGTCGAACCCGCGACGGCCGTGTTGCACCGTAGTGCTGTACGTGGTGCGCCACCCTGGCACCCCGACCATTCGAAACTTAGTTGAAGCCTTTATTGCAACTCGTGAAACACTGAGGTTACCCTCATTTACAAAACAAAGACACAGTTTATTAGCAATTTCATACTTATAATAGGCACAATACATAAGAATAAACGATAGAAAATCAGCTAATACAGTTACAAGTCGACACACGGTTTTCAATCAATCACTCAGGTGAAGCAGGAAGTGAAATCACTGACTCAGGTTAAATAAAACCAAACCCCGTAGCTACATTAGGCACAAACAATGGAGCGCCGCCCAGTGACCAAACACGGCACTGCAACCAAACAACAACACAGAAATAGAATAGGCACATTGGTGACCGCTATTGTTTTATTGTGGATCCCCATTAGTCTACAGACACCAAAGTGAGACTACTCTTCCTGGGGTCCAAACATTTAAAATACAAACACAAAAAAAGTTAAATAAAAATATCAAACCACAAATATTGAAGTACTCACAAGAAAACATCACAACAAACAAAACAAGTGAATCAAAGCTCACTCAATATTCATAAGTCAGATATCACAATTCTCCAACCATAAAATACATATTTCCATAATCAGTCCATAAGAACAAAACAGATTAAAATCGTTTAAATGATTTTAACTCGTATAGCAGAACTTTTCTCAAGTCACCGATCACCTTTATATTTCCATAATAAGTCAATGACTAAAATGTATCTCGTTATTCCTGAGCGCAATTGAACATTTTTTTTAACTAAGATTTGTTCCTTACCATAGTTATATTTCTCATTATATATCTCATTGGTGACCACTGCACGTCTCTCTCTCTCTCTCTCTCTCTCTCTCTCTCTCTCTCTCTCTCTCTCTCTCTCTCTCTCTCTCTCTGTCTCTGTCTCTGTCTCTCTCTCTCTCTCTCTCTCTCTCTCTCTCTCTCTCTCTCTCTCTCTCTCTCTCTCTCTCTCTCTCTCTCTCTCTCTCTCTCTCTCTCTCTCTCTCTCTCTCTCTCTCTCTCTCTCTCTCTCTCTCTCTCTCTCTCTCTCTCTCTCTCTCTCTCTCTCTCTCTCTCTCTCTCTCTCTCTCTCTCTCTCTCTCTCTCCCCCCCCCCCCCCCCCCACCAGGGAACCCCGGCGCGCTGGAGGGACTTCCACTCGGCCACCGTCATCGGGACCAAGATGTTCGTGTTCGGGGGCCGGGCCGACCGCTTCGGCCCCTTCCACTCCAACAACGAGATCTACTGCAACAAGATCAAGGTGTTCGACACGGAGACGGCCTGCTGGCTCAGCACCCCCTGTGCCCAGCCGCTGCCCGAGGGCCGACGGAGCCACTCTGCCTGTGAGTCACATCCACATTACTTTATTACTAGTGCTGTCAGGCCATTACAAACATTAATCTAATTAATTACAGGATTTGTAATGAATTAATCTTAATTAATCGCATTTTAATCGCATAACCATTTTAGGTCTGATATTTTATATTCTATAATCATATTTCAAATGGCATGTGTCCGCATGGCAGAGGTCCTTGAGCAAGACACTTAACACTTTCTCTGCCAAGGACGCCTAAACTCGTCATTCCCCGCCATGCTCATTCTGCCAATGACGCCGTAACACGTCATTGAGATCAATATTTCAAAAATCTGTGATCGCAATCAGTTTTCTCCCCCGGAGACTTGAGATATACTGTTGATCCCCTCTCAACTCTCCAACGGTTCAAGAGCGCCATCTGGTGGCCGATCGGCGGATCGCTCAAACCGGAAACCGGAAACGGAAGCTGGTGCTCATTCCAATTCGGTTCGATCACTCGCTAATAGTCCCGGGACTCGAGCTCGACACAATGGATAGCAATCCGTTACCAATAACTCGATAAACAACATGATTTGGACGTATATACTATTATACAACCTGGAGATGGATCGCATATTTCAACATCCCATAATAGGAATATTTTTGCTCCACGCTCATCGCCCAACGCTACGAGGAAGCTACGGTGAGTTTCAGTGTTTTTTTTATAACGTGTTCGATACAAACTGCTCTAATGATCATATCACCCACACTACATGAATCATCTAACGTTGGCCACGGAATTATAAACGACCCCCCCCCCCCATCCGGTCAACATCAGATGATAAGTAGTAACTTCTAGAAGCACGTCCATTTGAAATTTTTTATCTCTCGCCGATCGCTATCAAACTGTATACAATCATCAATATAATGCATTTAGGGCTATAAATCACGTTCTGCAGAAAGCTGCAGAAAACGATAAAAACATATTTATACTTTAGACCGTATTTTAGTATGAATATGTGAATGAAAAAGTATAACGTTGCTACACCCTGAACAATAGATACTTGATGTTGAATGGGCCATAGTAATGTCAATTTAGCAATACAATTTAAAAAGTTATAGCCCTGCAAAGAAGGGGAACTTCTCCATAGACAAATAGAGCTGGCAGAGGATGGTATAATGATGTACATAAGCCTGGCGAAGAAAGTGTTAACCCCCTAACTGCTCCTGATGAGCAGGTTGGCACCTGGCACATACTGCCGTCGGTGTGTGAATGTGTGAGTGAATGGGTCAAGCGTGAAGAACAAAAATAGCTGTAAATAGCTTTGGGTAAAGGAGAGAGTGTAGCTTGCTACCTCGAAGACTTGTTGTAGCGGGGTAAAAGTCTTACAAAGTATTAAATTCATAATTCTCAATTTAAGGCCTTAAAAAGTCTTAAATTCCATTTGCACAGGTATAAAAAATAATTGGGTGCAGCCCGGCTGTCGGGAGATTAAATAATATTAAATATATTTTTGTATTCAAGGGCTACTGGGAGCTTGGTGTGTCTGGTGAGAGCTTGTAACGGAACAAGTGCAGCCGCCAGTTCAGTGTCACTGTGTGTTTTATTTCTTACGATGCTAGTATGGTCGTGAAATTCGTATATCATTATAAGTATATGTAATATATATTAAGTGGTAATAAAAAGATCTTTAAAAAGTCTTCCACTTGAACTTGTTGAAACTTGCAGATACCCTGTTACAGTGATCCAAGAGTTTGAAGTCCCCGTTTGCCAGAATGCCTTGAGAGCAGATACCACTGTGTAATGATCCAATCCAATCCACTTTATTTATAAAGCGCATTTAAAAACAACAAAGTTGACCAAAGTGCTGTACAAGTCCCACAACATAAGATAAAAACATAAAACATAAAACATAAAAAAATAGAATAAAAGCACACAAAAACAAATACAATGTGTCACATAAAAAGGCAGGTCTCTCAAAAACTGTTTAAAACACCGAAAGCCAGAGCAAATAGGTGTGTCTTGAGGCGTGATTTGAACACCTGCAGAGTGGGGGCCTGCCTAACATGGAGTGGCAGCTCATTCCAGAGCTCATGCCACAGCCAAAGCACGGTCCCCCCTATAAGCTTCAGCCTGGACTTGGGAACAGCCAAGTTAGGAGCTGGTCAGAGGACCTGAGGGACCTTGGGGGAACATAAGGTTCCAGCAGGTCCGAGAGGTAGCCCGGTGCCAAGCCGTTCAGGCATTTAAAAGCAAACGGTAAAACCTTAAAATCAATTCTATAAACGCACAGGAAGCCAGTGGAGGGAAGCCAGCACAGGGGAAATGTGCTCACCGTGTAGTGATGGGGATTTTGAAAAACAAAACAACAGAGCGCAGAAGGGGACAATGCCAACTGAACTACTCTGTGCCAATGGGAGGATTACTGTACTACACTCAAGCTCAACATCCTTTCAGTCAGACTACGCCACGCGCGACACGTCGTCGGAGGTCAACATCCTTTCAGTCAGACTATGTCACTTGCGACACATCGGAGGTCAAAGTAACTTTGCCCCCCCCCCCCACAGATTTCCCTCAATGGAAGAACAAATGGATTACCTCAATCATGTAGTGTCCAGTGACCCCGACGGGTCCAGGCAGCCTCCTCTACTACACACCATTAAAGTAATGGTTCAGATATATAGGCCCCCTTTTTCTGTATCGAGCGAGTCTTATATAAAGTTAAGCACTCTGAAGCGCTATTGAGATTCCTGACCAGTGGCCAGAAGGCATTATAGACTGTGTGTCAGTAAGTGCTCGCCAGTTGCGGGGGACACTCATCTTATTATTATTGATTGTTGGTAAACCCTCTCATGAATATCGGGGGGGGGGGGGGGGGGGGATCGATAGCCCGCTCAAGGCTTCATATTTATCAGTCCTTCTACAAGATTACTTTTGGGGGCGGGATCCTTGTCTACATCCTATGATTGAGAACAAGGACACACACTGTCACATATAGATATAGATATAAACACTAGATGGCTCAAGGCGGAGTCTCCCGCGTAGTTCACCGGCGGCCATCTTGCTTGAGTGGACTGTACTGCTTTAAGGTGACGATCTGCACAAATAGAAAATACTCTTAACTCGCTGGAATCTTGACGGATTTACAAGCGGTTTGGTTTATTACAAACGTTATTAAAGTGGCTATGATTCTTGGACGAATTTTCTTTATTTTCATATCAAAGTCCATTACAAGTATGCAGTATGATAACTACATCTCTGACGTTTTTAATAAACCAAACCGGTTGAAAATTGAACAAGCTATGGTTATTTCAATAGTAGCACATGCACTATAGACATGCATGTTATGGGTGGGCGTGCTCCACCCATGCAAGATGGCCGCCATGTGGCAATGCCGGTCTCCGTAGGCCAGCAGCGAGGGTGTACGTCATCTAGTGATATATATATCTATGGCAGCGGTTCTCAAACTACGGGTCGTGACCCAAAGTGGGGTCGCGGGTAGGTGACAGGCAGCGCATTGGCAAAAAAATCATCAGATTGAGTTTTCCACCGGGATTTTCCTTGCAGACAAAAACAACCCATTGGCAGATAAATGTGCTGATAATGAGCTGGAAATTCCGTTAGTGGCACTCCAGGATAATCAGCGGAGATTTTGGGGGTATTTAATCTGCTTGATGGTTTTTTGTAGGAACAGAATGTTGCACGTTTTTTTTTACGCCCCTCATCTGTAGCCACTAGAAGGGCTTATTGAACAATTTCAGAGAGAGAGAGGGCGCGGACAATTTGGACAACTGGATCAAAGATCCGTTCATTACGCAGCAGGCCTCCCACTGTCAGAGCATTAAGATCTCAATGATCTTTCGTGTGACGAGCTACTGAAAGTCAAGTTCACTGGACAGGCCCTCGCAAAGTTCTGGATATCAGTCCGGAACGAGTACCCAGTGTTGTTGTGTAATGCTGCGCTGAGAAAGCTTGTCCCCTTTGCATAAACATACGGGATTTTCAGAGTAGAAGCGGATCTCCGCTAAAGCCTTTTCTTTTCATGTTCTGGCAACATATTTTGGCTAAATATGCCTCGTATTTTATAAATGAGTATACGGAAACAATTCTGTTGCTTTTGTTGATAATATTCATTCATTTCATTGATAACATAGTGCTGTAATTAAATGTTCTAATAAATATGCATGATCAAATTCAACAACGTGTGCTTTTATTTAGTTATTCCTTATTTCCACGTTGAAATTACGTTAAGTTACGATACATTAAGTGTGGGGTCGCCAAAATAAATCCTAAATAAAATGGGGTTGTGGTATAAAAAAGTTTGAGGTCCCCTGATATATGGTGTCACAGACATAGGTTGAACCGGCCTTGCACAAAGTGTACAGTGCCTGCGAGCCGCCACTGGGGGGCAGTGTGGGCAAGTAAAATGGTAAATGGTGCATTTATATAGCGCCTTTATCCAAAGCGCTTTACAATTTTGTTCTTCACATTTGACCCATTCACTCACACATTCACACACCGACGGCGGAGGTGACCATGCAAGGTGCCAACCTGCTCATCGGGAGCAGTTAGGGGTTAAGTGTTTTGCTCAAGGGCACTTCGACACGCTGCCCGGGAGGAGTGGGAATCAAACCGGGAACCTCCGGATTATCAGACGCATGCTCTACCTCCCGAGTGCGTTAGTGACGTTGCCACTTATAAGAGGTCTAACAATTCATAGCAGTTTGCCTGTATATTGTTCACATTCCTGGACTGCATGCAATGTTTTTTTTTTTTTTTTTATTATCTTTCTTTAAATATTATTATGTATGTGAGTTTACTGTTCAAAAGGCTAAGAAAGGAAACAAAAGGAGATGTATTTCTATTGTTGGGATTAACTTGTGGAACAATGCTGATATATATTTAAGAATGAATTATTCGCTTTTGGTTATCAAATAAATGGTTTGTATAGCTATTTTTGAGGGTTACAAATGTGAATAATCTTCATTTTGTTATTTCTTTGTTTTTGTTTTGGAGGCTTAATTTGATAAGAATAATAGGACAGGCTTATATACGCATTATGCTTCAGCCTGTACCTTTTCAGTCACTGCCAGAATCAA
This sequence comes from Notolepis coatsorum, assembly GCF_963971535.1. NCBI lineage: Eukaryota > Metazoa > Chordata > Actinopteri > Aulopiformes > Paralepididae > Notolepis > Notolepis coatsorum. The sequence goes on along the minus strand of NC_140173.1, from coordinate 147,175,185 downwards.
AGATTGTTGACAATCTGGAATGATTGTGCTTATTGTATTATGTGTGATGACTACTACTATTACTACTATTACTACTATTACTACTACTACTACTACTACTACTACTACTACTACTACTACTACTACTACTACTACTACTACTACTACTACTACTACTGTCTACTACTTAACTACTACTATTACTACTAATACTACTACTATTACTACTAATACTACTACTATTACTACTAATACTACTACTACTAATACTACTACTACTACTACTACTACTACTACTACTACTACTATTACTCCTACGAATACTACTACTACTATTACTACATGTTTCATTCATTGTTTTGCAAATATCTTATTTATTGACCGATCCCAAGCTCCGCCCTCTTTTCTTGACCCCTCCCCTCACAAGCGTTGCTTCCCTCAGTCACGCTAAGAGAGGTCACTAGATGTTGATAATGTAGATAACGTGATGATTAATGATTCCCCCCCCCCCCCCCCTCTCTCTCTCCAGTTGCCTATAATGGAGAGCTGTACATATTTGGAGGGTACAACGCCCGCGTGGACCGGCACTTCAGCGACCTCTGGAAGTTCAACCCAGGTAACGTACCCAGGGCCTTCCCCAGGGCCGTCAGGCGAGAGGGTGCTGAGTCACCACTAGGGGGTGCTACAGTGTATAAAGTTGCACAGTAGCTTAACTTTGAGCATGAAAACACATGCATACAGAGAGAGAATAAAGAGATGCAAGAGAGAAAAGAGAGAATAAAGAGAAGAGAGAGAAAAGAGAGAAGAGAGAGAATAAAGAGACGCAAGAGAGAAAAGAGAGAATAAAGAGAAGAGAGAGAGAATAAAGAAGAGAGAGAAGAGAGAATAAATGGAAGAAAAAATAAAGAGAAGAGGGAGATGGATAAAAAAGAGGAGAGCAAGAGAGAATAAAGATAAGAGGGAGAGAGAGAAAATGGATAATAAAGGGAAGAAAGAGAATAAAGAGAAGAGGGAGAATAAAGAGAAGAGAGAATACATATAAGAGAGAATAAAGAGAAGAGCGAGAATAGAAAAGAGAGAATAAAGAGAAGAGCGAGAATAAAGAGAATACATAGAAGAGAAGAGAGAGAGAGAGAAGAGGGAGAGAGATAGATAAAAGAGAGAATAAATAGAAGAGAGAGAGAGAGAGAGAATTAGGAACACACTTATTTCTCTGGAACTCAGAGCGTGGCGGTTGATCAAGACGGGAGCCTAGGGCTGGGCGATTAATCGATATTATGGATGGAATTATGGAATGGAATGATAAAAAAAAACAATGAACCTTCTCTTCTCTTTATTCTCTGTTCTCTTCTATTTATTCTCTCTTCTCTTCTCTATCTCTTCTCTTTATTATCTCGCTATTATCTTTCTTCTATTGTGTGTGTGTGTGTGTGCATGCATTTTTTTTGCATTCAACTATCAGCTCATTTTGGCAAATCAAAGTCGACTATACAAATCCGACTATACAAATCCTTAGTCGGGGACAGGCCTAGTTGAAACAGTGAATCAATTGAAGCGGGGTGGTTTGTGATCATGCTCTCAAATTGGTTAGCGGAGTATTGATCTTTGGCGTGTGTTGAAGATTGTTCCGAGCATTTGGACTCCAGTAACAGGCTGACTTTCTATGCCTCTCGGGGACCTTAGGCATGCGCCATTTATTTGATTTACATTTAGTATCTAAAGTTCTAATCCAGCGTTATTGTAATGCAAGGTGGTAGCTTACCAATAATGGCTTCATAGATAAACAAATACCAATGTTTATTACGCCTCTCTGCCCGAGAAGACCTGCCCATCTTTATCATACAGCACCATAGCTATCACCTGTGATCAATCAGAGGGCCGAGTCGAGGTAAATGTATTCCCTGAAAGAGTTTAAAACGACTTGGAAAATAAATATAGATTCTTATACGACGTAAGGCAGAGAACATAAAAAGTATTGCAATATCAAATCAAATGTATTTGTATAGCCCGATATCACATGGAATAGCCCCCTTGGGCTGTACAAGTCTTCTTGTACAAGTCAAGAAGAAACATCACAATAGATCCAGAACAAAAAAAACACCATCAAATCCAAATATGTGACAACACCCCCAGACTTTCCCCAATGAAGATAAGGATCGACGCACTAAAAACCCAGCAATAGGGGGAGAAAAGCACCACAGGCGACTTGGAGGAGAGACACCTCAGATGCGCCGTTCAAAGGGGGGATCCCCCAACTGGATGTCGGTGATAATATAGTGTTGCTATGGATCAGGGGTGGGCAATTATTTTTCCCGGGGGGCCGAATGAGCAACTGAAAATATGTTGGAGGGCCGGGCCAAAATTCCAAACTCAATTATGCATAATATACATTTTATTTCTATATAAAAAGCAGTAAATGGCATTGTTTTGACCCCTGGTAAGAGTGTATGTTATTATTTGGCAATTAAAAGGTGAGGTTAGCTTCCAAAAATATCATTTATTCAAATAGAATTTATTTCCAAAATGATAAACAAAAAGAAAAGTGTCCCAGTAGCCTTTTTTTTTTTTACTTTACATGCCTATATTAAACATTTAATGTTTTCAGAACTGTGCAAAAAAAGAAAAAAAAAGATCATGTGTCCCATTTCACTTGTTATATTTCCACATTTTAGTGTTCTTTAGCTCTTTTTTTTTTTTTTTTTCATTCAGTGTGATAAATCCAGTCTCTGTTGAGCTTTAACAAGTCCATCAAAGTCAGGTTGCATGTCTGAGGTGGAGATGCGAAGCACAGCTGCCAGATGTTCATCAGTGAGAGAGGATCTGTACCTGGACTTGGTAAACGTCATGACTGAGAATGTCTGTTCACATATAGGTGGATGATGGATCCAAAGAGAACCAACATCTTCTGAGCATGTCTCCTCATGTTTGGAAAGTTCTCCTCCTTGAGAGCAGAGTAGAACTCTAGCAGTGATGCTGACTTAAAGTGCTCTTTCAGTAGTGAATCAGACTGCAGGTCAATGAGTTCAAGCTGAACATCAGTGGGTGCACTATCAACACTGCAGGTAAAGGGAGAGGAAACCAGCTGCATTTCATCCTCAACCTTTTTGAAATCTTGAAAACGCCTTGAAAATTCATCATGCAGTGCTCCCAACATGGATGAGTACCTGTGCCGGTGATCACCTGATGGTTTGACTTCTTTCAGGGTTTTCATGTGTTTGAGATTGTTGCTGCCTACCGGTATGTTGCCTTGAAATTAATTGCAACTTTGTCATGAAGGCTTTCACATGGCTATGCATTTCATGAGCATTAGCATCATGAGCCTGCAGTTGTGTGTTCAGTAGGGATGGGTACCGTTCACATTTGAACCGATACGGTACCGGTACCTGTGAATCGATACCGGTACCCAACGGTACCTTTTTTCTGTACTTTAGTCAGTAACCACACTTTCGACCGTTTTCGGCTTGCCCCGACTGCTTTGTTGTTGAATCAAGTCAAGCGTCTAGGTAAGCGTATATTGTGCGTGTGAACGTTGACACGAAAAGAAAAAAGTAAAAAAAAAAAAAAAAAGATTTAATTTTTTTTATTATCATGTAATCTTTCGCGGGCCGGTCAGAATCGATACGGCCTGCGGGCCGTACAATGCCCAGGTCTGCTATGGATGATAGATGGATGGAGAATAGAACAGGCGAATAACTGGAATGAATGTATATATACATGTAATGAAGCACATATATATATACTAGTGCTGTCAGGCGATTAAAAAAATGTATCTAAATAATTACAAGATTTGTAATTAATTAATCTAATTAATCTCATTTTAATCGCATAACCATTTTAGGCCTGATATTCTATAACCATATTTCAAATGGCATGTGTCCGGATGGCAGAATTCAGTACTGTATCTACAAAACCTTCTGTTTAATCATCTTCCATCTATTAATTTGCTTAGATTTTTCAGGTCTGGTCAATTTGAGCATGGTGTTATTCACAGTCAAAGATAAAAAAAATTTTTTATTGATATTCTCATTTGGTTCATTACAATTTACTCAAGCCTAGTAACAGACACAGTATTTCTTACACTGGGAATACATTCCCTGAGATCCATAGATGTCCCTAGAATCAGATGCCAAGAACATGCAAATGGGCCATTTAAAAAAATAAATTTCTGTAAATGTTTATTCTATGTTCTTATGGAATGAATGAGATTTAAAAAAAATATTATATATAAAAAATAAAAGAAAATTGTAATTAATTTTGAGCTAATTTTCATAACGCGATAATTTGCTGTGTAATTAATTAATCTAATTAACGCGATAAACTGACAGCCCTAATATATATAAATAGAGCTAATTATATCTATAAAAATAATGGCAATATTTTGTCCTGAGCGCTCCATCATTACATCATTGTTTCACGGTCGGCTCAGTCGACACTCTGTAGGAATGGATTGATCACATTTTCCCTGCCGATACCGATTCCAATTCCTACACTTGAATTATTGTCCGATACCGAGTCTTGGTCCAATCCATCGCTTTTCCTGAACAGTATAGATTTGGACCATTGGACAATCTAACATGCTCCTCCTGTGTCAAAAACTCACGAAAGTTTTCTTGGAATCGGATTTTAGTATCGGGCGAAATTCTCCGATACCAAATGACCAATACCCTATTTCAGCCTGGTATCTGTCCGATATCAACACTAGTCACGATTGGTTTCCTCTGTAGAGAGGCGCTGGCTCATCTTGACCCAGTTTCCCCTCCTGCGTCCTGGGGAGAGGCGTGCAGACGACCCCCTCTGATGCTGGCGGCTGGCTGCTGCTGGGAGCTATGGGGAGTGTGAGATGCAGACAGATGCCCGCTCTCATGTGTGGCACAGATACAAGACTGGTACTGCTATCCTCTACTTCAGCGGTTCATTCATCGATCAGTTCAGTCATAGTCGACCAAGGTGGATTAGATAGAATCAGATCAGATTAGATTACTGTAGAATAGTTTAACATTTATTGTCATTATACAGCACAAAGCAAAAGTTTGGCATCCAATCAGAGTGCAAATGTAACGGTAAAGTTCAATAGCAATATACAATGATTTTATTTGATTTTATTTTATTTCTGGATTAAAAACACACAACAAGGATCCAAAGGATAACATGAGAAAGAGTAAGACCCTTATTTCCGTCATGGTCCCAGGGCTGTTAGGCCACAACAAAAAACACGACAATGACACAAAACACATACATTTAAAACATTAAATGATGATTAAATTGGGTATACAATCTATAATTTAGTACTACCGAGAAATAGTGCTAATCAGATTTATGGACAGTCGTAGTATTAATATGTACGGAGAGGGAGGGAGGGAGAGAGAGAGAGGTTTGTTTACAGAGGTAGATAGCAAAAGCCCAGTACTTATGCGTAATGATTTTGTTTTGGGATTAGGCCAGGATTCATGATTTCCTGTCCTCGGCAGATAGAAGGAAAGGAGTGTCTGGGTCTCAGAGGATTGATGGAGGAGGAAACACAACACCACTCATCATCATCCTCATAAACTCACTCCTGATGGCCCGGGAGGTGGAGACAGAGTCCTGTGGTCCTAAAACGGGCGCTCCATCGAATGATTTCTAACTTTACACCAGTGTTTTCCAATAGATCCCCATGAAACGGCTAGCAGAATGCCATCGTATTTATGTGTTTCCTGTAAAAACAGGAAGCTAGGGAGGGACTTGTCGTGGATATTGATTGGCATTTATAGTAGCCAATAGTGCTGAATGTGCATTACGGTACTTTCATTAGCCAGCAGGCTAATGTTAGCAACATAAGTTGGCAACATTGTGCAACATTAGTAATAGTTAGCCCGCAAGCTAACATGGGTAGATCGGTCGTCTGGTAATCTGAAGGTTCATTTTCAACTCAACCAAAAGCGCTTGGTCTCACTCCCTTGGTGTCTCTCCGTTGACTTTGTAGGCATTTGCCCCACCTCTACATGTACATGTGTTGAGAGAGAGAGAGAGCTCCACACAGAGTGGCATGTGACCCGTGGGTGAGGGGTGTGAAATTATGGATCACGGTGCTGGAACACAGTTCAGACGAGAGGCAGAACACGTTCTCCAAGCTGTTGCTGAGTGGATGGGCACGCCATCATCTTTTACTGTTAGGCACTTTGCTACTAAGTTATCTACTTTGCCTATATTACTACTAAGGCTGAGACGATATGCCATTTGGAAGAATCGATAAATCGGGACAAAATTATCGATAAATATCGATTTTATTTAATTATTTTGCATGTAAAAGAAAAAAAAATGTATTTAACATTAGTTTGTGTGTGTGTGTCACTGTAGTTTTTGCGATGCTGTAGTTGGCCCACGACACACACAAACACACACAAACACACACAAACTAACATTAAATTATATATTTTTTCTTTAAAAAAAAAGTATTTAAAACTTTATTCTTATTTTTATTTAAAAAAAAATTACACATGACGCCACTTATCGATTTCACGCAGTTATCGATAATTATCGATAAGTGGTCTCAGCCTTAATTACTACCTACTATGCTAATATGTACTATGCACTCAAGACTCGCACTCAAGTTCAACACTGTTGTTGAACAATCTTACTGGCCAGAGTTGTACCCCTTCCTGCTGACCTGTTGTACAGAACTTGTAAGTCGCTTTGGATGAAAGCGTTCAGCTAAATGACAACAATGATTTATTTTTTACACGTAATCTCACACACATCTTAACAGTTTTGAATATGGCCACCAGTGATGTCATCGGGGACATTGACTCCTTATGTTGTGTTAATTACAGCACCGTGAAATGATAAGGTAACGGTCCCTGTAAGACAATGTATTGCTATTTTTTCATCTACATTATTTCACAGTACTGTAATTATTGTGATACAAGGATTCAATGTCCCCGATGACATCGCTGGTGGCCATATTCAAACTAATTTACTCTCAATAACTGTCAAAAATATATTCCTGTGTGCAAAACTGTTCAGAGCTTTTGAATGTGTGTGTGAGATGTTGTGCAAAGTGCACCTGTAAGACTTCATTACAAAACCTGGTTATTGGTATTGCGTGTGCGTTATCTACAGGTTGAGGATTCTTCCCCTTGCGAGTAACCGTTTTGGGATCAAGCACATAATGCGACCCCGCAACCTGTGAAATGCCTAATGCATAGTTGTAGGGCTGACCCCTATTAGTCGATTAGTCGACTAATCGGTAGAAAGGAGCCGTAGTCGACTGGCCAACCTCTTAGTCGAATACAAAAAATATATATATAAAAAAATATTTATAATTTTTTTTATTCTTCCCAAAAGAAAAGAGGCCTAGAAGCGTGGCTAACGCTAATGGCATGCATACCAGAGGCTAACTGCCTACGAAAACAGGCACAGAGGCACTGAAAGAGGATTTCACCCATCTAATGAACACACTAGACTAGACACATATCAAGATGTATCCATCAGTGGACCAATTGCATGCTTTTGCAGAGGACAAGAAGCCTTCAGTCAAAGACATTAAGCACCCCCCCACAGCCCAAATGGAATGATTAAAAAGATTTTTTTTTAAATATATAAAACATATTATACTTTTTTTTTGTCGACCAATAGTCGACTAACGACAAATTTTGGCCAATCATAGTCGACCATCCAAATCCTTAGTCGGGGACAGCCCTACATAGTTGTTATATGGACTGCATTTTCTATAGTGCATTTAGCCAAAGCGCTTTACAACGTATGCCTCACATTCACTCACTCACTCACTCACTCACTCACTCACTCACTCACTCACTCACTCACTCACTCACAGATTCACACACCACAAATGGAGGCAACCATGCAAGGTGGTGCCAACCTGCTCATCGCGAGCAGCTAGCGGTTAAGTGTCTTTCTCAAGGACACTTTGACACACTGTTGGGGAGGAGCAGGAATCAAACCGATTTACCAGACGGCCGCGCTCTCTCCCGCCCGAACCACTGTTGTTGTGTAAAAAGAACGTCACCTTTATTACCACATCATTATTTGCAGCCGTCTTGCAGCCCACGTCTCCCCTGGCAGATACAGATCTTTGATCTCGACGAGATCAACCCGGTTAAATAATGTTAAGTAGACGATAAACCGTGAAGGATGGAAGACGACAGTTATTTGCAGAGAGAGAGAGAGAGAGAGAGAGAAGAGAGAGAGAGAGAGAGAGAGAGAGAGAGAGAGAGAGAGAGAGAGAGAGAGAGAGAGAGAGAGAGAGAGAGAGAGAGAGAGAGAGAGAGAGAGAGAGAGAGAGAGAGAGAGAGAGAGAGAGAGAGAGAGAGAGAGAGAGAGAGAGAGAGAGAGAGAGAGAGAGAGAGAGAGAGAGAGAGAGAGAGAGAGAGAGAGAGAGAGAGAGAGAGAGAGAGAGAGAGAGAAGTGTCCGCACTTCTCCTCCTCTGGTCCCTTGTTACCTGTTGCTACGCAACCGTGCGTGGGTTGCGTGTGGCGGCTTCTGCAGAGAACTTGAACTAGTTTGAACCTCTTGCAGCGCATGCTGCGCAATGCTGCCTACACTCGTAACGTCACGACAGGAGAGGAACAGGGGGTACAGGAGAGGAACAGGAAGTACAGGAGAGGTACAGGAGGCGCTAAGCGTGGCGGTTTGGTCTAGTCTGTCTGATCTGACACCTTCCCCACTGTCCTGTTTATGGAGGCTGTTTGTGGAGCAGTGTTTTCCTCCATGCGACCGGGGAGGAAGGGGCCTCGTTACGGCTACAAACCCCTGCCTGCCAGCGGAGAGCCTGCATTATTAAAGATGTCCATTAGATGGCAGCACCTCTTTGGCTCTCTCAGACCTGGGACCCAATAGGGCTTGTTGTTGCTATAGAGACGCGTGGAGGATGCCGCTGCTCATCCTTATATGGCCTCGGCCTCGTCACTCGCGACGACACTTCAGCAGAGGAGGAGAGGATTTGTTTTATTTATATTTTTGAAGTGCAGAGTTTCCTGTAATAAATATAAAAGCTCTCTCTCTTTTGTTTCTTTGTCGTTCTTTCATCTCGGGGGGGGGGGGCCTCTGTGTTGGTGCCACGTGTAGAGAGAAAGCTGGAGAGGAGGCTGAACGGAGAGCCTGGGCTTGTTTTTTATGTCATTTTGAACTGTTAACTGGGGGATTTCTGTAGCTGCAGCAGAGCAGGTCCACCTCCACCAGGAGATCAGGACTTTCAGAGGAGTTCAGTGTCTTAAAGATAGTGGTGCATGACTGAGAAGTCAGCCTGGTCTGATGAGAAGATGTACTTCATCCACCTCGACCATTAATAAATGCTTATTAATAAAACCCATGTTTATCATTTGTCAGTGTATGTTTAAGTATGCTTATTAATAAACCCATGTGTTTTGAATCTATGTATGTATACAACATTCTAGGGGTGCAACGGTACACAAAAAAAAACACGGTTCGGTACGTACCTCGGTTTTGAAGTCACGGTTCGGTGCGGGTTTTCGGTACAGTGGGGGGGAAAGTTTGGCTTTCCATGTTCCACTCAGGGGTGATGTAGTGTGCAGTAACTAATTGTACTTGTAGGGCTGTCGACGAATATTCTATATTGAAATTAATAATCGACTTGTACATTTTTTTTTAATAAAAATAATAATTATATTTAGATTGTGAAAAAAACAGCCCCCTGTGGGCGGTCGTTAGTGGTTGACATACCGTTGTATTCGTTCGGTACACAGCCGTTCGGTGCGGTACGGTACGGTACACACTGAAACTTGTTCGGTACGGATACATGTACCTTTACACCCATAATAAATTCGTATTAATATACTACTTGTGTTTTGAATCGGTCAATGTATGTAATGAATGTTTATGTAATAATAAAGTAATGTGTTTGAAGTTGTAATGTGTTTGTAATATGAATGTTTTGATATATCCAATGCGTTTGAAATTGGTATGTTTTATTAATATCTCCATATTATTGTGTGTCGTTGCAGAAGCCGTTTCCTGGAAGAAGGTGGAGCCCAGGGGCAAAGGTCCGTGTCCGCGGAGACGCCAGTGCTGCTGCATGGTGGGGGATCGCATCATCCTGTTTGGAGGAACCAGGTACAACTGTCTGATTAACTAACTGTTATTAATACATCTGTTCCCTCTCGTAAACCCTCTCTCGCTCTCGCTCTCTCTCTCTCTCTCTCTCTCTCTCTCTCTCTCTCTCTCTCTCTCTCTCTCTCTCTCTCTCTCTTTCTCTCGCTCTCTCTCGCTTGCTCTCTCTCTCTCTCCATCTCTCTCTCTCTCTCGCTTGCTCTCTCTCTCGCTCTCTCTCTCTCTCTCCATCTCTCTCTGTCTCTGTCTCTCTCTCTATATATACAGTATATACATTTCTCTCTCTCTCTCTCTCTCTCTCTGTCTCTCTCTATGTCTTTATCTCTCTATATCTCTCTCTCCCTCCTCTCTCTCTCTCTCTCTCTCTCTCCCTCTCCCTCTCTCCCTCTCCCTCTCCCTCTCTCCCTCTCTCCCTCTCTCCACGCTGCCCCTAGAGGCGGTTCACAGAAATGCCACTTGTTTTGTTTATAAGTATAGAGAAACTGTTCGCAGACGACACACTGTGTCCTTGTTTTTGTTTGTTTCTTTTGGTTTATCGCCGTATAGTTCTCCGAGGCGCACGGTTTCTGCAGAAGACACTGACAAAACACCGCACTGAGCCGCTCGCTGCTTTGAATGATGTCGTAATAATAGTGTGTTCCTCCTGGTGGAAAAAGTGTTTACTCCGTGCCAGTGGCATCCACTGCCTTCGCTACAGGGTCCTCCTGCCACTATAAAAACACCATATTGACTTTTTAAGAACCTTTTTTTTTATCAACCATAACAGCTTTATATGCATCCCAGGGTATAATGGCTTTCAGAAGGAACATCTGTTGTTTTGCCCCGCGAGAGATGAAAGATAAGGATAAGTATTAGTATAGTAAATCTGGACCAGAACAGGGTGTGTTAGCAGATTTCTTTTTTAAATGGCCCTTAAACTGTAAGTCTTGCCTTCTTCCCCTCATTGGGTAGCTATTTGTTAGGTGGGATGACTATTAGATCAGTAAACTATTTGTCCAGTAAATCCAGACTAAAGAGCCGGAACAGAGCAGGAGAAGATGCCACCTAATCCCTTTTCTTTACTGACCCTTCAGGTGTAACTCTTATCTTGTGTTGTGGTCGTAATAGTGGTGGACTCACCGCTTCCTGTCTGGCTTCAAGGACCATGCCGCCTTTTTTTTCACATGTGGCTTCCGAGTCACAAACAAACAAAGCAGACGTGGGTTTTTTTTCATCATCTATTACCTTTGCGTAAACATTACTCTCTGTTGATTCTCCACTGCCATTGGCTTCCAGTGTAACTGGAAATGTGCAAACCGGACATAAACTGAAGAAAATCACCACGTTTGACTCAAATGTGTCTTAAACACCATATAAACTGAAGTAAATCATCACGTTTGACTCAAATGTGTCTTAAACACCATATAAACTGAAGAAAGTCACCACATTTGACTCAAATGTGTCTTAAACACCATATAAACTGAAGTAAATCATCACGTTTGACTCAAATGTGTCTTAAACACTATATAAACTGAAGAAAGTCACCATATCTGACTCAAATGTGTCTTAAACACCATATAAACTGAAGTAAATCATCACGTTTGACTCAAATGTGTCTTAAACACTATATAAACTGAAGAAAGTCACCATATCTGACTAAAATGTGTCTTAAACACCATATAAACTGAAGAAAGTCACCATATCTGACTAAAATGTGTCTTAAAGACCATATAAACTTAAGAAAGTCACCATATCTGACTAAATGTGTCTTAAACACCATATAAACTGAAGAAAGTCACCATATCTGCCTAAAATGTGTCTTAAAGACCATATAAACTGAAGAAAGTCACCATGTTGGACTAAAATTCGTCTTAAAGGATAACTCCACTTTTTTTTTAAATTAGCTTATTTAACATCTTCCCTGGAGTTAGACAAGAAGATGCATACCTTTTTTGTCTCTGTGCGTGCATTTTAGCTTTGGGAATAGACGCTCCGTTAGCATAGCTTAGCTTCATCACTGGAAGTGGGGGAGGACAGTAGCCTTACAGTGCCTTACAGTGTATTGCAAGGTCTGACATTGACCAAACTTGATATGCATGACCTTGGTGGGCTCTAGGTCAACTCCTGAAAAGGGGGTCAATGTCAGACTTTGCAATCAAAAGTTAGGGGGCTAATAACCCTTGCCATAATTTCAGTGCGCCCCTAACTTTTGATTGCAAGGTCTGACATTGACCCCCTTTTCAGGAGTTGACCTAGAGCCCACCAAGGTCACACTAACATATTATGTTTCTCTTGTTTTCTGAAAGGTTTCACCATTGTGATATAATACAGTATCTAATTTGTTTTTATTTTTTTTGTTTTTTTATTTTTTTTACTTTATTACTTTACTAGGGAGCCTATTGTAACATCTGGACAGGGGCTACTGATGTAACTAGCCTTTTGCCTAACTGGCATATTGACAGCAATGTTAATAATTCATTATTAATGTGCACTGTCTCTGTAGATAGAAATACAACCTTCAGATACAATGGAAGATTTTTTCAGTAACAGTAATAGATAATAATGAAAATAGAATAGCGCCTTGTGTTTTTGTATCAAGGCAAGAATGACCTAGAAACCACAAGTCAAAAAAACTGGTGTGGTCCCTTTTAAAGGGATGGTTCCCATTTGATTCATTGTGAGTTATCTCCGTCCGTCTATAAAGCACTTGCACCAGGTGATTTGGGTGCGAAGACATTGGAAGCAGAAGTAATTAGTGTGTGTTACTTCTCATTAGGAACGGGTGCTCCGCTCTGTCCCTGAGTGCGAACTCCCCCCCCCCCCTCTCCCCCCTCTGGTTTGTGTACACACTGCAGTCTTGGTTCGCTTCGGGTTTTGTTTACGGTTTGCGATATTTTGGTGCGATCGCGCTCTGATTCGACCCCGATGGCTAGTGTGAAAGCCCCCTAATGCTTCTGCATATCAATGGGGATAGCAAGCAACTCGTTTTTTGAAAACGTCACACGCAGTACCTTCACAGGGCTCCCCCTAAACAATGGTATAGGGGCGCGGCGCCCCTATGACAACACACCAGCGCCACCATGTGTTTAAAAATGATAAAACATATTAGTCCTAATATACTAACCTAGACTGTAGCACTCAACACTTTGATGAACATTGTTACTCAGCTGATAGAGTTGTGCCCTTCCTGATGACTTGTCGTACAGAACTTGTAAGTCGCTTTGGATAAAAGCGTTGACCAGCTAAATGACTCAATGTGTAAAATGTAAACAAATAAAAACAACATAATTACATAATTGTCTTTTTTTGCAGTGAAAGCTTGGGGCCAGCTTAGAAACAGACGCATCATTGTCTAATACTTATTTGAAACTTACCGTTGTGTTTTTAAGTTGGAGCAAATTACAGCTTTCCCAGACGGTGGGGGGGGGGGGCACAGCCCCCCTTCAGACCACCCCCTAGTTTTGACTCTGCACCATCTTGTTGGAGAATCCTGGAGAAAAGCCTGCTATTTCCTAAACTGTTTTACAGCCGTCTACTTCACTGAGCTTAATAGACCCATTGACTTGCACTAGCGTTGTTAACAGTCTGAGGACCACAATGGAAATAAGCCGTAAGGTTTTATTGTGTATCAATCCTCGACGGTTTTAAGTTATATGTGATGGCTGTACTAGGGCTGTACCGAATGTCATTTTTGTAACATTCAAAGCTTCGGTTGAAGTATTAGAACGAAGCTTCGAATGTCTACAATTTTTTTTTTAACTTTTTTTTTAACACTTTGACTGCCAGGGGGCGTCTTTAGACGTCTTTGCTGGCCATGCTAAAGTTGCCGGGGGACGCTGTACGTCGTCTTTATATCAATATTTCAAAAATCTGCGATCGGATTCATAATGTCCCTCCGCTGGCCTGAGATTCACCAGCAGGACCCACTGAGCTCTCTGGCGGTTCAGGAGCGCCATCTGGTGGCCGATCGGCGCAAGCGCTTAACAGGAAGCGCACTAGAGGTTTTGCTAGACGTCCGTATTGCTTCCGGCCACTCGGTACATGTCCCGTGACAACATGATTTGGACGTATATACCATTATACAAGCTGGAGATGGACCGGGTAATAATATATCCCATAATGATAAAATTTCTACTCGACTATGATCGCCCAACGGCGCGCGGAGACTGGGGTGAGTTTCAGCGTGTAACGTTACCGTCTTCGATAATAACTGATATTATCAACATTTGACCCACATTAGATGATTGGTATAACGCTGCCCACGGAATTATAAACGCCCCCTCGCCCATCCGGTCAACATCAGATGACGTGTAGTAACTTCTAGAAGTACGTCTAGTTGGAATTTTTTATATCGCGCTGATTGCCATCAAACTGTATTTCATCATCAATATAATGCATTTGGGGCTATATATCACGTTCTGGAGAAAGCTGCAGAAAGAGATGAAAACATACTTATACATTAGACCATACTTTACTATGAATATGTGAATGAAAAAGTTTAACGTTGCTACACAATGAACAATACATATAGGACTTTGAATGGGCCCTAATAATGGCAATGTAGCAATAGAATTTAAAAAGTTATAGCCCTGCAAAGAAGGGGACTTTCTCCATAGACAAATAGCGCTGGCAATCTATGGTATATCATTAATTTAACCTTAGGCAACCAAAGTGTTAACTAAATCCTCAATTTGAATAAAGTGATTCATCTGATTAAATTAGTATTTTTCTTTTATTAAATCAACTTTCTTTAATGAATATAACTCATCAGTTTCGTCAACATAAATAATCCAATAAGGGCACGGTTGGTATGAAAGTGATGGTGACGTCTTATACTATAATATTAGTGTAGCCTAATCTTTAACTGCAACTGTGAAGAAAACCCCCATTGGTTTAAACAGATTGAATAGACAAAAAAAATGAATGCCAATATCGGCAGATAATATCAGACATCCCTAATTAAATAAAAAATGCGAATGTTGATTTAGAATTCGAATGTCAACATTATGATCGAAGCTTCGAAGCATTCGGTACAGCCCTAGGCTGTACATTTTGTGTACCATTATTGTATGTGATTCTAGATTGTCTAATACATTTAAAAAAAAATCAACACGTGCTAATAACACATGCTAATACCAGGTTAATAACACATGCTAATAACATCTGGTTCTATTGTAATATCTCAGTTTTAGAGCTTTTTGGATGAACTTTGAATGACTCCCAGGTCAGGATCAATTCATGTTTGCTTCTGAAAACCCCGAACTCTCCCTTTAAACAGTGTATGATGGGAAGCCTGGTCCTTCCCTTCACAATGCGGGAGACTCTAGTTCCTGTAGTCAAGTCAAGTCGAGAGTTTTAATTGTCACGGCATACAAGTATACAATGAAATGCGGGTGGTCTTGCCCGCGACGATGTGCAATACAGTGGTACAACATATAATAGAATCCAATAAAAAAAAAACATTGTGCAATAAACAGGTAACAGGTAACATGGTGTGACAAGACCAGGTATGAGTCATCAGGAACCTTCTGGATTAATTTATGAATATCAGGCTTCCTGTTCTCCTGCCATTTCGTCCCAGGGGCCATTGCTCATGGTTGTTTATAAACCTACCTCGTATCTTAAAGGAACACGCCAACTTTTTGGGAAATTAGCTCATTTGCCATCTACCCTGGAGTTAGACAAGCAGATGCAGACCCTTTTCTTCTCTGTGCATGCATTAGGCTTATAGGGAACAGCCGCACCGTTAGCCTAGCTTAGCGTCATTCACTGGAAGTAGGTGTGCCAGTGTAGCCTAGTTCCCAACAGTCACCCACAATACACTCCAAATACAACTCCAAAACGTTCCTGTACACATGTTGTGACCTGTTTTTCCAAAAACAACAGGGCTTTTGAGGTGACGAAATCACTGCGCCCCAGGCAGCAGTGGTTCGTCAAAAAAAGATTCCGGGTATATATCTGCTTAGAAAAACGAAAATGTCTAATAATCTTTTTGTATTTCTCCACGTGGTAAATACACAGGTCAAAACATGTTTACAGGAACGTTTTTTGTAGTTGTATTTGGAGTGTATTTTGTGACTGTTGGGAACTAGGCCACACTGGCACACCTACTTCCAGTGAATGGCGCTAAGCTAGGCTAACGGTGCGACTGTTCCCTAAGCCTAATGCATGCACAGAGAAGAAAAAGGTATGTATCTGCTTGTCTAACTCCAGGGTAGATGGCAAATAAGCTAATTTACCCAAAAGTTGGCGTGTTCCTTTAAGATGAGATAAGATAAGATATTCCTTTATCCCTTGGGGGAAATCCGGGCTTCATAGCAGCATGACTGAGGGCGGAGGGGAGGTACAGGTATGGGCAGGGTAATAGTAGAAATACATCAATTAAAACAGTGTAAACAATATAATTAACTCTGAATATAGAAATACGAGAAAAGTATGCAGATGAGGGTCTGTATGCCCTACAGTTATATTATACGTTACAATAAATATAGACGATAAAGGATTTGAATCTGAATATCTACTATGAATAAGAGTAAAGGTAAACGGCATACACAAGGTGCAGTATACAGAAGGTACCCTAACTGGCGTGATATACGTCATACGTTGTAGTCCGTGCAGGTTTTGGTGGTTAAGAGTCGGACACACTTAGTGGGTCAGACATTCCTAACAGTTCTCAAGTTCTGCAGCCATTAGTTCTTGGCCGGCACAGAGAGACTCAGAAGGAGCTTCTATCCCCAGGCCATCAGGATGCTCAACGACTATAACACTATGTAACAAACCATCAAATACACTCACAGCACACACATCCACACACACACACTCACTTTAAATAAACAACTCACTGTAGCACACACTTTACTCACTTTAGACACTTTAACTTTAACACACTTTATATTTATTGGTAAAGAGATTTGCACTACAACTCTGTCATACCTCATTGCACCTTACCCTAAGTACCTCATCCCATTTCTACATTGTACTGTATCCTGTATTGTATTGAAACTCAGTTACTTTTTTTTGTACTCTGTATTGTATATTGTATATATGTATATTGATGAACACTTTTGTTTACACTTTGTTTACATACTTTTGACTTTCCATTTTATACTTTATCTATTTTAATTAGGGATGTCCGATATTGGCATTCAAATGTAATATCGGAAATTATCGGTATCTGTTTTCAAATTTTTTTTTAACCTTTATTTACCCAGGCAAGTAAGCAAGTAAACGTCTCCAGCTGCAGGCAGCGGCCCCCCCATGCCGTGCCTTTTTTAATCCCAACCGTAACCTTTTACTGGAGACCTTAGCCATCAACTAGAGATGGACCAATCATAATCCACAGAGTTCCCCGGTGTGCTGCAGGACGGACGGGGAGGCCGTGAGGGTTTAGAGAGAAGCCGGTCCCCACTGTGTTATCTGCCTTATCAGACCCATCCTAACGAGCTGAGCGCGGAGCGGGAGGCCCCCCGGCCCCGCGGCCCCCCCCCCCCCCGGCCCTCACTGGATTACTGCCGTCTAGCGTTCTGCGGCTGCCTGTACTGACTAACCCAGGGACACACCCCCTGCTCTGCTGCGTAATACAGCACCCGGAGCCTCTGATACTGACTGTAACAACAACAGTGGGATTGGGGTTCATTAATGTTTATAAAATAATTATTAGTAACTAGGGCTGTCAGTTTATTGCGTTAATTAGATTAATTAATTACATAGCAAATTATCGCGTTATGAAAATTAACAAAAATATTATTACACATTTCTTTATTTATTTTTTTATAGTTTTTTTTTTATCTCATTCATTCCATAGGAACATATAATACACATTTACAGACTTTTTTTTTATATGGTCCATTTGCATGTTCTTGGTATCTGATTCTAGGGACATCTATGGATCTCAGGGAATGTATTCCCAGTGTCAGAAATACTGTGTCTGTTACCAGGCTTGAGTCAACTGTAATGAACCAAATGAGAATATCAATAAACCTTTTTTTATCTTTGACTGTGAATAACACCATGCTCAAACTTACCAGACCTGACAAATCTAAGCAAATTAATAGATGGAAGATGATTAAACAGAAGGTTTTGTAGATGCAGTACTGAATTCTGCCATCCGGACACATGCAATTTGAAATATGATTATAGAATATAGAATATCAGGCTTAAAATGGTTATGCGATTAAAATGCGATGAATTAGATTAATTAATTACAAATCCTGTAATTAATTAGATACATTTTTTTAATCGCCTGACAGCACTATTAGTAACCTATACATAATAATACAAAAAAAATACTATGTGCCATTTGAAATCGAATTGAGCTGAATTCAATGAATTTGAACCATTTATGAGTTGCATTTCACACAGTTTTGGTTGAATACAAATGTGCTCTTTCAGCGCCGTGGGTCTAGTCCATCTTTGTTCCTACTGCGCCACCGCTCTGAGAGATAGGGCTGCGTGGCAGTGTTTGCAGGGGCTATATCTATATTCTATATTATAGCTATGGAGACAATACTATGGCTCATTTGACATCAACTATCCATCGTTCAATATGTGAAAAAGAATGCATTTTTTCATCTATATGTTTGCGTGTTATACCGTGGTGAATATAAGTATAGTTTCAGAGTGATCCTGGCTAATTCCAGAAAACGGCGCTATGGAGCAATACGTGAATTTGACTAAAAGCGTCGGCGTTGCTCGCCTGTACTAACTAGGGCTGTACCGAATAGTTCCAAGTCGGGCTGGGCGATATTGAAAAAAATCATATCGCGATAACGATATGATAATGTTATCATATTTCTCGATATCGATAATTATCGAAATTGTTATTTTTTATTTTAATTTTTTTAAACAACAGATGTAAGTTTATTTTGCAGCAATTCTTTGTCGTTGCCGCCATCTTTAGTGTTACATCCCCTCACACTCCAGTTCTCAGCCTGTAGCTGGTTTAAAAGCGAAAGTAAACCGGCTTCTCTGCTGGCTGTGGCTCCAGGGGAGTTGAACAGTTCTGGCTCTGCTCGTTTATTTTCGATCTTTTGGCGCTTTTTTGGTGGACAAACCACCGCACATGTGCACCGTGACTCGTGACTGGAGTCTAGTTCTGCTAGCACACATAGCCTACTGTGTACAAACGGTTTCAAAATGTATTTTAAATTAGAAAGCAAACAAAATAAATGGAGAGAAAAATAAATCTCAATTTGGTCAGTATTGTCATTTGGACAAGCAAAGCCATTACTTTAAGTTGCAGGCAAGAAAGACAAGTCTGTCCACTGTCTCTGGTTTTAAAACTGCCCTGTTGCAGGTCACAAAAAAAAAATATATATATATATATATATATTATAAAAAATAAAAAACGATTTTTTTTCCCCGATATTCGATATCGATTATTAAAATATATCGCGATATTTATCGTTATCGTTATATCGCCCAGCCCTAGTTCCAAGCTTCGTTCATCATAACGGTGACATTCGAATTCTAAATCAACATTCCAATCTTCTTTTCTTTTTTCTTTTTTTCTATTTTGTTTGTGTCTATTCATTCTGTTTAAACCAATGGGGTTTTTCTTCACAGTTGCAGATAAAGATTAAGCTACACTAATATTATACTATTATAGTATATGACTCGTCATACACATTTAAATAAAACATTTATCATACATGATCTGCATCCGCTCGGCGCTCCATCAAGTCGTACCAACCTTGCCCTCATTGGATTATTTATGTTGACGAAACTGACGAGTTATATTCATTAAAGAAAGTTGATTTAATAAAAATAAAAAGACTGAGGGCTCGATCCACAAAGAATGGATTGCACTGTGCTAGTTGCACCCTTACTTACAATTCATTATGAATTGAAAATGTGGGACCCTGATGTAAACAAGATGAAAGTCTTTCTCTGGTCTGCATCCCCTTAACAATTGTGTGTATTGAGCCGTACTGTATTGTACCCATTCTGCAATCTACCCATTCTGTACCCATTCTGCACAGGATATTGATTGAATGAAAATTGTATTAACAGATCGCAGAATGGGTACAATACAGTACGGCTCAATACACACAATTGTTAAGCGGATGCAGACCAGAGAAGGACTTTCGTCTTGTTTACATCAGGGTCCCACATTTTCAATTCATAATGAATTGTAAGTAAGGGTGCAACTATCACTGTGCAATCCATTCTTTGTGGATCTAGCCCTCACTTAATCAGATGAATCACTTTATTCAAATTGAGGATTTTAGTTTGAGGATATAATTTTATGATTACGTCATAAAATATGACGACAGACATTCGAAGCTTCGTTCGAATACTTCAAAATAATAATAATGACATTCGGTACAGCCCTAGTACTAACTAGGGATGGGTACCGAATTCGGTACTTTTGAGGCACCGAACCGAAACACGTCGGTACTACCGAGTATCGATTCAAGTGAGATACCGAATTTAATTTTTATTTTTATTTAATTTATTTTTTACTTTATTTTTTTTTTTACCTTTTTTCTTTTCATGTCAACGTTCACACGCACAATATATGCTTACCTAGGATTTGACTTGATTCAACAACAAAGCAGTCGGAGCAATGGCAAGCCGAAAACTGTCGAAATTGTAGTTATTTGAAGTTTGGATTTATTTTTTTCACGACTGAGGTAGGTAAATAAAATTTCTTGAGACTAAAGTACCGAAAAAAGGTACCGTTGGGTACCGGTATCGATTCACAGGTACCGGTACCGTATCGGTTCAAATGTGAAAGGTACCCATCCCTAGTACTAACCCAGGGAAACCCTTGCTCTGCTGCGTAATACAGCACCGGGAGCCTCTACACGGGAACCTTCGTGCTCAGCTGCAGTTGTTCTACGTCGGTTAAAACTGTGGCACCAGTCGGGACTCCCTGCTGGACTCTGTGACGAGGTGTCTGCCGGCCGCAGGCCATGATATCAAATGTTATCTCTCGAAGGGATTAATCAATGTTCTGTTAATGTTATCTCTCGAAGGGATTAATCAATGTTCTGTTATCTGATGATATCAAATGTTATCTCTCGAAGGGATTAATCAATGTTCTGTTATCTGATGATATCAAATGTTATCTGTCGAAGGGATTAATCGTAGATTGGTCAACGGTAGCTGTGTGATTGTGCTGCTTGGATTGGATCAGAGAGCTGGTAGGGGGGCGATGGTTGCTCCCACACTTAAATCAGTGCTCAGAGACCACGGTCATCATGTCACTAAATTAACCGTTGTCATAACGAACCCGACCAAACAAGAGCAAATACAGCTCTCCCCCATACACCATCGTCTTGTCCCGTCAGTCATGTTCGTCTTGTGGTGGTAGTTGTCATATTATTTCTGTAAACTGTAAAATGCTTACGTAAATGTTCGTAACTTCTGGAAAAATGGGTAAAATGTAGGGGTGGGAATAGCCAGAGACCTCACGATATGATAGTATCGCGATACTAAATATATCGCGATACGCTGAGTATTGTGATGTTAATATTGTGATATTTTTTTTTATCACATTTATTACCTTTTTTCAACTGCAAAGTAAAACTTTGTCAACATGTTTTATCTAATAAAATAAAGTTGTCTGTTCATCTCACTTCAATACTTTTTATTGCAGAACATGGTATTTTCTCAAGCAGACAGATGTAATCTGTGTTGCATGTACCTGACAAACTGAACTGTTTGTATTAGTCATATTCCAACTTAACTGAATGCACAAATTGTGTGTGTGTGTGGACTACTGACTGTACTATTACAGGTATTGAAATGAACAATGCAACTTCCTTATACAAAATAATTAAATATCGATATACTACTACATATCGATTCCCCCCCCACCCCCCCACCCCTAGTAAAATGCCTATGTGAAAACGGGAAGCCACGCTGCAAAGAAGAAAATTGTTTATGCAAAAATGTGAAAAAGTTACTTTGGAAAAGAAAAGGAGAATGTTCAAGTAAAAAATGTAAAAAAGTGACTTTGGAAAAGAAAAGAGAAATTAACCAAAATAAAGAGTTATAATAATTTTTTTACCTTTTGTCTTTTATATTTATGGAGGTATAATCAGTGAAGGTAAAGGGAGACGTAACAGTCGATTAGTATTGGACGATTTCAAAATGAACCTTGTAGCCCACCGACAGACAAAAGCCCTTCAAACGGATCCGTGGCTGGCAGTCAATTTATCCGCCACTTGGGCGGTTAACCAACCGCTGTTTGCAATTCTACTAAATTAAATTGAGTCTGTTTCTCCCTGTGAGTGAGTGAGTGAGTGAGAGTCAGTGAGAGAGTGAGAGTGAGCGAGTGAGTGAGTGAGAGAGAGATTTGAGAGAGGTTTGTTTACAGAGGTAGATAGCAAAAGCCCAGTACTTATGCGTAATGATTTTGTTTTGGGATTAGGCCAGGAGTCATGATTTCCTGTCCTCGGCAGATAGAAGGAAAGGAGTGTCTGGGTCTCAGAGGATTGATGGAGGAGGAAACACAACACAACACCACTCATCCTCCTCCTGATAAACTCACTCCTGATGGCCCGGGAGGTGGAGACAGAGTCCTGTGGTCCTAAAACGAGCGCTTCATCGTCCACGGATGATTTCTATAATTTACCCCAGTGTTTTCCAATGGATCTTTAGAAGTCCCCATGAAACGGCTAGCAGAATGCCATCGTATTTATGTGTTTCCTGTAAAAACAGGAAGCTAGGGAGGGACTTGTCGTGGATATTGATTGGCATTTATAGTAGCCAATAGTGCTGAATGTGCATTACGGTCCTTTCATTAGCAACATAGGTTGGCAACATTACGCAACATTAGTAATAGTTAGCCCGCAAGCTAACATTGGTAGAGCGGTCGTCTGGTAATCTGAAGGTTCATTTTCAACTCAAAGCAAAAGGTGCTTTGTCTCACTCCCTTCACCTTGGTGTCTCTCCGTTGACTTTGTAGGCATTTGCGCCACCTCTACATGTACATGTGTTGTACTTGAATGGACGTTTATGACACTGCTACTCTGTCTGTGTGGTAGAGTACTGTATGGCACAGAGCATTCCTTCTGAGACTGGCTCTGATTGCTCTAGATTAACATGGGTGTTTCCCATAGACCTTTTCTCGCTGCCCATCACATTATCAGAGACGAACTATAATAATATTTTTTATTTATTTTGTAAAACATGATACATAGTTAGTCTTTTCTTATGCTGACCATCTGTGTCTTAACACACACACACACACACACACACACACACACACACACACACACACACACACACACACACACACACACACACACACACACACACACACACTCAGTGAACACATAAAAAACCCATAAATACTGTCGTAAAGATTATGAAACGCATAAAGAATACCTATGTGCACACAAACACGCACTACATAGCCATAAACAAAATATGTATATGAACATGGAACATATGTCCGGTACACACACACACACACACACACACACAATTATCATAAACATAGGCTATATACTGTAAGTCATTTATTTCAACCTGGCATTGAGGATGTTGGGTCTCACTGTTTGTTTGTACATGTGTCTGTCTGCCTGTTAAGACCCTGTCTCTCACTGTGTGTCTCTCTCCCTGTTAAGACCTTGTCTCTCACACTGTGTGTACCTGTGTCTCTCTACTAGGGATGCACCGATCCGATATTGGTATCGGTATCGGCCGCCGATATCAGTAAAATAGCTGGATCGGGTATAGTTTTTTTTTTTTTTAATATATATAATAAATAAAATAAGAAATAACCATTCAGTACATTTATATGTATGTGATAATTTGTTACATTTAGTTTCACTAAGTTAGGAAAGTCATGTTTTAAGTCAAGCCTGATGTTGCCTTGCACAAAAGAATGATCCCAGTCTCTTCCACACAGTGAGGCATACAGTTTATTAATTAGGTTAGGTTAGGTTTACTTTATTTGTTCAAGGGGGACAGTGTACATTAATAAAACATTTTACAGATGTAAATGCACCCAATTTTAGCCAAAAGGCTAATTTCCATTGGCAGTCCCCCTGCCAGAAGGTACAGGCTAAAATCCTGTGTAAAAAAAGGGTTAGCAATAAAAACAGAATAAAATCAAGATAAATAACATTAGAATAAAAACACAACAAAAGCACATAGACATAGTAGGGATACAGGTCACAATACAGTCATGGACACAAGGACAGAGCACATCATGACATATTAAGAGACCCAGACATAGACGGACGCACCATATCCACACACACACACAGACACCTCAGTGTTGACAGTTCTGGTTTTCAATTAGCCATTCCCTAACCCTGCACTTGAATGAATGGTATGATGTGGACACTCTAATTGTTTGAGGAATTGAGTTCCATTGGTGGGATGCTCTGTATGAGAAGACGGCCTGGCCAAATACACTTTTTTTTAAAGGGATTGTACAGTCCCCCCTTGCCGCACCTCTAGTGTTCCTGGTTGAGGCAGACTTGAGGTTGATTAAACCGGACAAAGGAGGAGGAGCCAATCCACACTTTATTTTAAAAACTAGACAGACGTTTTGATATAGAGTCAGGTTTTCCCAACTGAGTAGATTATATTTTTTTAGAATGTGACAATGATGGTACCTGAATGGTTTCTTGTCTAGAATTTTTATTGCTTGTTTGTATATTGAAGTGGTTTCAGAATGGTGGAATGTGAATTGGACCAGGTTATCAAACAGTATGTGATGTGGGAAAGAATTGAATTGAATGAATGACGTTTATTTTCTACGGAAGCGTATTGCTGCCACACCAGAAACAAACAAAAAATATCCGTATCACGTTATAACAAAGGTTTCACGTTATAACAAAGTTTTCACGTTATAACATAAAGGTTTTACGTTATAACATAAACGTGAAACCTTTATGTTATAACGTGAAACCTTTATATTATAACGTGATACGGATTTTTTTTGTTTGTTTCTGGTGTGGCAGCAATACGCTTCTGTAATTTTCTGTCTTTGTTTACAACAAATCAAAAACACACTTGTGATCCTTTACAATTCTTAAAAACAAAATATATTTTAATATAAAAAAAAAACGTGGATTACATATTTATTTTTTTAAACTTTTTTGGGGAGAAACATTTGGACAATGGGTATCGGATCGGTATTGGCCGATACCCAAACCCAGGTATCGTATCGGGCCTGAAAAAGTCGGATCGGTGCATCCCTACTCTCTACCTGTTAAGACCTTGTCTCTCACTATTTACCTGTGTCTCTCTCCCTGTTAAGACCCTGTCTCTCACTATTTACCTGTGTCTCTCTCCCTGTTAAGACCTTGTCTCTCTCACTATTTACCTGTCTCTCTCCCTGTTAAGACCTTGTCTCTCTCACTGTGTGTACATGTGTCTCTCTGCCTGTTAAGACTTTGTCTCTCACTATTTACCTGTGTCTGTCTGCCTGTTAAGACCCTGTCTCTCACTGTGTCTGTCTGCCTGTTAAGACCCTGTCTCTCACTATTTACCCATGTCTGTCTGCCTGTTAAGACCCTGTCTCTCACTGTGTACGTGTCTGTCTGCCTGTTAAGACCCTGTCTCTCACACTGTGTGTACCTGTGTCTGTCTGCCTGCCTGTTAACCCTTTCTCTGCCACACTACAGAAGGTTAACCCTTTACGGTTACCGTCGGTAGTGTGATAGTAAAGGGTTAACCTTCTGTAGTGTGGCAGTGAAAGTGTTAACCTGCTGTTGTGTGGCAGTGAAAGGGTTAACCGTATGTGTATTGTCGCAGTGCAAGGGTTAACTGTTTGGTAGTGCAGCAGTGAAAGGGTTAAGACCTTGTCTCTCACTGTGTACCTGTCTGTCTGCCTGTTAACACATTGGTCGCCAAGAACGAGTTACGCCGTTTTTGCCCTCCATGCGTTGAACGCCAAGAACGACTTACGCCGCTTTTGGGATCAATATTACATTTTTTCGCCATGGCATTCATAATTGATCCAGCCAACCTCCGGACTGCAGCTGAACCCTGAATGAGATTGCAACGCCTCAATACCGCCACCTGGTGGATGGTCGGGCAAGTTACACTCTCCCCAAAACCGGAAGTGGCGCTGGTGCATCGAGGAAATCCCTCTGGCAGTGATATCTTGTTACGTGGATCCAGACAAACACTATAGTGCATTTGGATCGCTTTCTAAACTTAATAATCAATATGATTTTGGCGTTTATTGCGCCATACAAACCGGAAATGGATCTAGGAGATCGGCGTCAAATAATTGGGATCTTTTTCCTCCAGTCTCATCGGCGAACGGTAAGAGGACAGTAACGTTATTTTCAGCCCGATTGTTTATTCATTTCACTGCAAACCATCTGATCAATATATCAACCCATACTAAATAAAGCCGTTACTGACGATCAAGGAATTATAAACGACCGCCCCCCCCCTTTCCTTCACGCATGATGAAGCATAATGTATACCGATCATATACATTTAAATTTTTAATATAGCGTGTATAGGAAAGAAACGGCAATCGATAATCTATCATTATGCGTCAGGGCCTATAACTCGTTTTTGGAATTACAGCAGAAAAGCTTAAAAACATACTTATATTCTAGAAGGTATTAACACAACAATGTATGAATGAAAAAATATAACGTTCCCACATCCTGAACGATAGATAATCAATGTTGAATGGGCCAGGGTTCGAAATTAACAGGGGCTTGGGGCAAAATGCCCTCGAAAATTGACCAAATGCCCTTGATAATCAGTTAAGCGGGGCAAAAAAAGCCCCCGACAGTTTACTAATTATATATATAATTATATATATGCTCTACACTACAGTGCGTATTTGCCCCTAATAATATGTGTGTGTGCACACCGGAAAAATCATTTACTTGCAGTGCGAGACAGACGAGTGATTGTGAAGATTACAAAACAGCTCCGCTGTTAATAGTTCAGATTGAAACTGGACTGAAATTCAGTTTTTGGGTGGAATGTTTGTTCCAAGGAGGAGGGAGGCGGGGCCCGCTGCGTGTTACAGGGAGATGCTTCCAGGCACTTGAGAGGTGCGAACACAGAGAGAGCGCTCTGCTCTCATCAAGCATTACACTGCTATCTTAACGTTAGCAAGCTAAGCATCTGCATAGCGCGACCCGTGTAACGTTAAGTAACTTGTGTTCGGCGGGGAAAGACCGTTCCATTTGTAACACAACTACAAAGAATAACATCCAAATCCGATCCCGATGCGCATTTCCTTCATTCCACAGCGCTGAGCGCGCAACGTATTTCATTGATCGATCTGGCCAGAGCCTATACTCAGAAACGTTGCGTGTGTGGGGTTTTTCATCAATTTGAAACAAGCCTCTTGACTGTTGGAATTAGGGATGTTAAAAATAAAATATCTAATAATATTATTCAATATTAGACATTCATTGATCCAGAGGCAACCGGTTATTCGTCTGCTATTTGTAGATGTATCAAGAAAACAACACAACTTGCCCTCAGGGACAATAATATTGAATCTATTTAGATAGAGTATGTATGTATTATTTACAGATAATTGAAGGTACGTACCTCAAAACATGAAACCAAGCCATGATGTCACACATCGTGTGTGTGTGTTACTTGAACAATTGTCACTGTGCTCCTAAATTTCTGTGTGCTCCTAAATTTGTATTTAGATTTTATTTATTAACATTTTATTTAGGAGCACATGTGCTCCTTGGGAAAAAGGTTAGCGTAGAGCCCTATATATGGAGACATTAACATTACGTTATCAAACATAGGGATGAAGACTGTAAAAAAAAGTGTCAACAATGTTTTATAATCTTTATGTTAATTTTCATTATAAAAATATTGTGCCCCCGAAATACAAAAAAAGCCCCCGAAAAGCAATTAAGGGGGGCAAAAAAAGCCCTTGAAAAAAAATGTTAATTTCTAACCCTGGAATGGGCCATAGTAATGTCAATATAGCAATACAATTTTAAAAGTTATAGCCCTGCAAAAGAAGGTAAACATCTCCATAGGCTTTCAACGGTGGCAGACTGGGTACAATGATGGGCACAACCCCCGGCGCCCAATGTGTTAAGACCCTGTTAGACTGTTGTTGTTTACATGAGGACATCTAAGCCCCTTAAACACAGGGACTAACATAATCACACAAACACACACACTGACCGAGCACACACACACACACACACACACACACACACACACACACACACACACACACACACACACACACACACTGACCGAGCACACACACACACACACACACACACACACACACACACACACACACATACACACCTACACACACACACACACACACACACACTAATCAAACACACACACACACACACACACACACGCATACACACCTACACACACACACACCTACACACACACACACACACACATACACACCTACACACACACACTAATCAAACACACACACACACACACACACACACACACACACACACACACACACACACACACACACACACACACCTAGTCCTCACACCACTGTGTCTACTCACTCTTATGTAGACAGAGAGGAGTGAAAGTGTGCCCGAGGTGTTGCTGTTATGTTGAGCCTGTAGAGAGGACACACATCAAGAGGACACACACACGATGACACACACACGTCATGATGACACACACACATGATTGATGACATCACGCACCTGCAGTCAACTGAAAGTCGAGGAGCACAGCAGGAGAAGAAAAAGTAGAATGCATGATTAGAGCTGCCGCGGTATTGATGTTTTCCTTACCGCACGGATTTGCAAAATATTTCCTACCGTCGCGGTTATTACAGCACGCAAAAAAAAAAAAAAAAAAAATTTGAATGAATATTTTTTTTTAGTAGTAGTCTACTTTTTATAGCATATAGCCTGCCTCTAGTCTAAATGTCGATCTTTAGAGGATGACTTTGCAGCATGAATATTGTTTGGGATTCGGCAAGCACGCATTAGTTATTGAAAGTGAAACACGGATTCGAAGTTTCCCCTCTGGTCGTGCGCCGTTCACTCGGTGTCGCGGGCAGGGGTGGTTACCCCCCCGACCCTTTCTTATTATTATTACTATAAAGTTACTACTTTATAATAAAGGCATTCGTTTTGTGGCATTACCATTATATAGTTATACGTTCAATAACATCAGCGTATTTACCGGACCATCTCAGTTCCTTTCTTTGCTCAGAGCGTGCTGAGTTGTCCCATTCTGCGGTCTGTTAATAAAGTTTTCAATCAGACAAGTGTATAGAACGAAGGGCTTTTATTATAACATTCGTTGCAGACAGTAAAATCATTATGTCTCGTTTAGTACTCCTGAGGAGCGATGGTAGTCCACTCCGGCGGGGAGTTAAAGCTAACGTTATTAGCCGTATTGTGATGAGCTCTGATCAATGGCTGACATTCAGGATGTAAAAAACTGCAGGACGCTCCCAACGTGTGACGCGTCTCTCTTCTGACCAATCAGTGGTCTGCAATGTTTCACGTGACTTTTCTGGTACCCAATAGGGTCGCTTGGAACCTCGCTAGAGGAGTAGGGTATATCTGCAGAGCCGCAAGCCCAACGAGAGGAGGGTACTTCATTATTATTATTATAAAAAACAGCGGTGATGCGGTATTCAGCCTACTCTGCGGTGGCCGTGATGTAACAGCGATACCGCGGTAATGCGGTAATCGCGGCAGCTCTATGCATGATCTGCAAAGGTTATTGAAAATGCCCTAAATCCACACTTTGAATTCATGATGTTGTTCTTCTGTAGTGCTGTAATCTAAGTGGCAGAGTGCATTAAACGGCTATTGTCGGGGGGGGCAGGTGGCGCACGGAGATTACGTTCGTCACCAACACCGGGAGACACTAGGATTCGCCTGTTCGAATCCAGCTCCCGGCGTTGCTATCAGCTTGGCTGGCCCCTCACACTGATACAATTGGCCGTATCAGAGGGTGGGAAAGCTGAAGGGTGGGTCCTGGGCGTTGTGGACAGCGACCCCTACAGTTCGGTCGGGGCGCCTGCTCAGCGAGGGCTGGAACTGAGGAGAGATAGTGTGGCCTCCCACACGCCACACTCTCCCCGGTGAGAGCCTGCGCGGCCAGGTTGGCCTGCCCCAGGCTGCACATGCGTCGGAGGAAAGCATATGACAGTCTCCGGTCTCCCGGACCAACAGTAGGGGAAAGTATGCAACAACCAGGAAGGGTGGGATGGGAGAGAAATCGGGAAAAAGGAGGGGAAGAAAGATAAAAAAAAAAAAAAAAAAAAAAACGGCTATTGTGAAGAGGTATGTTTTCAGCTCCCTTTTGATAGCATTAGATAGATAGATAGATAGATAGATAGATAGATAGATGTACTGTACCCCTCCACCACCACCCACTGCTCCGTATCCTGTGTTTATTTGTCTATGGATGAACTACTTAGGGGGGGGGGGGGGGGGGGGCAATTAACGCGGCTAAAACAAACTATGTATC